>NW_026652278.1:114253639-114330576 GCF_009828535.3 Hylobates moloch
TCAGCAAATGTAAAAGAACAGAAATTATAACAAACTGTCTCTCAGACCACAGTGCAATCAAACTAGAACTCAGTATTAAGAAACTCACTCAAAACCGCTCAACTACATGGAAACTGAACAACCTGCTCCAGAATGACTACTGGGTACATAACAAAATGAATGCAGAAATAAAGATGTTCTTTGAAACCAACAAGAACAAAGACACAACATACCAGAATCTCTGGGACACATTCAAAGCAGTGTGTAGAGGGAAATTTATAGCACTAAATGCCCACAAGAGAAAGCAGGAAAGATCCAAAATTGACACCCTAACATCACAATTAAAAGAACTAGAAAAGCAAGAGCAAACACATTCAAAAGCTAGCAGAAGGCAAGAAATAACTAAAATCAGAGCAGAACTGAAGGAAATAGAGATACAAAAAACCCTTCAAAAAATTAATGAATCCAGGAGCTGGTTTTTTGAAAAGATCAACAAAATTGATAGACTGCTAGCAAGACTAATAAAGAATAAAAGAGAGAAGAATCAAATAGATGCAATAAAAAATGATAAAGGGGATATCACCACCAATCCCACAGAAATACAAACTACCATCAGAGAATTCTACAAACACCTCTATGCAAATAAACTAGAAAATCTAGAAGAAATGGATAAATTCCTCGACACATACACCCTCCCAAGACTAAACCAGGAAGAAGTTGAATCTCTGAATAGACCAATAACAGGCTCTGAAATTTTGGCAATAATCAATAAATAGCCTACCAACCAAAAAGAGTCCAGGACCAGATGGATTCACAGCCAAATTCTACCAGAGGTACAAGGAGAAACTGGTACCATTCCTTCTGAAACTATTCCAATAGATAGAAAAAGAGGGAATCCTCCCTAACTCATTTTATGAGGCCAGCATCATCCTGATACCAAAGCCGGGCAGAGACACAACCAAAAAAGAGAATTTTAGACCAATATCCTTGATGAACATTGATGCAGAAATCCTCAATAAAATACTGGCAAACCGAATCCAGCAGCACATCAAAAAGCTTATACACCATGATCAAGTGGGCTTCATCCCTGGGATGCAAGGCTGGTTCAACATATGCAAATCAATCAGTGTAATCCAGCATATAAACAGAACCAAAGACAAAAACCACATGATTATCTCAATAGATGCAGAAAAGGCCTTTGACAAAATTCAACAACCCTTCATGCTAAAAACTCTCAATAAATTAGGTATTGATGGGACGTATCTCAAAATAATAAGAGCTATCTATGACAAACCCACAGCCAATATCATACTGAATGGGCAAAAACTGGAAGCATTTCCTTTGAAAACTGGTACAAGACAGGGATGCCCTCTCTTACCACTCCTATTCAACATAGTGTTGGAAGTTCTGGCCAGGGCAATTAGGCAGGAGAAGGAAATAAAGGGTATTCACTTAGGAAAAGAGAAAGTCAAATTGTCCCTGTTTGCAGATGACATGATTGTATATCTAGAAAACCCCATTGTCTCAGCCCAAAATCTCCTTAAGCTGATAAGCAACTTCAGCAAAGTCTCAGGATACAAAATCAATGTACAAAAATCACAAGCATTCTTATACACCAATAACAGACAAACAGAGAACCAAATCATGAGTGAACTCCCATTCACAATTGCTTCAAAGAGAATAAAATACCTAGGAATCCAACTTACAAGGGACGTGAAGGACCTCTTCAAGGAGAACTACAAACCACTGCTCAATGAAATAAAAGAGGATACAAACAAATGGAAGAACATTCCATGCTCATGGGTTGGAAGAATCAATATCGTGAAAATGGCCATACTGCCCAAGGTAATTTATAGATTCAATGCCATCCCCATCAAGGTACCAATGACTTTCTTCACAGAATTGGAAAAAACTACTTTAAAGTTCATATGGAACCAAAAAAGAGCCGTCATTGCAAGTCAATCCTAAGCCAAAAGAACAAAGCTGGAGGCATCACGCTACCTGACTTCAAACTATACTACAAGGCTACAGTAATCAAAACAGCATGGTACCGGTACCAAAACAGAGATACAGATCAATGGAACAGAACAGAGCCCTCAGAAATAATGCCACATATCTACAACTATCTGATCTTTAACAAACCTGACAAAAACAAGCAATGGGGAAAGGATTCCCTATTTAATAAATGGTGCTGGGAAAACTGGCTAGCCATATGTAGAAAGCTGAAACTGAATCCCTTCCTTACACCTTATACAAAAATTGTTTCAAGATGGATTAAAGACTTACATGTTAGACCTAAAACCATAAAAACCCTAGAAGAAAACCTAGGCATTACCATTCAGGACATAGGCATGGGCAAGGACTTCATGTCTAAAACACCAAAAGCAATGGCAACAGAAGCCAAAATTGACTAATGGGATCTAATTAAACTAAAGAGCTTCTGCACAGCAAAAGAAACTACCATCAGAGTGAACAGGCAGCCTACAAAATGGGAGAAAATTTTTGCAACCTACTCATCTGACAAAGGGCTAATATCCAGAATCTACAATGAACTCAAACAAATTTACAAGATAAAAACAAACAACCCCATCAAAAAATGGGTGAAGGACATGAACAGATACTTCTCAAAAGAAGACATTTATGTAGCCAAAAGACACATGAAAAAATGCTCATCATCACTGGCCATCAGAGAAATGCAAATCAAAACCAGTGAGATACCATCTCACACCAGTTAGAATGGCCATCATTAAAAAGTCAGGAAACAACAGGTGCTGGAGAGGATGTGGAGAAATAGGAACACTTTGACACTGTTGGTGGGACTGTAAACTAGTTCAACCATTGTGGAAGTCAGTGTGGCGATTCCTCAGGGATCTAGAACTAGAAATACCATTTGACCCAGCCATCCCATTACTGGGTATATACCCAAAGGACTATAAATCATGCTGCTATAAAGACACATGCACATGTATGTTTATTGCGGCACTATTCACAATAGCAAAGACTTGGAACCAACACAAATGTCCAACAACGATAGACTAGATTAAGAAAATGTGGCACATATATACCATGGAATACTATGCAGCCATAAAAAATGATGAGTTCATGTGCTTTGTAGGGACATGGATGAAACTGGAAATCATCATTCTCAGTAAACTATGGCAAGAACAAAAAACGAAACACCACATGTTCTCACTCATAGGTGGGAATTGAACAAGAGAACACATGGACACAGGAAGGGGAACATCACACTCTGGGGACTGTTGTGGGGTGGGGGGATGAGGGAGGGACAGCATTAGGAGATATACCTAATGCTAAATGACGAGTTAATGGGTGCAGCAAACCAACATGGCGCTTGTATACATATGTAACAAACCTGCACATTGTGCACATGTACCCTAAAACTTAAAGTATAATAATAATGAAATAAAATAATTTAAAAAAAAAAGAAGCAGCTGATAACATTAGGGAATTTGTTATTCAGTCCTTTCCTTTTTTCTTTTCTTTTTCAGATCACATTCAGAATGTTAATAAAATGTTTGCCTAAAGTCCTTCAGTTTGCTTAGTGGTAGAGCCTGAATTCAAACCCAGTTTTCATAACTTTTCACGCTGCTGCTTATGATAGATTATATATATGAATTATTGTCAGGTCTTCTATAGTGTTTGAATAGATTTAACCTTTGACTTTAACCTTGGAGTTTTGTGTTATTTCAGATCCTTTTGAATGAATCAAATCATAATTTTTCAGTTATATGGTATAACTTTAGATATTTATTTTCTAGGAACAAGATTGAGCCTCAAGATGTATTAAAATCATACATCAGATATAGCAAATTATTTATGCACACATATATGAAGGGAAAAAGTAAAATTTGTAATAAAATATTTATAAACTTTTTTTCTATTATATTAGGTTTTATTCTTCCCTTTAAAGCATCTACGTAAACAATTTGATGTTTAAAGCATTTCATCAGGAATTTGACTTACAGGTTTTTTTTTCCTTCCTTTTTCCAAATGTCTTTTTTTTTTTTTTTTTTTTTGGTACAACCACTGTCATTATTTCATTGCAGAATGTAATAAATATATTAGGCTTTTTTAAAATCCTTATTATCTACTGTTCATTGTAGATACATTAACTGTTCCTCACACCTTATTTTTTCCAACTTTTATTCTGTGCCCAAGTATATTTTTATTTGATTAGTTTTCTTTTGTCACTCTTGTTTTGTCTTGATCATTTGTCACTCTTGATAAACACTTAAGGAAGTGTTTAGAAAAAGGATACCAAAAGCAGTACATGTCCTTTTTACATCATTTTCTAGTGCCCAGATAGTCATAATGCAGCCCTAGTAACTATCTCAACAATTTTAATCATAAGGACACAAAACTTTATTTGTCAAATATGTCCAGTGGTTTACAAAGATTCTGTTGTTGCAAGAACTTCTGACCTTCTGAGGAAGAAAGAGATATGCTTTAGAATTACTGTTTTTTAAATAAGAGTGACTGCTTCCTAACTTCTGTTTTAAGTTTGATGCAGCTCACTGTTTTTTAGTAGTAACATTGCATCTTTTTGAGATCTCTCCTTCAATAATTATAACTGAGAATTCAAACCTTTTGGTATTGGCACAGTTTTAACCAGAAATGGTCATTCTTTAAATTATTTTGCATTGTGAAATTGAAGCATCGTGGTATTGGAAAAGTTGTAATTTGTGGCCCTTAGATGTTTGAAAGTAACTCACTTTCACCAATTATTTCTCATCCAGATTTGTCAACTGCGCTTGCAAGAAATCAGCATACAATGCAGTCGACAAATCTGGATGTACCAGATTTCTTTCTGAGTCAGTTACTAAAGTACCAGTTTCTGAAAAGCTGTGACTCTTTGCTAATATTCAGTAGAGGGACTTTTCATTCTTTTCTGTGTCAGTCTTTTTTAAAATGGAAAATCTGTTATTACCTTGTTCTGGTTCTGGTTAAGAATATGGAGTAGATGCTAAGAGAGTAGAACTAGGAAAGGGAAGGTTGAAAGATAAAGGATAGAGAAATGGGCTTTAGACGATTTCCAATCATTTCATTTATTTTATTTTGGAATGGTCTTTTAATATTGAACTTCAGTGTTTTGTTTTTGCTTTCTAGGTGATGGGAATTGCAGTGATACCAGAGGCTTAGAAATCGCTATAAAGCAACGTGTTGACGATGCACTCACTTCAAAACTTCCAATGTTTTACTTAGTCAACAGACCTCATATTAGTTTAGTACCCTCTGCTTATCCACTTCAAATGAACTTGGAATATAAATTTCTGAGTCTGAATTGGGCACAAGGAGATGTTTCTTTGGAGATTGTGGATGGCCTGAGTGGGAAGATCACTGAAAGGTTAAAATTACTAATTTCTTTAAACCATATATTACTTAAGCAAAAGAAGACATTTTATTTCAGTTTTTATTCTAACTCTTTTGGATACCATTTATTGAACTCGGAACAATATTTATTATCATTAGTCGAGTGTGACTATGTTGCAGGCATTGTACTAATTTTAAAAATTTTTAAATTTTAAATTTTTTTTCTGATGAGAAGACAGACGTGGAGAAGTTATATAGCTTACTGAAATTACATACTAAATGGCAGAGTCACCATTCAAACCCAAGGAATCTGGCTCCATAACCTATGTTTCTCCAACTGTAATTTCATACCATTAGTATTAGAATCATGTAAATTTTTTTAGAAATTCAATTTCTTCTACTGAATCTGACTTTGGATCTGGGGCTCAGGAATTATATTTTTATATGCTCTTCCAAATATTACTTATGTTCCCTTATGTGTAAGAACTATGGTACTGTGTTATACTGTAGGTTGAGTGATTTTATTTATTTATTTTTTTTTTTACAGTTTCTGAGACTCAAGCTAGGTTAAATATCTTGCCTAAGGTTACCCAAGTAGTTAATGACACAGCTTGGATTCTAACCCAGACATTTTATTTTCAAAGCCCTTGTTCTTAACTATGATGCTCTGTGCCTTCTAGACATTTCTTCATAATGTCTCTGCCATTGATTATTAAGTAAAAGTAAAACTGTTCTTTTAGTGTGAACATACATTTGTAATGAGGCAGTGAATAATGTTAAAAATTTAAATGCTTAAAATTGCTTTCTTTGTGAAGGACAAATTTAAATGAAGACCACATACAAATGTTTCTTAGCAGTCAAGGAGGCTCATACCTGTAATCCTAGCAGTTTGGGAGGCTGAGGCAGGAGCATGGCTTGAAGCCAAGAGTTCAAGACCAATCTGGGAAACATAGTGAGAGACCCAGTCTTTTGTATAAAAAATAAAAAGTATTAACCAGGAGTGGGAGTGCATATCTGGAGTTCCAGCTGTTTGGGAGGCAGAGACAGGAGGAGCACTTGAACCTAGGAGTTTGAGGCTGCAGTGAGCTATGACTGCATCACTGCAATCCAGCCTGGGCAACAGAGTGAGACCCTATCTCAAAAAGGAAGAAAAAAAAAAAGACAAACCCATAAACGTTTCTTAGTATGAACTCAGTTAAGCGTAACACTGATATTTTAACTTGGATGAATTATACTATTATCAAATGACTTAGGCCAGCATAAACAAGTGCTTTACTATTAAAAACAGACTCAACTAAACATACAAACAGGTCTTCTATGAAAGACATCAAAAAATTATTTACTGAAAACATAAAATAATGGCATAACAAAGATGAAATTAAGTGTGTGAGCTTAACATTTTTTACGGCCAAATACTTGCCAAGTAATTACAAATAAAAAGAAAGCAGAGGTCGGGTGCAGTGGCTCATGCCTATAACCCCAAGACTTTGGGAGGCCGAGGCGGGCAGATCATCTGAGGTCAGGAGTTTGAGACCAGCCTGACCAATATGGCAAAACCCCATCTCTACTAAAAATACAAAAGATTAGCTGGGCATGGTGGCAGGTGCCTGTAATCCCAGCTACTTGGGATGCTGAGACAGGGAGAATCACTTGAAACCAGGAGGCACAGGTTGCAGTGAGCTGAGATTGCACCATTGCACTCCAGCCTGAGCAACAAAGCGAGACTCCATCTTTAAAAAAAAAAACAAAAGCCAGAATATGTAGTCTAAATATTAGACAAGGTATAATTCAGTCTCAAAGCATTACAATAAGACAAAAAAAAACCTTAGCAATATAAACAGTATAATTAATATGGAAGACAGAACAGTTAAGAATGTTTATGCAGAAGGTGACATAGCCACATTCACAAAGCAGAAATTATAGATGACAAGAGGAAAGGAAAACTAGAAACACACTACTAGTAGAGACAACAATTCACCTCTTTCAGTTCATGGTAGATCAGGTGGACAAAACAGTAAACAAAGATATAGCCATTTTAAATAGCAGTAGGGTAGATTTCATTACTTTAAACTCTGCATCATAAAAATATAAAATGTACCTAGTCCTCAAGAAACTATAGAACACTAACAAAAAGCTGACCGTGTGTTAAACGACAAAGAAAATAACAAATTCCAAAAAGTAGAAGCAATGTAGACATATTCTCTGATTGTGATGAGATAAAACTGAATAACAAACCAGAATACTAGGAACTGCTTTTACTGGAAAAATTCTGACTCCTAGTTCAAAGGGGAAATATAAACTGAAATTGCAGAATATTTAGAAAATAGGGGTATTGAAAATATTACATATCAGAACTTGTAGGTTATACAGGTTAAACAAAGCTGAATAGAAAAGTCAGAGCCTTAAATGCATATAACAATAAATGATAGAAATAAATTAGAAATATAAAGAAAAGAGCTTTAAAAAACAAAAAAGGTCAGAATTACTTATAAAATACTGATAAGAAAAATCACCAATCTCATATAAAATAATGGATAAGGATGCAATTAGAAATAGAGAAAATTAAGAGGATCATAAGCTATTTTAGGTAACCACACAAATATAATTTAAAACCTCAATGAAATGGATAAATTTCTAGGAAAACGTTCCTTGCAAAACTTATATATAGAAGGAGGAAAAATATAAACGTTATTTTCTTTTTTTTTTTTTTTTTTGAAATGGAGTCTCGCTCTGTCACCCAGGCTGGAGTGCAGTGGCACGATCTCGGCTTACTGCAAGCTCCATCTCCCGGGTTCACGCCATTCTCCTGCCTCAGCCTCCCGAGTAGCTGAGACTACAGGCGCCCGCCACTGCACCCGGCTAATTTTTTGTATTTTTAGTAGAGAGGGGGTTTCACCATGTTAGCCAGGATGGCCTCTATCTCCTGACCTCATGATCCGCCTGCCTTGGTCTCCCAAAGTGCTGGGATTACAGGCATGAGCCACCAATAAACGTTATTTTCATGAGAAAGTTACCAAGAAGGCACCTTAACTGTTCCTCAAAGTACCATTCTGAGGTAGTCCAGAGGGTTTTTTTCTAAACCTTTAAAAAGCAGATAATTCCAGTGCTATCCAAAAAGATGGAAAGCATCCAAATACTTTTATGAAACAAGTATATGATTGATACTTAAATCTGATTTTTTAAAATTGCTAATCAAAGCCACAATGAGATACTGTCTCACACCAATCAGAATGGCTATTATCAAAAAGTCAAAAAACAGATGCTGGTGAGGTTGTGGAGAGAAAGGAACACATATACACTATTGGTGGAAGTGTAAATTAGTTCAACCGTTGTGGAAGACAGTGTGGCAATTCTTCAAAGACCTGAGGGTGGAAATACCATTTGACCCAGCAATCCCATTACTGGATATATACCCAAAGGAATATAAATCATTCTGTTATAAAGACAGTTGCACACATATGCTCATTGCAGCACGGCTCACAATAACGAAGACATGGAATCATTCCAAATGTCCATCAATGATGGACTGGATAAACAAAATGTGGTACATATACATCATGGAATACTATGCAGACATAAAAAAGAATGAGATCATGTCCTCTGCAGGGCCATGGATGGAGCTAGAGGCCACTATCCTTAGCAAATGAACACAGGAACAGAAAACCAAATCCCACACGTTTTGTCTTTTAAGTAGGAGCTAAATGATGAGAACACATGGACACATAGAGGGGAACAACACACAGTGAGGCCTTTCAGATGGTGGAGAGTGAGAGGAGGGAGACGATCAGGAAAAATAACTAATGCATACTAGGCTTAATACCTGGGTGATGAAATAGTCTGTACAACAAACCCCCATGACACACATTTATCTATACAAAGTACCCCTGAACTTAAAAAGTTTACAAAAAAAATTGCTACTCCTCCTCTCCACCACACAAAATTACAGACCAAACATCTATATCCAAGAAAAATTGCTATATAAAAGGTCAGGGAGCAGAATTTAACAGCACATTACAATAATATATTTTATACAGTAACACCAACTGGCATTTTTTCTAGGAATACTAAGATAGTAACGTAATAGAAATAATACCAGACTAGAAACTCTTACTAATGTGTCATATTAATTAATCTAGGGAAAATACCATATGTTTATCTCTATAAATTCTAAGAAGGTGTATAAATAATTTAGCTCTACAACTATTCTAGATTAAGATACTCAATAAAAAGGAATAGCTAGGTAGTTTTTTTTACAGGATAAAGTATATCTTTATTAGTCAAAAAATATCATGATTGATAAAATGTCAGAGGCATTCCCACTAACATTCAGAGCAAGACATTATTTACTGTTATTGCCATTACTCAACATTTTACTGGAGGCATAAATACATTTGGACAAGGGAAATGGGAGAGAGAAAATATTGGAAAGAAGGAGTTACAGTTATCACTCTTTGAAGATGGTATTTATATCCAAAAATCAAGAAAATTATCAAAACCACTGCAACAAAAGTGTCATGGTGGAAAATTAATATGTAGAAATCAATAGATTTTGTACACATGAGTGTATGTTAACTATTGCTATATATAAACTACCTCAAAACTTCGTTGTTTAAAACAACTATTTATTATTACTACTTGGAAGTACTTGAGTCAGCTGAATGGTTTTTCTGGATTTTCTTGGGCTCTCCCACACATCTGGGGTCAACTGTTGGTCAACTAAAGGTCAGGTGAGCTGATCTTAGCCTGTATTCACTTACCCTCTAATAGGCTAGTCCTAGCAGGGTCACATGGGAGAGGCACCAGTGCCAAGAAAATAAGAACACAAGGTATCTCCAGGCCTAGATTCAGAATTATCACACTGTCTATTCTGTTTGCTAAAACAAATCACAAGCCTAGTAAAATTCAAGGGAAGGGAAAATCAGCCATGACTATTAATGTGAAGATCTGAAAAGTCACATTGCAAATAACTGGAAACTAGGAGGAATGAAGGATTTTGACTGTTTTTGTTATCTATCCTAAGAACAACTAATGAGAAGATACAATAAAGGGGAAAAGTTACAGTAGCAAAAAAGGTTCATGATCTAGTTACCCACTTTCATTAGAAACCCAAATTACACATCTACATGCACATAATACACACATACACAAAGGGTTGTGAAATAGGTTATGTGTTTATGTTATGCTTTTACTGAGCCAAAACTTCTTGCAGTGAAACACAAAATAGATTATACAATTTCATTAATTTTGATATATTTGTATACCTATGTAACTATCACTCTAGTCAAAATGCAGCAAGTATTTCCATACCCACTTCCAGTGAATCCCTCATACAACCACTGTTTAATTTGTATTATCATAGATTAATTTTGCTTCATACAATAGAAATGTTCCAAGGTCAATCTTCTGCAGTAATTTTTGATGCAATACTAAATAATTTAAAATGTAATTTAAGAAATTTACTTCAGAAAGTAAATATTAAGAATGCCTCTTATGTAAAAAAAAATTATGTGTATTGCAAATAATCAAGAAATATTTTGTAGATCCATGTTGATTTTAATCCATACAATTGCCAACATAAATTACTGAAAAAAAATTTTAAAAAATTTTATTTCTCTCTGCTTAGTTCCCCATTTAAAAGTGGTATGTCAATGGCGAGTCGGCTTTGTAAGGCTGCAATGTTAAGTCGGTTTAACCTGCTTGCCAAAGAAGCTAAAAAAGAATTACTTGAAGCTGGTACATATCATGCAGCCAAGGTAAGTCCTTAAAGGAATAAAGTTATCATAGGAATAAAATTAAGACATTAATGTGGTCATTTTAAAATGATTCTCCTTAGCAAAAGTTTGTTGAATACTTCCTGAATATAAGATATTACCAGGTAATGGTAAAATTGATTTTTAAATGAACATGTCAGATATTAGATATGTAAATAAGTATTGCCATTTAAAGTAGCCATTTTAGTATGATATATACTTATTTTGACAGTGTAAGTTACATAGCACTCAAAAACCCGCTATGTCATACCAGAGAAACAAAACGTTAATAAAATTTATTCTGTATATGGTATTAATTGTACTAACTATAGAATGTTAAGTATTCTAAAAGAATACATTATTTAAGATATATGAATTTTTCTATTTTAAAGTTGTGAAACAAACTTTAATTTCAGCATCTGATTTGAACCTGATTTAGTAGGTAAGGTACATAGCCTTTTTCTCTCTTCCAAAATATATTTTACATAAACATAATGTAAGTTTAAGTCAAAAATTTGAAAAAGTTTTAAAAATACAGAAAAAATATTATTAATACTTGTAATTCCACTTACTATTCAAAGTTAATACTCAGTCTTTTAATGTGAGCATGTTATTTCAGTTCCTTCTCATATATGTGGATTTGTGTATGTGTCTGTTTAAAAATAAGACCATATTGGGTATGGTATGTTTTAATCCACTTTTTCTTTCTATGTGATATGACATGAACATCCTTTTTTTTTTTTTGAGATGGAGTCTCACTCTGTTGTCCAGGCTAGAGTGCAATGGCATGAGCTCGGCTCACTGCAACTTCTGCCTCCTGGGTTCAAGCAATTCTCCTGCCTCAGCCTCCTGAGTAGCTGAGATTATAGGTGCACACCACCATGCCGGGCTAATTTTTGTACTTTCAGTAGAGACGGGGTTTTGCCATGTTGGCCAGGCTGGTCTCGAACTCCTCACGTCAGGTGATCCACCAGCTTCGGCCTCCCAGAGTTCTGGGATTACAGGCTTGAGCCACCATGCCTGGCTGACATGAACATACTTCCATGTTACCATTAGTAAATATTAAATGTAAATTGTTTTGCTATCCTAATGCCAATAATGATATAGCATTATATGAAAGTCTTTTAATTTTACCAATTTTACCAACTTAATGCTCAACCTGTATAATTACAGCCTGTAAAGCCGTTACGTTAATTACAGGTGTATGTGTACATAATCACATATTTTTAAGTATAAAAGCTTTTCTAGACTATTTCTGGTTTTGTGGCATAAAGAAGTTGTAAATCACTATAAAAACAAGTAGAAAACCAGACAAAATTGTCAAAAACAACCTTTCATAACTCTGAACATTGACAAAAGGCAGAAAAAACATTAAAAAGTGTGTATTCCTCAAAAACTCTTCTTTTTTTTTTTTTTGAGACGGAGTCTCGCTCTGTCGCCCAGGCTGGAGTGCAGTGGCGCAGTCTCGGCTCACTGCAAGCTCCGCCTCCCGGGTTCACGCCATTCTCCTGCCTCAGCCTCTCTTGAGTAGCTGGGACTACAGGCGCCCGCCACCACGCCCGGCTAATTTTTTTGTATTTTTAGTAGAGACGGGGTTTCACCGTGGTATCGATCTCCTGACCTCGTGATCTGCCCGCCTCGGCCTCCCAAAGTGCTGGGATTACAAGCGTGAGCCACTGTGCCCGGCCCACAAACTCTTCTTATTAGCCAGACGTGGTGGCCACAGCTCTAGTCCTGGCTACTTGGAGGCTGAGGTGGGAGGATCACTTGATCCCAGGAGTTCAAGGCTGCTGTGAGCTATAATCACACCACTGCACTTCAGCCTGGGGGACAGAGCAAGACCCTATCTCTCTTTAAAAAAAAAAAAAAAAAAAAAAGAAGAAGAAGAAGAAGAAGAAAAACTGCTATTACTTTGAGCAAGAATTACAGGAGTACATGGCCTTACCCAGGGCTTTTCTCATTCTCATTTTCTTCCTCTCTGCTGGTTTCAATGCCAAGAACTGTAGTTTTTTGACCCAATGAGGCTACCACCAAAAGCAGAAGCTTTGCTTTCAGAGGAGGTTTACTCGATTTGGGACAGGGGAATGAAAGTTTGCAGTTTTGTTGGCTTAAATGCCAAACTTGGTAAGAAATGAATGGGGAAAACCAGTAACTTTGCTGGCCCAAGATTGCCATCCTGGTTGGAGGCAAGTGGTAGGCCAACTAGCAAGTTAACAAGGAAATTTGGAAAATGAGAGAGCCTTGAAAGGGCTGAGGTAAATTCTTCATATTTTCCTGGCTGACTGAAAAACCACACTCATGTGCAGGGAATACCCAAGAGAGCCCATCAAAGATACAAGCCAAGGGATACTTGAGAGCTGACTGTAACATTCAGTACATTCTCTTCCACATACAAGTTGATCAGAAGATGGTAGAAGTTTTACAAAGGCTTAATGTGTTGATTTCTTATTAGCAACAGTGGAGGCCATCCCAAAATAGCCAAAAAATTTTGAAAAAGAAAAAAAGCTGCAAAATACATAGTTCTTAATTTCAAAACTTTCTATAAAACTACAGTAATCAAGACAGTGTGGTACTGGCATATAGACAATGGAATATAATTGAGAGCCCAGATACAATAAGATATTATGTCAAGTGAAAGAATGCATAGGCCCCATATCATATGGTTTGATTTATATGAAATGTCTATTACAGGCAAATGCATAGAGACAGAAAATAGTGGTTATCAGGCACTAGAGGGGGAAGAATTAGGAGTGACTGCTAATAGATACAAAGTTCTTTCTAGGATGATGGAGAATATCTAAAATTAATGGTGATGGCTGCACAAATTATTGAATATACTGAAAGCTGAATTGTACACTTTAATGGGTAAATTTTGTGACTTGTGAATTATATCTTAACAAAGCTGTTATAAAAGAGACAGTGGAGGCCCAAAGGGCAGTATAATGGCAGGTTCAAGGTGCTGAAGGAAAAATCCTGGCAACCAAGGATTCTATATCCAGGAAAATAATCCTTCAGAAATAAAAGCAAAATAAGAACATTCACAGGTTAAACTAACATTAAGAAAATGTGTTGTTAGCAGTACTTCCCTAAATGGAATTCGAAAGAAAGTACTTGAGGATTGGAAAAAATTATACCGGATGATAGCAAATCCACAGGAAGGAATAATAAATACTGAAAATGATAATTATGTGGATAAACATGAGACCTATGAGTATGTGTACGTGCATGTCTATATATTTGCTCTTATTTCTTTTTAAAAAGTTGTTTAAAACAACACTGTGTTGTTGAATTTATAACTTAGATGCAGTATATATGACAGTATAACAAAGTATTTGGTAAGAAATCACTCTATATTGAAATAAAGTTGCTGTTTTACCGTAAGCCAGTATGAATCTGAAATCCAATATGTAAGGTAAAGAGGTATATTGTAATTCCTAATGTAACCATGAAGAAAATAAATGAAAAACTATTGATAAAATACCAACAGAAGGATTAAAATAGTTCAGTAAAACATTTTTCTTAAACTATAGGACAGTGAGGAAAAAGCAGAGAAATTGTAAAAAGACATAAGATGTGAGAAATAAATAGTAAAATGGCAGATATAAATTCACCATACCAATAATTACAATAAAGTAGACTAACTGCTGCAGTCAAATGACAGATTGTCAGATTGGGTTAAAAAAAGCCTGATTCAAAATATATGCTGTCTGCAACAGACACATTTTAAATTCTATCTCAAATAAATCGCAAGTTATAAGGATGAAAAAAGACCTATCGTAAATGATAACAAGACAGTTGTAATGTTTATATTAATATTAAATATACATGAAGAGGAGAAATATTGCTAGAGACAAAGAGCAACATCTTACAGTGGTAAAAAGGTCAATATATCAGAAAGATATGTGTATGTGGGTGTAACAACAAAGCCATAAAATACACAAGCAAAATCTGACAGAATTGTAAAGTAAAATAGACAATTCAGCAACTGTAGTTGGTTTTAATTCTCCTTTGTCAGTAATTGATAGAACAACTCCACAGAAAATCAGTAAAAATACAGGATACTTGAACACTACCAACCAATCAAAACTCACTGACCTGTAGAAAACACTCTACACAACAGCAGAATATATGTTCTTTTCAAGCCCACATGGAGCATTCTTCAGCATAGGTCATAAAGCAAGTCTCAGTAATCTTAAAAGGATTAAAATCATGCCAAGTATATTCTAACCACTGTGGAATTACATTAGAAATCAAGAAGAGAATGAAAAATGAGAAATTGCTATATATTTGGAAGTTAACTTGCCTCTGAATAACTCATGGTTCAAGGAAGAAATTATTAGGAAAACTAAGAAATATCTTGAACTAAATGAAAGTGAAATGTGATATATTAAAATTTATGGAATACAGGTGGCCATTTGTATCCATAAGTTATGCATCCTCAGATTCAACCAACTATGGATCGAAAATACTTGGGGGAAGAAAAGGAAAAGTAAAAAAAAAATACAAAAATAAAAATAATACAAATAAAATACAGTATAACAACTATTTACATTGAATTTATGTTGTATTAGGTATTATAAATAATCTAGGGATGATTTAAAGTATATGAGAGAGTGTACCTAGGTTGTATGCAAATACCATGCCATTTTATATAAGGGACTTGAGCATCTGCAGATTTTGGTATTTCTAGGGGGTCCTGGAACCAATTCCCCGTGGATACCAAAGAATGACTATATAAATAAGTACTTGGAAATGTATAGCTTTAAACGCTTATATTAGAAAAGAATCTTTAAAATCAGTTATTTGAGCTTCCAGTTCAAGAAGCCAGAAGAAGAAGAGCAAGTCAGAATTAAAGTAAGTAGAAGGAAGGAAATAATGAAATGTAGTGAATCAGAATAGAAATCAGTGAAATTGAAAATAGAAAAAAATAGTAGGAGAAAATCTAAATTTGGTTCATTAAAAAGTTAAACTTGGTAATCCTTTAGCTAGATTAACCAAGAAAAAAATAACAGATAACACAAATTATCAAAATCTGGAATTAAAAAAAAATGGTCATCACTACAGACCTTAAGAAGCTTAAAATTATTATAAGGGATTATGAACAACTGTTTGTCAGCAGACACGTTAGATGAAATGGACGTATTCCTAGAAAGACACAAATCATAAAAACTGACTCAAAAATAGAATATCCAAATCGAACTTAAGAAATTGAATTACTAATTAAATTATTTTCCTAAAGAAAATCTCAGACACATATATGACTTCACTGGTGAATTCTGTCAAACATATAAGCAAACTATAATACAAATCCTACAAAAGCTCTTTCAGAAAATGGAGGAGAAAACACTTCTCTACTCATTTTACAAGTCCAGTGTTACCCTGGTACCAAAAGTGGGCAAGAAAACATTACAAGAAATGAAAACTACAAACCAATCTCTCTCATGAAAATAAATGTGAAAATCCTTAGCAAGATATTGACAAACCAAATCCAGCAACATTCAAAAAGGATTATACTCCACAACCAAGAAGGTTTATATCAGGAATGCAAGGATGATTTGAGATCAGAAAATTATTTTATGTAACACACCATATGAATAAATTCAAGTTTAAAATTTGTATAATTATCTCAAAAGACGTACAAAATGCATTTGACAAAGTCCAGCACCCATTCACAATAAAAGCACTGAACAAACAAGGAATAGAAGTGAACTTCCTCACCTTCATAAAGGGCATCAATGAAGAGCCTACCATTGACATTCTGCTTAATGGCGAAAAGACTGAATAACTCCTTTCCCTACTCAAGATTGGGGAAGAAGGAGAGAATGTGTGCTCTCAGCACTTGTATTCAACACTGTTCTCTAGGTCCTAGCCAGTGCAGCAAGGCAAGAAAAAGAGATTAAAAGGTACCTATACTGTAAAGGATGAAGAAATTTTTTTATTCCTAAATTGTATCATCTTGTAGGTAAAATATTCTTTGGCAACTACCAAAAACAAACAACTGGATCATATGTGACTTTAGCAAGGTCACAAGATATGAGAGCAATATAGAAAAATAAATTGTTTATATACTAGGAATGAATGCTCAAAAAATTGAGAAAACAGCTTCATCCACAATAGCACCAAACGTGTACATTTATGTGTGTGTGTGTGTTCATGTGTAAACACAGAGGAATAAATTTAACAAAAGAAATGCAAGACCTGTACACTGGAAATGATGAAACATAGATGAGAGAAATTGAAGGAGACCTAAGTAAATGGAGAGATGTACCATCATAATGCATTGGAAAACAGTATTGTTAGGATGTCACTTCTCTCCAAATTAATTTATACTTTCAATGCAAAATTAAAGTTCCAGCAGGGTTTTGTGTAGAAATTGACAAGCTGATTGTGAAATTGATATGGAAATCCAAAGGACTTTTTTTTTTTTTTTGAGGCGGAGTCTTGCTCTGTCACCCAGGCTGGAGTGTGATGGCATGATCTCAGCTCACTGCAACCTCTGCCTTCTGGATTCAAGTGATTCTCCTGCCTCAGCCTCCCAAGTAGCTGGCATTACAGGCACGTGCTACCATGCTCGGCTAATTTTTTGTATTTTTAGTAGAGATGGGGTTTCACCATGTTGGCCAGGCTGGTCTCGAACTTCTGACCTCAAGTGCTCCACCCACCAAACTGCCGGGATTACAGGTGTAAGCTACCGCTCTCAGCTCAATCCAAAGGCCATTTAAGAGCCAAAAGAATTTTGAAAAACAAGAAAGTTGGAAAACTTAACCTACTTTCAAAACTTATAATAAGGCTGTAGTAATTAAGACAATGTATTGATATAATAATAGAAATATAGATCAATGGAACAGAAACCTATACACATATGATCAATTGCTTTTGTACAAAAGTGCCAATTCTGTGGGAGAATCATTTTTTCAACAAATAGTGCTAAAATGGTGGAATATGTGTGGGTAAAACAAAAAATTGACTTAGATCTTTATGTCAGTCATACACAAAAATTAACTCAAAGTGGACTTTAGATCTAACTGTAAGAGCTAAAACTATAAAACTTTCAAATAAAATATGAGAAAATATTTACATTATTAAATATAAATTAGAAAATATTTACATTATTAGGGAAAGATTTCTTAGATATGATACCAAAAGTATAACCCAAAAAGAAATTGATCATTTGACTCCAAAATAAAATGCTTGGTTTTCAAAATTCATCATTAAGAAAATGAAAATACAAACTATAGACTATGAGGAAATGCCACTTTAGAAAATAGTTTGACATTTTCTTAAGATGGTAAATGTGTAATTAGCAATTCCACTGGTATTTACATGCATGTTTATAATAGCATTATTCAGAAAAGCCAAAAACTGGAAGCAATTCAAATGTTAATCAGCTGGTGAATACATAAAATGTGTTGTACCCCTACAATGGAATATTATACCCCTACAATGGAATATTAATCAGCAATAAAAAGAAACAAGCTACTGATACATGAAACAACCTAAATGAACTGAAAGAAGCCTGACACAACAGGATCCTTATTGTGTTAGTTAATTTATATGAATTTTTTAGAAAAAGCAAAACTCTAGAGACAGCAAGTAGATTCATGGTTGTCTGGGTTTAGGACTGGTACTGGCACCAGGACTGCAGGTGAGTATAGTGGAACTTTTTAGAGGTGAGGGATTTGTTTCACAACTGGACTATGCTGATATTTACATGCCTCTATGAATTCATTAAAAAACACCAAACAATACACTTAACAATGGATGAATTTCATGGTATGTAAATTGTCTCTCAATAAAACCAGCTTGTTAAAAGTTCATTTATATTTTCATTTATAAAAAAAAAATTCGCCAAAATATTAATGGTGGCTATCTACCACCATTAGTTTTATCTGCCACCATGAAGTTTTGTGATTACCGATAATTTTTATTTCCTTCTTTATATTTTGTCTGTTTTTCAAATTTTCTGCAATTAGTATGATTAATCTTTTAATTTAAAATGTTAAAAAAAAAAAGAAGAAGAAAAACTGGCCAGGTGTGGTGGCTCATGCCTATACTACCAGAGCCTTCGGAGGCCAAGGTGGGAGGACCACTTGAGGCCAGGAATTCAAGACCAGCCTGGGCAACATGCAAGACCTTGTCTCTACAAAAAATAAAATAAAAAATAGCAGGGCATGGTGGTGCATGCCTGTAGTCCTAGCTACTCAGGAGGCTGAGGCTGGAAGATGGCTTGAGCCCAGGAATTCAGTGATCATGCCACCATACTCCAGCCTGCATGACAGAACAAGACCTTGGCTCTTAGGAAAAAAAAAAGGAGAGAGAGAGAATAATTGCTCTTTAGGAGTGTTGGGAAGGAAATTTTTTAGCTTCAAAAATATTAAACTATAGGAATTAAAAAAGACTTTCATTAACTTTTTAAAATTTCAAGCTAAAGAAACAGTATTGGGGCTACTTTTCAGAAATCAAATGCTGCTTGTTTTCTATAATTCATTTTTTCTTTCTTCTCTAGTGTATGTCTGCCTCCTATCAAGAAGCTAAATGTAAGTTGAAATCCTACTTACAACAACATGGCTATGGACCCTGGATTGTGAAATCTCCCTGCATAGAGCAATTTAACATGTGAAATAGGCAATCCATTATCACATTAAAAATCTTGTATTGTTTGGTGTGTTTTGACTAGTAAAACTGTTTTTAAAATATTGGTGGTTTTCAACTTTCAGAATCAGAGTCTTAACAACAGCAATGTGCAGTGATTGCTGAAAATTTCTAAATATTCCTGCCAAATTACATTGAAACATTAGAGCTTTTTACTTTTTCATTTTCTCGGAAAAGGACTTACCTGTTTGAATATGTAGCCATTTTGTATTTATTTTGACAGATATTGTAAAGCCATTTTCCTTTTTGTAGTTTAATAGAGATTTCCTTTTAAGTTTTTGCTTTAAAGCTGTCCATATGGCTACCATATTCAACATTGTATCCTGGCATCTCACTCAGTTTTTTAAAAATTAAATATTGGAAGTCAAGAATGAAAATAATGATTTGTACTCATTGATGAATTCAACAAACATTTGACTGCCTAATATTTGCCAGTCACCATGCTAGGTGTTAGTAAAGAAACAATACCTAAAACATCAGCTCTCATGTTAAAGGAGTTCATGAATGCAAACGGCACATATAAATGTAGAAAAATATTAACCATGTTAAGGAATAGTTTGATAAAGTAGTTATTCTATTAATAGAGGATTATCATATGTGCATTAAATAAGATTGCCCATTTTCAACTGTTCTACAAGATCTATCTGTACCAAATGTGATTTAATTATTTATAATTTAGATTAACAGGGATTTCTAATTTATAAGTCAGTAAAAGACTGCTTAGCTTTATATCCGTATGTGTTTATACAGTGATTAGAAAGAAAAAAGGGAAAGTTTACTTACTTTTGAGTTAGGATAAGTATCTTTAGTGAAATTGTTTGTCCTGTACTTAGCTTCTACATCCTATTCCTTGGTTTACAATCACAGATATATTAAACATGATTGGTTCTCAGAGTTTGTCCCCCTTACCTTAGATCTTTACTAAACTTATAAATCTCACACCTACCCCACATCAACTATTATAATCACAGATGAGGTTTATATAAATTGTTTTGGTTTTTTGTCTGTTCTAAAAGTATGGTAGAATTTAGTTAATGAACAGTGAAGTCATGCTGGAAAGACATCTTTCAGTAATCTAAACTCTACTGATACTAGGTTGAATCATGTGAAGTTGCCTTATTGGTGGATTAAAAAGGATCAAAATATGGGCAGTTTCATGTGGATTAAAATAAACACCATATTAATAAATTCCATTTCAATTAGTTGCATAGTATTTATTGCTTATTTCTGCAACTGCTATTTCCCTCTTAAATATTTTTATTTTCTTTGCAGGGCTGTTTCTTTTCATAGCAAATGTTCAGCCTTCTATTATTTCACTTCTCCTTGATAGTAAATTTGCCTTTGAAAATACAAGATCTTTCACCTTCTCTTGGCTTTTCCATTCATAAGTATTTTGCTTTTAGCTGACACTTATAAAATGTGGGAAAGCACTGAGTACTTTTATTTGTGTCCGAAAGTTCTGCCTCATTAGTAAAAAGCCCAGAGTTAAGCACTGTCATGAGGACCAGTAAAAGACAATTTAGTTCCTCAAGAAATTTGCAGTTTTAAGGGGAAGATAAAAATGCCCAACTGCTTTATAGACAAAATCTACTAAGTACCACTCATTTATTCAACATGTAGTCGCTGTCTCTATATACTATATGCATTCAATTATATGTGGTGTTTTGGTTTAGAGAAAGGAAGGATTTTGTCTAGATAAGGGATATCAAGAGAGACTTCATAAAGGATAAAGGAGATGGCATGGAGTAGAAGGCAGTCATTTAGTAGAAAGTTCAGGAAATGGACGTGAAGCCCAACATTTGCTTTTATGGCTGAGACTACTGTAAATCATTTAATCTCTCTTCAGTTCTTTATCTTTGCAAGGATGAAGTTTAGACTAATGATTTTCATTCTTTGTTCAGGGATAAAGGCATTGTGGGAAGGGCTCCAGGCTGCCCTTCATCAAAAACAGCAGTGCTTTTCATCTCTCTTATGTTATGTATTGAAGTTCTGCAAGATAGTTTGCTTGAAGAAAACCAAACTTCTAAATTCAGACTTCTAAACTTCCACTTTTAAAATTGTTCAGAAACCACTAAATTGCTTGTATCTAAGTTTAAGCCCCCTTTTAGCTCTAAGGTGATCTAAGGCAAGCATTGATGGATGGGTAAAATTTGGTAGGCTGAAATGGGAGAGAAAATGCATTATATTTGGAAATAATAAAGATTAGAGATGAATTGTGTTCAAGATTAGAGAAGACTGGAAATTTAGGAGGCCATGATAATAGCCTATGTAATAGATAATGATGACCCAAACTAGGGTTGTTACCATTTATAAAGAAGATAAATTCAAGTAATGATGGGATGCTAGGCAATGAAAACAGAATATATGAAATAAAGGAGATGGACTAGACAAAGGTGACTCCATGACTTTGAGCTGGGTGACTGGAGGTACCATTACTACAAGTAGAGAAGTCAAGAATGGAATATGATTTGGCTGAAAAGATTTGAAGTTCTGACATTTTTAAGATGGTAATAAGATGGTTAATTGGAGATAGATAGCAATAAGAAATATGGTAACAGACACCTTAAGGAAGTTTTGGACCTTTGGTAAAAGGTTGGGAAATCAGTCGTTTGCAAATATTATGCAGATAATTAACGGTAATTATTGAAGTTGTGAGAAAAGATGTTTGCCTCTTCAGGGAGTATACAAACAGGATTAGGGCTAGAACCTCAAGGAACACCCATATATTGGATTTGGAAAAATAAGGAAACATGGAGTTCTTTGACAGGTAAGTGGAGAGTGAGGATAGCACAAAGAGAATAAAATAAGCATTCTCAAGTGCTGCAGAGGGGTCAAGGAAAATGAGAACTACGAAAATAACTTTGGATTTGGCAACCATGAGTTCACTGGTGTCTAAAACAGCAGTTCCCAAACCTGGTTGCTCGGGAGAAGCACCACTCCAAGATAGTCTGAGCAAATCAGGGGAAAGTACCCAAATCTGCATTTTGACAAGTTATTACAGGTGATTTGATACAGGTGGTACTTTGTCCACACTTTGTAAAATACCACCCTGCAGAATAATAATAAGAAGTAGTATCAGAATTGAGATTGGCCACCATTAAGGAATGAATGGAAGATGAGAAGTTGTAGGCAATGTCTGCATTCTATTCTTCCTAGCAGTTTGGTGACAAGAATAATATGGTTAGGATGTTTTAAATGTTTAAAGATTACTGAGATTTCTGCCAGGTAAGGTGGCTCATGCCTGTAATCCCAGCACTTTGGGAGGCCAAGGCGGGCAGATCATCTGAGGTCAGGAGTTCAAGACTAGCCTGGCTAACATGGTGAAACCCCGTTTCTACTAAAAATGCCAAAAATTAGCCAGGTGTGGTGGCACGCACCTGTAATCCCAGCTACTCGGGAGGCTGAGGCAGGAGAAGCACTTGAACCTGGGAGGCGGAGGTTGCAGTGAGCCGAGATTGCATCATTGCACTCCAGCTTGGGCAACAAGAGCGAAACTCAGTCTAAAAAAAAAAAAAAATTATGGAGATTTCATGTACATGCATGAATTTATGGTGGAGCCACCTAATGTGATTTTTACAACTTGTTTTGGGTCATAGTGGATGTTAGCCAGGTCAGAGAATTGACCCAGCTGTAATTGGGTCAGCTGTGGTTATAGAGAATCTAGGGTGATATTAATATATTACTGAAATGGCTGAAGCCAAAATGAGGGAAATAAGAGTAAAGAGAAGAATTCAGTGGAAGTAAAGCAGTTTCATTGAGTAATGGGTAGATTATGTTCAGGGTATTTTCAGTGTGAGTTCATAGAAATTTAACCCTGGCCTGTATTTTGTCATGCTCCCCTCCACCTTATCCCCAGTTGAACTCAATTATTAGCAGAAATAGTACAATAGTTAAAATAGGCATGAATGATGGCTTATGAATGGAGATTGATAATGGGTTTTTTAGCCTTTGAGAGGTGTGTATGGGCCCTGAGACAGCTAGAGCCCTGGACAGTTAACTCTGGCCTCAGGCAGCCTGTTAATTACTCCACTATGCAATGCCATTTTCTTATCTATGCCATGGCATGCGTAAGTATGGTTAGAAAGTACTGCTCTAAACTTTTAAATGACAAATATGATTGTCTTGATCATGCATTGAGGTAGTGTCTATAAAAGAACAGACATTTAGTTATATCTGTTTTAGAAACAATATTTTAAGCAGAAGGTATTTTTAGATATATACATGCAGTCATCCCCCAGTATAACAGCGGTATTGTTTGGTTCCAGCACACCCTCCCACTTCTGCATATACCAGAATCCACATAATCTCAAATCCTGCAGTCAGCCTGTGGAACCCACATAAGTTGGCTCTCTCTATAGGTAGGTTTTGCATCCCCAAAATACTGTGTTTTTCATTCGTATTTGGTTGGAAAAATGTGTGTGTTAAGTGGACCAGCTCAGTTCAAACCCATGTTGTATCTTATTTTGCACATGAGGTGAAGTGATATGACAGAATTATTCCAAGGGGCATTAGATGGAACTTGTGAAAAATAACGAGTATAATATGCACATAAGATATGTACAAATACTTTGAAAATATTGATGATCCCCATCAGTCAACCTTAATGTGACCATCTTCAAGCTTTAAAACAGTAATGAAAGAACACTGTGACTTCCAAATGCAACTTTGTCTTTGAGAATGAGCTGAAATTGATGGTTCCTAGATAAAGGTAATTGTTCTTTGATGTGAGAAAGAAGAAAGAATATTGTTAAGTAAAACAGGAAGCATGCAAATTTCCTTTTCAGAACCTTTTGATACAGCATCCTATAAATTAAGTTAAAGTACAACTTACTATTCTGTTACTTCTTGTGTTACAATAGATGTCAGAAATATTTAGTTTTATTTAGCTTAACAGTTACACTGTTAAGGGGCATCCTGGTTACCAAAACATTATTAGTTCCTGGAAATAATATACATGTTTCTAGTGTTAAAATTTCTTCTGAGCCTGAGTTGCCTTTCTCTATGGTGTTCTAAGTCTGGATTACTTTCTGTTTTCATGGAAACTGTAATTTTCATTTGTTAAAGGATAGTAGAAATGAAAAGGTGCACTACTCATAGGTTGGTGTTGCCATTTAAAATTTTTAAATGAATGATTTCCTGAGAATTAAGTTCTAATTTTTCTACATGCGTTAATATACTTGTCAGAGTCTTGCTTTACACTTTGACTGTAATGTAAAGGGAATTCATTATTGTAGAAACATTCTAATATGTAACTTGTTTGGACAGATGACTTTATAAATTTTTAAGCTATATCTTTGGGTACTTGTTCAAAATGTTAATGCTTTGTAAGTTTTTTTCATCAACTATTGAATTGTTTCATTAATAGAAAGATATTTTAGAGTACAGTTCGGTAGACCTTCAAGTCAAACTTTGTATATTTTAGCCCTGAAACTGTCAAAGTTTACTAAAATTTGAGAACTGAAAAAATTTGATGGCATCTGCAGTGTTCTGCACAATAGGAAGTTCTATGATTTTTTTTTTGGACTGTACGCAAGCAATTTATTTACTACTTCCCACTTCTTTAACAATAGTATGTTCTTCAACCAATTTAAATAATTGTTTCTTGAATATATCATGTATTTCTTGCTGTATTCTCTTTACTTATGTTCTCCCCTTAGCTTAGCAAGACCAAATATTTCCACTTCATCTTTATCCAAATTCTGTCCTTTCTAGGGAAGCTAAAATAGAATTTCTCCATGAAATTGTCTTTGAAATCTTCTGCTCTTAAATGTCTCTTCTGCCTCTGAACTCTCATATACTATGTCATGCTATGCCATACTCTCTTGTCACATTCATTTTTGCATGTCTTAGCACTGTTAACAAAATTGTAAATTTATTTACTTATTTATTGCCTCCTAGGCAATGACTTTCCTATAAAAGTTAGTTAACATTTACTTATTGAAAACTTTAAAACTTTTTATTTTCCTCAAGAGTGAAAGTACAAGCCAGGTATGGTGGCTCACGCCTGTAATCCTAGCATTTTGAGAGGCCAAGGTGGAATCCCTTGAGCTCAAGAGTTCGAGACTAACTTAGGCAACATGGTGTGACCACATCTCTACCAAAAAATATTTTTTAATTACCTGGACTTGGTGGTGCATGCTTGTAGTCTCAGTTGGCTGAGGAGAGAGGATCACTTGAGCCCAGGAGGTCAAGGCTGCAGTGAACTATGATCTGGTCACTGTACTCCAGCCTGGGTGACAGAGTGAGACCCTGTCTCAAAACAAAAACAAAAACAGCTATTTTTCATGTCTAGAAACATCTAAATTTACTGGTAGGGTTCTTTAGATATATTCTGTTACAAACGAGTTGTCTTCTTTGATTATTTACTGCCAAATTTTTAATGAGTACTCATCTGTATAACTGCACTAGATGACTTCTATATTTCTCCCTTTTTTTGTTGTTGTTTTTGTTTGTTTATTTTTTGAGACAGAGTCTCACTCTGTCACCCAGACTGGAGTGTAATGGCATGATCTTGGCTCACTGCAACCTCTGCCTCCCAGGTTCAAGTGATTCTCCCTGCCTCAGCCTCCCGAGTAGCTGGGATTACAGGTGCCCGTCATCGTGCCTAATTTTTGTATTTTTAGTAGCGACGGGGTTTTGCCATCTTGACTAGACTGGTCTTGAACTCCTGACCTCAGGGGATCCACCCACCCTGGCCTCCCAAAGTGCTGGGATTACAGGCATGAGCCACTGCACCCAGCCGACTTGTATTTTGCAAATCCAAAAACTTCCTGGAATATTAAGAATGTATATGATACCAATTTTAATGTGTGCTTTTTTAAATGAAGGAATTATTTTTCTCTGAGAATTTTAAAAAATGTTTTATTCTGAAATAGAGGCTCATAAGAAGTTGCAGAGAGGTCCTGTGTACCCAGCACCCAGCTTCCTTCAATGGTGCTACATAATTATATTATCAAAACCAATAAATTGACATAACACAATATAACTAACGAGACCACAGACCCTACTCAGGTTTCAGCAGTTTTTGCATTCATTCCTTTTTTGTGTGTATAGTTTTATGAAATATTTTCCTATATGTAGATTTGAAAAATTACCACCACAAAGTACAGAATTGTTTCATCACCACAGAATAACTCTGTCATGCTGCTCCTTTATAGTCAAATTCTGTCCCCTAACTTCTGGCAACCACTGATCTGTTCTCTCAATATATTTTTGTTGCTGAGATTCCATATTATATAAATCATATAACCTTTGGAAACTGGCTTTTTTTAACTCAGGATAATAATCTGGAGCTCATTCCAAGTTGTATGTATCATAGTTGCCCTTTTTCATTATTGAATAGTATTCTATTATATACATTACCACAGTTTGTTTATCCTTTCACTCATGTAGGGACATTTGAGTTGTTTTCAGTTTATTCTATTATAAATACAGCTACAATGAACATTCATGCATTTTATATTGTGGTAAAATATACGTGACATAAAATTTACTATTTTAGCCATTTTTTATACAATTCTGTACTATTAAGTAAATTCACAATGTTGTACTGCACTGTGTTCTCCATTTCCAGAAGTTTTTCATCATCCCAAAAAGAAACTTTGTATCCATTGAAAGTAAGTCCCCATTCCTTATTTCCCCAGGCCTCTTGGACATTCCAGTCTATTGAATGTTTTACGGATTTGCTTGTTCTACATAACTCACTTAAGTGGAATAATATAATATTTGTCCTTTTGTGTGTCTGGCTTATTTTACCTAGGATGATGTTTTCAAGTTTCATCCATGTTTGTAGCATGTGTCAGAATGTTCATCCTCTTTTAAAGCTGAATAATATTTTATTGTATCAATACACTGCACTTTTGTTGTTTAAAAGTTCATCTGGGCCGGGCGCGGTGGCTCACGCCTGTAATCCCAGCACTTTGGGGAGGCCAAGGCAGGCGGATCATGAGGTCAGGAGATCCAGACCATCCTGGCTAACACGGTGAAACCCCGTCTCTACTAAAAAATACAAAAAATTAGCTGGGCGTGGTGGCAGGCGCCTGTAGTCCCAGCTACTCAGGAGGCTGAGGCAGGAGAATGGCATGAACTCAGGAGGCAGAGCTTGCAGTGAGCCGAGATTGCGCCACTGCACTCCAGCCTGGGCGACAGAGCGAGACCCTGTCTCAAAAAAAAAAAAAAAAAAAGTTCATCTGTTGGACATTTGGGTTGTTTCTACCCCTTGGCTATTGGCAATCTTGCTGCTATGAACATGAGTGTGCAAGTATCTCTTTAAGTCTCTCATTTCTTTTGGCAATATACCTAGGAGTAGAATTGCTGAATCATATGGTAATTTTGTTTAACTTTTTGAGGAGCTGCCAAACTGATTTCCACAGTGACTGCACCATTTTGCATTCCTACAAGCGATGCACAAAGACTAATTTTCCACATGCTCACCAACACTTGTTATTTTTCATTTTTTGACATAATGTTCAAGAACTTTTAAAAATATGGCCAGTTGACATAGTGGCATTTATTGAAAACACCATCATTTTTCCTCTGGATTGGAGTTGTACATATGATGTAACCTTATATATATAGGTCTTTTTTACAGTGTCAAGTCTTTATACCAATACTACACTGTCTTAATTACTATGTAGCTTTATAATGTCTTGATATTTGGTAATATGAGCGTTCCAGTTTGTTTTTCTTCAAGTATATCTTGGCTATTTTAGAGTCTTTGTATTGCCATAAAAATGTAAGATTCACTTTGTTGGTTTCATGGTCTCCCCTCTACCACTCACACCCATATAAAATCTGAAATTTTGAGTAAGATTGCATTCACTCTATAGATAAGAGAGAATTAAGAAAAGTGAAAATTACAAATCAGGAACATGATATAACCATTTATTTAGGTCTTAATTTCAGTAATGTTTTGTAGAGGCATATATTTCATTATATTCTCAGTTATTTGATTTTTTTATGCTATTACAAATGGTACTGTTTTTAAGTATATTTGATGATTGCATGTAAAAATAAATGGACTTTTATGTATATTAACCTTGGTAACTGTTAATCTTAACTAAATTCATTCATTCTAATAATTTGTAGTTACAGATTCTTTTGGATATCCAGTTTATACAATAATGTCATCTATGACTAGTGATAATTATTTTACTTCTTCCTTTCCAATCTCTTTTTTTTTTCTTATTATAGTCAATAAAACCTACACTACACCATTGAATAGAAATGGTGATGGACCTTCTTATCTTAGTCTCACTCCCAAACTAGGGGAAAATGTTCCATATTTTATCATTATATTAGTTATGGTGTTTGGTTTCATTTTTTTGTAGATACCTTTTGTCAGATTAAGAAAATTCTGTTTTTCTCGGTGCCACTGATTTTCATTTTCTTCTCTTTTCTTTCTTTCTTTATTTTTTTTTTTTTTGGAGTTAGAGTCTCGCTGTGTCACCCAGGCTGGAGTACAGTGGTGCAATCTCGGCTCACTGCAACCTCCGCCTCCCAGGTTCAAGCAGTTCTCCTGCCTCAGCCTCCCGAGCAGCTGGGACTACAGGCGTGCCACCACACACAGCTAATTTTTGTATTTTTAGTAGAGACGGGGTGTCAACATATTGGCCAGGCTGGTCTCGAACTCCTGACCTCGTGATCCATCTGCCTTGGCCCCTCAGTAATTTGTATTTTCTTAAGTGAATTTTATGCACCAATTGAGTTGATTCATGTAGGCTATATCATTGTTTTGTTGTTGTTAATATAGTGAGTGACATTTTTTAAAAAACATATAATCTTGCATTCCTGGATAAATTCCAGTTTGGTCACATATATTATCTTTTACAGATAGCAAATTTTTTATTTACTAATATTTTAATACTAAAAGTTTTGCATTACGTTTATGAGAGATGTTGGCCTATATACTTGTTCTTTTTTTGTAATGTTAGTTTGGTGTCAAAGTTATGCTGACCTAATAGAATGATTTTTGAAGCATCCACTCTTTTTCTGTCCTTTGAAATTGTGTAAGATTGCTAGTAGTCAGTCTTTATTTCTTCAGTGTCTAAACTCCTATTATGCCCATATAGTTAATTTTTCATTTCATGTAATTTTCACTGCTAGAACTTCTGTTCTGGAACATTGGTTAATTTTTATAGATTTTTTATACTTTCAATTTTTATGGTTTCCCTTTTTCTGTTGGATTCACTATTTGTTCCCTCATTGTGTTCAGATTTTGCTTTAAATCTTGAACATGTTTGTAATAACTAATTCCTTCATCTTTGTCATATTTTTGTTCTTTTTTTGTTATACTTTAAGTTCTGGGGTACATGTGCAGAACGTGCAGGTTTGTTAGATAGGTATACACGTGCCATGGTGGTTTGCTGCACCCATCAACTTGTCATCTACATTAGGTATTTCTCCTAATGCTATCCCTCCCCTAGCCCCCCACCCCCCAATGGGCCCTGGTGCATGATGTTTACCTCCCTGTGTCCATGTGTTCTCATTCTTCAGCTCCCACTTACAAGTGAGAACATGCAGTGTTTGGTTTTCTGTTCTTGTGTTAGTTTACTGAGAATGATGGTTTCCAGTTTCATCCATGTCCCTGCAAAGGACATGAACTCATCCTTTTTTATGGCTGCGTAGTATTCCATGGTATATATGTGCCACATTTTCTTTATCCAGTCTATCATTGATGGGCATTTGGGTTGGTTCCAAGTCTTTGCTATTGTGAACAGTGCCGCAATAAACATACCTGTGCATGTGTCTTTATAGTAGAATGATTTATAATCCTTTGGATATATGCCCAGTAATGGGATTGCTGGGTCAAATGGTATTTCTGGTTCTAGATCCTTGAGGAATTGCCACACTGTCTTCCACAATGGTTGAACTAATTTATACTCTCACCAACCATGTAAAAGCATTCCTATTTCTCCACATCCTCTCCAGCATCTGTTGTTTCCTTTTTAAAAATCACCATTCTAACTGTAGTGAGATGATATCTCATTGTGGTTTTGATTTACATTTCTCTAATGACCATTAGATTACATTTCTCTAATGACAATTAATGATGAGCTTTCTTTGAAATGTTTGTTGACTGCATAAATGTCTTCTTTTGAGAAGTGTCTGTTCATATCCTTTGCCCACTTTTTGGTGGGGTTGTTTTTTCTTGTAAATTTGTTTAAGTTCTTTGTAGATTCTGGATATTAGCCCTTTGTCAGATGGATAGATTGCAAAAATTTTCTCCCATTCTGTAGGTTGCCTATTCACTCTGCTGATAGTTTTTTTTGCTGTGCAGAAGCTCTTTAGTTTAATCAGATCCCATTTGTCAATTTTGGCTTTTGTTGCCATTGCTTTCGGTGATTTAGTCATGAAGTCTTTGCCCATGCCTATGTCCTGAATGGTATCACCTAGATTTTCTTCTAGGGTTTTTATGGTTTTAGGTCTTAAGTCTTTAATCCATCTTGAGTTAATTTTTGTATAAGGTGTAAGGAAGGGGTCCAGTTTCAGGTTTCTGCATATGGCTAGCCAGTTTTCCCAACACCATTTATTGAATAGGGAATCCTTTCCCCATTTCTTGTTTTTGTCAGGTTTGTCAAAGATCAGGTGGCTGTAGATGTGTAGTGTTATTTCTGAGGCCTCTGTTTTGTTCCATTGGTCTATGTATCTGTTTTGGTACCAGTACCATGCTGTTTTGGTTACTGTAGCGTTGTAGTATAGTTTGAAGTCAGGTAGTGTGATGCCTCCAGCTTTGTTCTTTTTGCTTAGGATTGTCTTGGCTATGCGGGCTCTTTTTTTGTTCCATATGAAATTTAAAGTAGTTTTTTCTAATTCTGTGAAGAAAGTCAGTGGTAGCTTGATGGGGATAGCATTGAATCTATAAATTACCTTGGGCAGTATGGCCATTTTCACGATACTGATTCTTCCTATCCATGAGCATGGAATGTTTGTGTGGTTTTTTTTTTATTTTTTATTTTATACTTTTAAGTTCTGGGATACATGTGCAGAACGTGCAGGTTTGTTACATAGGTATATGTGTGCCGTGGCGGTTTGCTGCACCCATCAACCTATCATCTACATTAGGTATTTCTCCTAATGCTATCCCTCCCCTAGCCCCTCACCCCACAACAGGCCTTGGTGTGTGATGTTTCCCTCCCTGAGTTCTCATTGTTCAACTTCCACTTATGAGTGAGAACAGAGCATGGAATGTTTTTCCATTTGTTTGTGTCCTCTTTTCTTTCCTTGAGCAGTGGTTTGTAGTTCTCCTTGAAGAGGTCCTTCACATCCCTTGTAAGTTGGATTCCTAGGTATTTTATTCTCTTTGTAGCAATTGTGAATGTGAGTTCACTCATGATTTGGCTGTTTGTCTATTATTGGTGTATAGGAATGCTTGTGATTTTTGCATATTGATTTTTGTATCCTGAGACTTTGCTGAAGTTGCTTATCAGGTTAAGGAGATTTTGGGCTGACATAATAGGGTTTTCTAAATATACAATCATGTCATCTGCAAACAGGGACAATTTGACTTCCTCTCTTCCTATTTGAATAACCTTTATTTCTTTCTCTTGCCTGATTGTCCTGGCCAGAACTTCCAATACTATGTTGAATTGGAGTGGTGAGGGAGGGCATCCTTGTCTTGTGGCAGTTTTTAAACTGAATTTTTGTTCATTTCATATGATATTGGCTGTGGGTTTGTCATAAGTAGCATATTTTGAGATACGGTCCATCAATACCTAGTTTATTGAGAGTTTTTAGCATGAAGGGGTGTTGAATTTTGTCAGAGGCCTTTTCTGCATCTTTTGAGATAATCATGTGGTTTTTATCATTGGTTCTGTTTATGTGATGGATTATGTTTATTGATTTGCTTATGTTGAACCAGCCTTGCGTCCCAGGGATGAAGCTGACTTGATCGTGGTAGATAAGCTTTTTGATGTGCTGTTGGATTTGGTTTGCCAGTATTTTATTGAGGATTTTTGCATCAATATTCATCAGGGATATTGGCCTGAAATTTTCTTTTTTTCTTGTGTTTCTGCCAGGTTTTGGTATCAGGATGATGCTGGCCTTATAAAATGAGTGAGGGATGACTTCCTCTTTTTCTGTTTGGAATAGTTTCAGAAGGAATGGTTCCAGCTCCTCTTTGTACCTCTGGTAGTTTGGCTGTGAATTCATCTGGTCCTAGACTTTTTTTGGTTCATAGGATATTAATTATTGCCTAAATTTCAGAACTTGTTATTGGTCTATTCAGGGATTCGAATTCTTCCTGGTTTAGACTTGGGAGGGTGTATGTGTGGAGGAATTTATCCATTTCTTCTAGATTTTCTAGTTTATTTGTGTAGAGGTGTTTATAGTATTCTCTGATGGTAGTTTGTATTTCTCTGGGATCGGTGGTGATATTCCCTTTATCATTTTTTATTGTGTCCATTTGATTCTTCTCTCTTTTCTTCTTTATTAGTCTGGCTAGTGGTCTATCAATTTTGTTGATCTTTTCAAAAAACAAGCTCCTGGATTCATTGATTTTTTTGAAGGGTTTTTTGTGTCACTATCTCCTTCAGTTCTGCTCTGATCTTAGTTATTTCTTGCCTTCTGCTAGCGTTTGTATTTGTTTGCTCATGCTTCTCTAGCTCTTTTAATTGTAATGTTAGGGTGTTGATTTAATATCTTTCCTACCTTCTCTTGTGGGCATTTAGTGCTGTAAATTCCCCTCTACACACTGCTTTAAATGTGTCCCAGAGATTCTGCTATGTTGTGTTTTTGTTCTCATTGGTTTCAAAGAACTTACTTATTTCTGCCTTAATTTTGTTATTTACCCAGTAGTCCTTCAGGAGCTGGTTGTTCAGTTTCCATGTAGTTGTGAGTTTTTGAGTGAGTTTCTTAATCCTGACTTCTAATTTGGTTGCACTGTGGTCTGAGAGACTGTTTGCTATGATTTCCATTCTTTTGCATTTGCTCAGGAGTGTTTTACTTCCAGTTACGTGGTCAATTTTAGAATAAGTGCAATGTGGTGCTGAGAAGAATGTATATTCTGTTGATTTGGGGTGGAGAGTTCTATAGATGTCTGTTAGGTCCACTTGGTCCACAGGTGGGTTCAAGCCCTGAATATCCTTGTTAATTTTCTGTCTTGTTGATCTGTCTAATATTGACAGTGGGGTGTTAAAGGCTCCCACTATTTTTGTATGGGAGTCTAAGTCTCTTTGTAGGTCTCTAAGAACTTGCTTTATGAATCTGGGTGCTCTGTATTGGGTGCATATATATTTAGGATGTTAGCTCTTCTTGTTGCATTGATCCCTTTACCATTATGTAATGTCATTCTTTGTCTCTTTTGATCCTTGTTGGTTTCAAGTCTGTTTTATCACAGACTAGGATTGCAACCTCTGCTTTTTTTTTTGCTTTCCATTTACTTGGTAAACATTTCTCCATCCCTTTATTTTAAGCCTATGTGTGTCTTTGCGTGTGAGATTGGTCTCTTGAATACAGCACACCAGTGGGTCTTGACTCTCTCCAATTTGTCAATCTCTGTCTTTTAATTGGAGCATTTAGCCCGTTTACATTTAAGGTTAATATTGTTACATGTGAATTTGATCCTGTCATTATGATGCTAGCTGGTTATTTTGCCTGTTAGTTGATGCAGTTTCTTCATAGTGTCGATATTACAATTTGGTATGTTTTTGCAGTGGCTGGTAGCTGTTGTTCCTTTCTATGTTTAGTGCTTCCTTCAGGAGGTCTTTTAAGGCAAGCCTGGTGGTGACAAAATCTCTCAGCATTTGCTTGTCTGTAAAGGATTTTATTTGTCCTTCCCTTATGAAGCTTAGTTTGGCTGGATATGAAATTCTGGGTTGAAAATTCTTTAAGAATGTTGAATATTGGCCCCCACTCTCTTCTGGCTTGTAGGTTTTCTGCCAAGAGATCCACTGTTAGTCTGATGGGCTTCCCGATCTTTCTCTCTGGCTGCCCTTAACATTTTTTCCTTCATTTCAACCTTGGTGAATCTGACGATTATGTGTCTTGGGGTTGCTCTTCTCAAGGAGTAGCTTTGTGGTGTTCTTTGTATTTCCTGAATTTGAATGTTGGCCTGTCTTGCTAGGTTGGGAAAGTTCTCCTGGATAATATCCTGCAGAGTGTTTTCCAACTTGGTTTCATTCTCCCCGTCACTTTCAGGTACACCAATAAAACGTAGGTTTTATCTTTTCACGTAGTCCCATATTTCTTAGAGGCTTTGTTCATTCCTTTTTTTTCCCCTCTATTCTGTCTTCACACTTTATTTCATTAAGTTGATCTTAATCTCTGATATCCTTTCTTCCGCTTGACTGATTCGGCTATTAATACTTGTGTATGCTTCACGAAGTTCTCATGCTGTGTTTTTCTGCTCCATCAGGTCGTATGTTCTTCTCTAAACTGGTTATTCTAGTTAGAAATTCCTGTAACCTTTTTTCAAGGTTCTTAGCTTCCTTGCATTGGGTTGGAATATGCTCCTTTAGCTTGGAGGAGTTTGTTATTACCCATCTTCTGAAGCCTACTTCTCTCAATTCATCAAACTCATTCTCCGTCGAGTTTTGTTCCCTTGCTGGCAAAAAGTTGTGATTTTTTTGGAGAAGAGGCGTTCTGGTTTTTGGAATTGTCAGCCTTTTTGCACTGGTTTCTCCCCATCTTTGTGGATTTATCTAACTTTGGTCTTTGATGTTGGTGACCTTCAGATGGGGTTTCTGAGCGGACGTCCTTTTTGTTAATGTTGATGCTGTCCCTTTCTGTTTGTTAGATCTCCTTCTAACAGTCAGGCCCCTCTGTTGCAGGTCCGCTGGAGTTTGCCGAAGGTCCACTCCAGACCGTTTGCCTGGGTATCACCAGTGGAGGCTGCAGAACAGCAAAGATTGCTGCCTGTTCCTTCCTCTGGAAGCTTTTTCCCAGAGGGGCACCCACCAGATGCCAGCTGGAGCTCTCCCATATGAGGTGTCTGTTGGCCCCTGCTGGGAGGTGTCTTCTAGCCCCTGCTGGGAGGTGTCTTCTAGTCAGGAGACATGGGGGTCAGGGGCCCACTTGAGGAGGCAGTCTGACCCTTAGAGCTCGAGCACTGTGCTGGGAGATCCGCTGCACAGAGCCAGCAGGCAGGGACATTTAAGTCTGCTGAAGCTGCGCCCACAGCTGCCCCTTCCCCTAGATGCTCTTTCCCAGGATGATGGGAGTTTTATCTATAAGCCCCTAACTGGGGCTGCTGCCTTTTTTTCAGAGATGCCCTGCCCAAAGTGGAGGAATCTAGAGAGGCAATCTGTCTACAGTGGCTTTGCTGAGATGTGGAGGGCTCTGCCCGGGTGGAACTTCCCGGTGGCTTTGTTTACACTGTGAGGGGAAAACCGCCTACTCAAGACTTAGTAATGGTGGACGTCCCTCCCTCCACCAAGCTCAAGCATCCCAGGTCGACTTCAGACTGCTCTATCAAGGCAGAAGTCTTGGTCTGTATATTTTGAAGCTATATATTCAGCAATACATACCAATTCTAAATTTAATTTATAATTTAATTTAGCTGTAAATTTAGAATTTTGTAAAACTTAGTTTAATAGTAAAACAAATTAAATTTGGAATTGGTATGTATTGTTGAATGAAATTTCTCTTTATCTCTAGTTATATAATTCTTGCTTTAAAGTCTGTTTTTTTCATCGTGTTGTTAATCTGCCTACCTCCGGTTTTTGGTTAGTGTTTGCACATTATATTCCCTTTTCCTTTTTCTTTTAATCTTTTGCCCTTTTATTTAAAACATGTTTTTTGTAAACAGTGTATAATTGGGTTTGATTTTTATTTCATCTTACAATCTTTTTTTTTAATTGGAGTTTGTAGTTCATCTGTATTTAATGACAATGACATAGAGTTTGGTTTAAGTCTGCCTTCTTGCTATTTGTTTTGTGTTTGTCTCATTGTGGGTGTTTTTCCTTTTTTGCCTGCCTCTCTTCATTCTTTCTCCTTATTTTAGGATTATTAGTATTATAATAGATTTTATTCTTTATTGCATTTCATTTATACAGGTTGAACATCCCTAATCCAAAAATTCAAAATCCAAAATGCTGCAAAATCCAAAACATTTTGAGCACTGACATGATGCTCAAAGATCATGCTCAAAGGAAATACTCATCTGAGCATTTTGGATTTCAGTTTAGGGATGCTTAAGTAGTAAATATAATGCAAATATTCAAAAATCCAAAATAATCCCAAATTTAAAACACCTCTGGTCCCAAGATTTCAGATAAGGGATACTCGACATGTATTATTCTTTTAGAAGTTACCTTAGATTATAACATGCAGCTTTGACTTATTGCAATCTATCTTAAATTCATTAGTTTAACACTTGCCAAGTAATGCAAGGATCCTGTAACATTTTAATGCCGTTTATCATCTTTTGCCCTTATTTATTTGGTCAAATATTTTACTTGTGCATATGTTAAAATGCCCCAAGACCTATTGCCTCCTTAACTAGTAACTTTCTATCTATACTATATGGTACTCTTTTGTTTCATTTTTGCACTCCTGTGCTTCATTTGGATTTTTTTCTTCAGCCTAAAATTATTTAATTATTTCAACAGTACTTCTTATGGTTCCAGTATGCTTTTGCTCAGCTTTCTCAGCTTTTGTTGGCTGAAGTGTCTGTTTTACCTTTTCTAAAGAATTATGGTGCAGAATTCTAGTTTGCCAAGTTTTTTTTTTAATAAAGTATGTCATTCCATTGTTTTCCCAACTTTCTTAGATTTTGCTGAAATATTTGCTGACAAATATATTGTTGCTTTGTGAAGGCAGTGCCTTTTTTCAGTTGGCTGCCTTTTGTCTTTACTTTTCAGCAGTTTAATTGTGATTTGCCTATGTATGGATCTGAGGGTTGTCTGTGAGTGTGTTTTGCTGTTGTTGTTTTGTATTTATTCTGCTTTGGTTTTATGGACCTTTATTATGTAGGTAGATGTCTTTTCATTTGGTTATGAAAATTATCAGCCATTACATCTTTCACCATTCCTTCTTTCCTCTCCTCTTGTTTTTTCTTTTATTAATGGCTCTAATTACCTATGTGTTACTGTGTTCTTTTTTATATATATATCTTTTTTTCTGTTTGGATATTTTTTATTGTCTTATCTACAGATCACTAATACAGTCTTTTGCTACATCCGGTATGCCGTTAAGCACACCTAGTGATTTCTTGATTTCACACATGGTATTTTTTAGTTCTGGAATGTTCCTTTAATTTTTAAAAATATAATTCAATTTTCGGCAAAAATTTATCTTTTCATCCATTGTGTAGATATGATGCTTTATTTTCTTAAACGTATCATATCAGTTAAAGTCTGTATCTTATAACTACACTTGAATCCTATATTGGAGATGTTTATTGTTTCCCCGTGCTGCCCACCTTAATTTTGAGAGAGAGAGAGAGAGAGAGAGAGAGTGTGTGTGTGTGTGTGTGTGTGTGTGTGTGTGTGTGTGTGTTAGCAGGTCTCATTTTTTTCTTTTTTTTTTTTTTTTTTGAGACGGAGTCTTGCTCTGTCACCCAGGCTGGAGTGCAGTGGCATGATCTCGGCTCACTGCAAGCTCCACCTACCAGGTTCACACCATTCTCCTGCCTCAGCCTCCCGAGTAGCTGGGACTACAGGTGCCCGCCACCACACCCAGCTAATTTTTTTTTTGTATTTTTGGTAGTGACAAGGTTTCACCATGTTAGCCAGCAGGTTTCATAATTTTTAAACTGATGCTGCATGTGTCTGAAATAGTGTAGAGGCTCTGGATGATGTTATTTTTATCTAAATTAAGCTGTCTTCAGAAGACAAATAGAATCTAGAATATTCATTTGATCTTATTGAAGCTTGTTTTTAGGCTTTGTTAGGGCTGGTATATTTCAGATTTGTCCTTATTCCAAGACATGTTCACCTAGCGCCTTGGCTTTTTTTTTTTTTTTTTTTTTTTTTTTTTTTTTTTTTCTTAAATCCTGACATGTTTACTAGACCCTTTCTCCATGGCAGGGCTTTGGCTCCAACCTGTGTCTTCTCAGCACCATACAGCTTATTTGCCTCCTACCTGCTGTTTTCTGCCATTTCTTTTAGTGGTTGGGAAGTGTCTTATATTCCATAAGCAGCTGATGGATCAGCCAGCGAACTGAGGGGAATTTGTATGTAGATATACAGGTTCCTTCCTTGCAGGTCACTCCTTTATGGGGTTTTGTCGCTTAAATTCCATCTACTTTGACAACCCTCAACTACTCCTGCCTCTTAACTCCTCATAGGACTGCCACTTCATTCCTTCATTCTTGGGTTCCATTTTCTTATGTCACAATTTGGAAAATGCCCTCAGGAAAAAGCAATAATGTCTGTTGTGCGCATTCCTTCTCTTGGGGACTGAAACCTGCAAGACCTGCCTGTATTGGTTGCTTTCATCACACAGGGAAACAGCTACTGCACCTAGGCCTGAAGAGAAGTATAGAGGAGTAGGTACTAGAACCTTGAAAGATAGGTCATAAAAGGCAACTTTGAGAGGAGTTTCATCTTTGGTCAAATGATACAGCTATCCCATGGTGATCTCACATTCACCTCTTATCAGGAATCCCGTGTGGTCAAACTCAGCTAGAAACCAGAAGGCAAGAAAATATATTAATGTATTCCATACAATTTGACTTAGCAGGATGAAGATCAGGATGGAAAAGGATATAGAGTTGTTTTTGAGGGAAAAGTAGAAGATACACAGTTCACACCTTCATTCCTCTGCATGTGCTCTCTTCCTTCCTTTGGGAAGAAGGTTTGTGTTCCTAGCAAAGGAGACACATGAAATCCCATCAGTTATTGTATCATTATAGGGTAATGTCAATTCAGCAATACTTTTCCTGAAATCTAAAATGTTAGGTATCACCAGTGTTCTTCACATAAAGAATAAGAGACGACGTCAAGTCCAACTTGACATAGTAAAGTATAAAAATGGAGAAAAACAAAACTGCTCAAGTCTCTTCTCTGCCTCAATAGCTAGTCATGAAAGTTGGTTAGTACAGATTCATTCTTCCACTACCCTTTGCGTGTTCCCTTTTACCCTCTGCCATTACTTTGGTTGGGTGGCATTATTTACCTGGTGGTATACTCCATATCTCACTTCTGTGAAATCTGAGTCTTTGATGTTCTTGAATTTTAAGGATTGTTACAGTTTTCCATTGACCAATACTACTAAGGATAGAAAGCTATGAGATGCCCCACTGAATTTCCTGAGTTCCAAATATAGTGTTACCTATTGTGTAGTCATTGCCCAGTTCTATAGAAGGCACTGAGTTTCCCCCTTTTCATCAAAATCAGTCACCCTGCTCAGTACGGTGGTCCTTTACGTGCTTGTTGGTTCAGCTGTATGAAGAACCCCTAAATGCCAAAAGGTGAATCTCAGCCATTTCATCAGTTTTCTGGTAGAAGTCAAGGCACCTGGTAGAAGAATGCCTCATCGAGCACTAAGACCTTAAAACTGACCTAAATAAGATTTAATGGATGAGATGTGAAAAAAAATCTTCCAAGTGAGGTATTTAATGAGAAGGGTCCCTTTTACTTCTACTCCTTGGCAATTTTGAAGAGAGGAACAACTCCTTCAAAGCTGCTGAAGAGGCATTCTGTTTGCCCATGTATGTTTTTAATTGTATGTGGATAACTTTTTTTTTCCTTTGTTCTCTGGGGTCATCATCATCAAAAGAATCTAGGTAATAATCATAATTTTTATAACTATTGTTTCTGTAGCAACTAAGTGCCACAGCCATTTGACCTCATAACATCTTGCCATCTGTCTGCATTTCATCCCATTCTACCATTGATAATAAGTTCAGTAATTGCGATGCTACTACATCCCATAGATTTTCCATGTCCTATTATCTTTGCATTCCTTGAATATATGAACAACCCAGTCCCAGAATCCTATTTTGAGGGTCTATTTTCTGGGGCTATTTCTGATACAATTACTGTATCTGAGTCCCAGCAGGAAGTAGATGGCATACTCAATTAAAAGGAGGACTTAATAAAAGGACTATTTAAAAAGCTATGGTCAGAGTACAGGGAAACTGCAAGGGATGGTACAAGTACCCTGGAGTTGCTAACAGCAAAAGTACCACCCTCCCTAGGCTTAAAGAGAGAAGTGGAAGGGAAGATTACCAGAATCACTCAGAAGGAAAAAGTAGCCAGAGTGCCACCTTGAGGTCATCTGGGTTCTTTGGTTGAGAGACACAGCCATCCTGGGTCTACTCCACAAGGAAGGAGTCAAGGGAATCTCTTATGTTCCTCAGAGTTCCTACCAGCACTCCCCAGTGGCAGGACCCAATGGAAAGCCAAAGGGCAGGGAAGACCTTTGATATAGGCCATACAGGTGAGCCTCCTCATGGCACTGGGCAAGGTGTAAGATATTGGGGAATTCATAGCCACACCAAATCTATGAAAAGTTTCAAGAATGTTTGTGTTTGGCATTTTAAGAAGGAAAATATAATCTGCTAAGAGATATTCTCAGACCAGAACTAAGAGTCTGATCAGCCCTTGAAAGGACAAAGCAGGGGCTTTTGAGAAGTCTACATCTCTGTTCTACATACTTCTTCAGAGGAAGAGTGACTTTTGTAAGCATCTTAGCCATGCTACAGTTCACACAAGTAACTAAGAAACACTTAAATGCTTACTCTGTGCTGTTTCCAAAATAACAAATATCCAGGCTTGTTTATATTTATCAAATTTATTAAGTAGTTTTTACTAACCAATCTACATAGATACTATATTTAACATTCAACATAATAATAAATATTTTGGGATAAATAATTTAAGCGAAACCATTTTAGAGCCCCTAGGGCTTACAAAAAGAATCATAAAAGATCCATATTTATAGTCTTAAGATTAAGAATAATAGAATAGGTAGCAAACCATACATTCAACAATAAATATAAAATTTAAATATTTAAATAAATAGAAGGCCTGATATGTTTTAAGTGGGAAGCACTTAATTATCAAGTCAGTGTTGAGATGATGCTTTGACAAAAGGTAATCCATCTGTTCAGAAATTCTACAATGGTTGCTGTCTCATCAGCATATTCACACATGAATGTTGTTTCAGATCCCTATAAAAGAAAAATGTTAATTTTTTAAAGTACAGAGTAGTTTACCTTATATACAGTTATTCCCAATTGAAGCCTTATAGGCCTGTTGCCTTTATTTTCAAGCTTACCGAACATATTAATTATTCACATTTTCTTGAAATGATCAAAATAAATGCCAAAATTACATATTTTGTTATGATACCAAATGATAGTAACATAGAAGCTGAGATTTTCCTCATTTGTTAATTCAATGAACACAAAAATTTTTTTCCTGAATTGGGTGCAAATAAACATTTAAATAAAAACAGATCTAGACAAATATTAAATGCTGGATGTGAAATAAACTTGATCGCTTTTCCTCTGAGTATGTACCTATATTTGTGTAAGTTAAATGTATGAATTGATATGCACATTATACTTTCTTCTTTTCTAAATCTTGATTAGAGTCTCCTACTTTTCTACTTAAGTGAATCTCCTTATATTTTCCCCAAAGCAGAATAGAACTAGACTAGAGTAAGCTAGGACATGCTTCTGTTTGGGAGAAATTTGTGTGAAGAACATCTTCATAAATACTTATACCTATCCCTACCCCATCATAGTATCAATGCAGGTGAATTTGCCAACTTTTAAAAGTTTAAACATTAGAAATTTTGTTCTGTGGACTGGCTTTTTAGAAATTAGGCTCCTCTGCTGAAAGGAGCTATTTAAACGCTTCCTCTAGTTGATAAGCTAAGGAGGAAATATTTTGATATATAGTGAGATTTAAAAGAGAGCTTTTCAAATTTGAAGTGATTCCTACCCTGGGAACAAAAGCAAGTGAGATAGAGTGTTCCCTTTAAATAAGTATTCTCTTTAAAAAAACTTATAGTGTTCTATACCCTCTTAAGCATAATTGTTTAAATAATTGTAATGTGTTGGGATTTTTTTATTTTAAAAAGTGACTTTTGAAACACAGTTTTCAGATTTTTGCATGGTTTTGTCTTAAATTGGTATCAAGAGTTAAGAATGAGTTTTCTGATGTTAATTATTTTAGAGTAAAACTCTTTCCATAGATAAGGAACTGAATCTGTCAATGTCTAGATGACATTGATCTCAATGTATTTTTTTAATTCAACTGAAACAGTCCACTAATAAGTGATTCCACAACTGGAGTTACTTTTAGAAATGTCTTTCTACTACTATACTTATGCTGCTTATTTAGGATACCTATTAACTCATGAATTTTATACCTTAGCAGATGGGATATAAAAAGACAGAAGTGAATCTTTTTTACATCACCTGAGTCCCTTGCATATTTTATGCTTCCTGTGCATTTAAAAATACTTAAGATTCTGAAAGCGGGGATTACCTCTAAAAAGACTATTGTTTCTTTAGTCCACTGGCCATTTTAATGGCTCCAGTTTTGTTTTTTTTTAAGACAAATCTCTTATGGGTAGTCCTTCCATCAAATGATAAGGAAACACCATTTGAAAAGCCTTTCAGGTAATCAGTATTGGCTATTCCAGTAAATGATCTGAAGGAATTGAAAAATATATAATAAAATCCGCCTGCTTTCTGTGAAACTCAACTCAGTACCTCCTCTCACTCCCAGTTTTGTGTTAATGTGAAAGGTGATGGAGTTTGGGATGAGGCTTGTCCATTAGTAGATGGTAGGTGCAAACTCTGTAGCTTATACTCCCCAGTTAGTTTATCATCTAACATTAGAAATGATTCATGTTCACAGTGTACTTAAAATGTAGGCTAATTACATGCATGGGTACTTTACAAATACCAAAAATGTTATGTCACTTTAAAATGTGGTACTTTTCCCCCTCCCCCCCCTTTTTTTTTTATATTTCCAGGAGAGCAAATAAAGTAATGCCTTACCTTTAGTTCCTGAACTATTACGTTGATATTGCTGATTAAGTCCCTGGGTCTTAAGTGAAAGTTTTTGCTTTGAGCTAAATTTAGCACTTCCTCCAGAGGTTTGAGTTCTTCTTCTAGACACTGAAGATGTTTCAATTCTGTGGCCTAGAATAATAATTATCATCAGCTCAGTTTACATAGAGGTCAGAATCAGAAATTAATTTCCAATTTATTTTATTTGGAGTAGCAGTATGTAGTTTTTACCATTCTCTCTGTTCTCAGTATTACTGTAAAGATGGACCAGTAGAGTTTACATTATAAAACTGGAAAAACTAGGGCTCAAGTACCTAGGACTAGCGTTAAGTGATAGTTGACTCACTGGTTTTAGTTTAATTTGACTTTGCAAAATGTTAGCATTTCTGCATCTAAATGCAAATTACAGATGTAGGCTGATTACTTTTCCAGTCTGCATGAAAATCATTAGAACCAGATGAGTTAGAATGTAGAAGTATAAAAATCACATTCTATGATTATAATATTTGATAGTCTAAGAGTTAAGAATCACAGAATGTTAAGAAACAGAAGGAACTTTTGGATGCCATCTATCACAATCCTGACATTTTACACTAGGTAACAATAGTCATGTAGTAGTGGCTGTCAATATAGTCTGGAGCAAGACACATTTTTAAGTATGTCTTAAATTTTTACTTTTGTACAATCACTACATTAAGATGCATTTTAAAAATGTTTGTCCCAGTGAAATAAAAGATTATAATACTTTAGAAGGACTTTTGGACAGGCCTCTTGATTCTATATTATATATAATATTTCATATTTCTATGGTATATTACAATTTAAAAGAATTTTCTCCAAAATAGGCCCATTTACTTCTCACAGTCATCTTTCGAAGTGGGCAGTGAAGTATCATCTCCATTTTATAAATAAGCACACTAAATCTCAGAATTTGACCACATAAGTAGGTAGGGCCAGAATTAGATTTCAGTTCTTTCTCATTATAGTATTAACATAGCATCCTTGGAATCAAATGTTTTTATTAGTTTCTAAAATCTTTTGTAAATGTGCAATGAGGGTTAAACGAACAAATGAATAGAGCTTATCATTACTTTTGGTTTCAAACTGTTAGATTGCAGTGAATTCTACCACCCCTTAAATTATGCACATAATCTCATCTTTCTAACAATCTTTAGTGGGAAAGGCAGGTCAAGAAAATACCGATCCCCTGATATGTCCATCTATTGCGCTTTCAATTCGCCACTACAAATTCTACAAATTCGGGTTTAAGTTTTTGGCATGAACAATGTGGAGAAATTTTCTTCAGAAAACAGCATCTAGTATCTTTATGTTCCTGGAGTTGCATTATGTGGCTCTGATTAAACTAGAGTAACATCTGTAAGCTGTCTCCTTTACATCTTTCAGAAGAGTAGTTTGAAGCAGATTTCTCTTGAATTAATAGAATTTGAGTCAATGGGATTGCATCTGTGTCCCCTTAAATCCTATTATTTTCTGGGCTTGGATTCACCCTGGCACAAGCCCTTTCTGGCACCAAATTTTGTTCATTCTCTCTTAACTGGCATAGCTATTAGGTAGCTTTACACACCTGATGTAGCCTAGGAGCTTGAATGATTATGGTTATGCTCTATCTGAATCCAAAAACAACCTAATGAAGCTTTTAATCTTGGAAAATAAGTCATATAGCATTATAAATCTCAAGTTCTATTGGTAAAAAGATAAAGTCCAAAATTTTACTTTGTATTTCTCAGTGAGAATTTTATCTTTAATACTACTAATAATAGCTAATGCTTGTATGTTATTTACCTTATGCCAGACACGGTTCTGAGTGCTTTACATTTACTTACTAATTCTCACAAAACTATATTAAGTATATACTGTTATTCATTTAAGTAGACATGAAACTGAATCACAAAGAGAGTAGGTAATTTGCCAAAGATCATGAAAGCTAGGACATGGCAGAGCTGAGATTTCACTTCAGATATCTGGCCCCAGAGTCTCTGCTATTAGTATTGTGCTGCCTCTCACTTAGGAACCTTTCCTAAAACAAGAAAAGATTTTTAAAAGTGGGCTCCTTGGAAATAGATTTTGGTATTTTACATACTAAAATGACATAATCAAATATTTTAGAGTTTTACATTTTTAAATGAAACCATAAATCAACATTTTTGTTTAGAATTGTCTTATCGATAAAGTGAGAATATTATTTTTGTGTTTTCTTCCCACCCCCACCGACACACAAATACATATAAAAAAATAGGTAAAACTCTTTTAACAGAGGCTTCATTATCAAACTTGGGTTTTCAAAAAAACAGAAATTAAAGTTACTCTTTACCTCAGATGAGCTGCTATTAATCCCATCTGTGCAAATTTTCACATTACTTTGAATTTTATTAAAACAGAAATTGAACATAAAATATTGTACTTACCTTCTTGGGCATGTAAAACTTAAATGTGAGCATCCTGGTGAGTTTGGGATTCTTGTAATTCTAAGAAAGTATAATGCATTGTTATTAAGAAATGATCTCCAGCTAGATTAGTAAATGTAATAATTTTAGTAAGAAAGGAAATATACTTACATTAATTCCATTCAAAATCATCTGTAAATCCAGCAGTAAATGCTCCAGTTGTAGCTGTGTTTTCTTTGTAGAACTTGAAGTAGGTGCACCATTTGTGACAAGTGCAAGACTTAGTGCAATGCAAGACAGGAGTTGCATCCTGTACATTGTGGCAGGAGTTGAGGTTACTGTGAGTAGTGATTAAAGAGAGTGATAGGGAACTCTTGAACAAGAGATGCAATTTATACTGTTAATTCTGGAAAAATATTATGGGGGTGTCAAAATGTTTTACATATTACACATATTTTCAAAGACTTTACCTGTCTGAAAAAACATTACCTTAATTTTTCCTCTTCTGATGACTCTTTGGAATTTCTTTAAACCCCCAAACACTGACTGAATGGATGTAGGTGAAATCCCTCTTGGTTACGTTAGCCCACACTTAGGTGATAGCGCTAATTCATGCAATTAACGCCTTCTGTATGAAACAGTTTTTCCTCCTTTCTTTAAGGGGGCGGGGATACAAAAGTAACTCATGAAAATTTTCTCTTTGTCATAAAACTACACTGAACATGTGAGTAGCATATTGTGGTGGACAAGAGCAAGAGTAAATAGATGAAAAGAATAAATGTTTAGATTTGTTGATTAAACAGGAAGTATATTGGTTTCCTGTTTCAGAATGGTTTTACCTTTTTATCCACACAATGAGCTAATTGCATACAATAAGATAGATTGCTTCTTACATGTCAGCTAGAGAAATACTAAGATTAGAATACATAAAATGCTTATTGAGCTTGAGGTACTGTTTTACGCTGTTTTAATTTTAAAATGTTTATATATCTGTTTAAGTCTCTTAATGTCTATTGTACATTTTTTAAAGGGTGCGATTGTTAAATACTCAGAAAAAGGTTTGCATTCAGGGATACTGATGCTAGTTTTATAATAGACTTTGTATGTGTTATGTGTAAACCAGTCCATGTTTCTCATTTTTATGTCTTTACCTCTTTAATGGATTTTTATGTATCCTCTAAATCACCTAGGACACTATGAATGTAACAATATTCGTTATGAAATATGATCTCTTTTTTTACTCAGTAGACTAGGATATTTAGGATACGTGTTCATTCATCCTCAGTACAATGCACAAACTGGCTGAACAATTGTACGGGTATATACTTCTAATTTAACCTGGAGACACTTGAGATCCTCTCTCAGAGAGAGTCCTTGTAAAGCTTCCATTCTACAGCCTTATTTATTTCTTACCTGGCCTTTTTTTTTTTTTTTAAAGATGGTATTGTCTGTGTTTTTGTTTGTGTTTTTAAGACAATATTGTCTGATCTTTAAACAGACATCTAGCACCTATAATGCCTTCAGGTATATAGAAAGAGAGAAAAGAGAACAGTGTACAGGCAGGCACTTAGTCTAATTTAAGTCTTACAAACTTGTGAAGTGATGGCTCCTATCTTGCCAATTAGAAAACTGAGGCTCAGAGAAGTTAAGTAATTTGCTCTGGGTCACTCAGCCCTTATTGCCAGTAAGGGGCAGAACAAGGATTTGAAAAGAGAATGTTCTGACTCCAAAAATCCAGTCTCTTACCATTTGTATTTTCTCAAAGAACCTGATTTGTAATAGGGAAGATATATACATACACAAGTGTAGTCCTGGGTGATAGATGATTGCTGCCCCAAGGGAGGTGGACATAAGGAGTTTTGAATAAGGAACAATTAATTTAAACTGGATTTTGAGGAGGGTGCATAGGCAGGAATGATTAAAGCAGTTAAGGAACAGTCAATTGTAATATTTTACAAAGAACAGAGAAAAATGGTTCAATAAGAGTTTTCTATGCATTAGGTAATGTTCAGAGAATATAAAACAAATTTAAAAATAAAGATTATAGTCCCTCAAGTAGAAAAAAAAATGAAGAAAAGATTAGATTAGGGCCAAATCTCATAAACTTTTTATTACAAAAAATGCAAAATATCTCTATACATTTCAGATCAAAATCACATTAACGCCATTATAAGGGGCAGGCTATTTGGTAGTCTGTGTTATTTATTTAATATAATAAAGTACAGCTTTATTATACTTGTTTGGCTTCTCTAAAGAGTTTCAGTGTCTAATCCCAGCATCATCACTCAGGACTTTACCCTTCCAGAATGGAAGAATTCAGGCCCACACATTTTCCTATGTGGGGGCTTTTCCAGTGAGGTATTTGATGTTCTCCAGTCTTGATATTTCTATTTCTCTGGCTATTTCCATTAGAGAATGGGGCAATATATGGCTATATTTCTGGGACCCTGTAGAAAACTGAGTTCTTAGACCCCTAGTTTATCTCTATTAATGCACAGTAGGCACCATTATAGAAGTTGGCTTTTTCATTTCTTTCTTGAAATACGTGGGGAAAAGCTACATTCTCTGTGACATACTTTCGCTTTCTCACGTCTGACACATCAGCTGGCTTTTCTGGTTGTAGTGGCAATGAAGTCAGTAGTAGACTGCTAACTACCACGTGTGTCATACCCCCTGCTTCTCCTTTTACTATGCAGAATTTTACTATTAAACAAGAAGCTATTTTTAGTTGCTTAGCATTGTTTGTGACTTAGCCTCTTAGACTCAAGAGTGGCCCAAGTCCTTTCCAAAGGGCAGCCCCCGTCCCTGAAGCTGCCTACCTAAGAGGTTGCTCACTGTGTTGCACGTATTGTCAGTCCATCAAAGCTGACTTTCAAGGACTCTGCTTCCCATAAATTTCTTCTTTCTGACCCTCTTTCACAGTTTTGTAAAACTTTAATTTGGTCTGTAGCTTGATACCTATATTAATTCATCTCTTGTCAGTTTCTCTAAAGGCCTCTTGGATTTTCAAGATTCAGTTCTGTTTCTTTGAAATCAGGAACGTGTTGGACAATTTCCGCACCATCCAGAGATAATTCAGCTAGAAGCTCTGTGTTTCCTGTAAAAATCTGAATGAGCTCGGACATAGCTTGGCGATGCATTTGTCTTTATCAGCCCTGTGGCCCTCCATAATGAAATACCACTTTTGTAAATCTGTTTATGATCACAGTTATGTCTCTGTGGTATGTGTTCTTCCATGTGGCAAATTTTAATAATGTTCATAACCTTTTGGGATTGAAGAATTATTTCCATGGTACTTTCAATTTTTCAAAGTATTTTCAAATTTATTGTCTTGTATACTCATATTTTACTGATAAGAAATTTGACATTTACAGAGGTTAAAGTGGCTTACCCAAGATCACATTCTTAATTAGTGGTGAAGTTTGAGCAAAAACTCAAAGCCTCCCTGACCCCTCATAATCTCATCTTTTTTCCAGTGTAAAATAGTGATGATAAATCCTGGACCCATTAGGCTACATAGAGTAGGACGAATGAGATTGTGCCAACTGTTCCATCTCACGTCCCTCTGTCGGTGGTACCTGATGATTCAAGGAAGGCATCATCCATCTTCACCTAAACAACAATTTGAGTAGCCCTAGGTTTTTTTTTTACTTTGTTTATTTATTTATTTATTTATTTTTATTATACTTTAAGTTTTCGGGTACGTGTGTACAACGTGTGGGTTTGTTACATATGTATACATGTGCCATGTTGGTGTGCTGCACCCATTAACTCATCATTTAACATTAGGTATATCTCCTAATGCTATCCCTCCCCACTCCAACCACTCCACAATAGGCCCCAGTGTGTGATGTACCCCTTCCTGTGTCCATGTGTTCTCATTGTTCAATTACCACCTATGAGTGAGAACATGCGGTGTTTGGTTTTTTTGTCCTTGCGATAGTTTGCTGAGAATGATGGTTTCCAGCTTCATCCATGTCCCTACAAAGGATATGAACTCATACTTTTTCATAGCAGCATAGTATTCCATGGTGTATATGTGCCACATTTTCTTAATCCAGTCTATCGTTGTTGGACATTTGGGTTGGTTCCAAGTCTTTGCTATTGTGAAGAGTGCCGCAATAAACATACGTGTGCATGTGTCTTTATAGCAGCATGATTTATAGTCCTTTGGGTATATACCCAGTAATGGGATGGCTGGGTCAAATGGTATTTCTAGTTCTAGATCCCTGAGGAATCGCCACACTGACTTCCACAATGGTTGAACTAGTTTACAGTCCCACCAACAGTGTCAAAGTGTTCCTATTTCTCCACATCCTCTCCAGCATCTGTTGTTTTAATGATCACCATTCTAACTGGTGTGAGATGGTATCTCACTGTGGTTTTGATTTGCATTTCTCTGATGGCCAGTGATGATGAGCATTTTTTCATGTGTTTTTTGGCTGCATAAATGTCTTCTTTTGAGAAGTGTCTGTTCATATCCTACGCCTACTTTTTGATGGGGTTGTTTGTTTTTTTCTTGTAAATTTGTTGGAGTTCTTTGTAGATTCTGGATATTAGCTCTTTGTCAGATGAGTAGATTGCAAAAGTTTTCTCCCGTTCTGTAGGTTGCCTGTTCACTCTCATGGTAGTTTCTTTTGCTGTGCAGAAGCTCTTTAGTTTAATTAGATCCCATTTCTCAATTTTGGCTTTTGTCACCATTGCTTTTGGTGTTTTAGACATGAAGTCCTTGCCCATGCCTATGTCCTGAATGGTATTGCCTAGGTTTTCTTTTAGGGTTTTTATGGTTTTAGGTCTAACATTTAAGTCTTTAATCCATCTTGAATTAATTTTTGTATAAGGCGTAAGGAAGAGATCCAGTTTCAGCTTTCTACATATGGCTAGCCAGTTTTCCCAGCACCATTTATTAAATAGGGAATCCTTTCCCCATTGCTTGTTTTTGTCAGGTTTGTCAAAGATCACATGGTTGTAGATATGCGGTATTATTTCTGAGGGCTCTGTTCTGTTCCATTGGTCTATGGATGTTTTGGTACCAGTACCATGCTGTTTTGGTTACTGTAGCCTTGTAGTATAGTTTGAAGTCAGGTAGTGTGATGCCTCCAGCTTTGTTCTTTTGGCTTAGGATTGTCCTGGCAATGGGGGCTCTTTTTTGGTTCCATATGAAGTTTAAAGTAGTTTTTTCCACTTCTGTGAAGAAAGTCATTGGTAGCTTGATGGGGATAGCATTGAATCTATAAATTACCTTGGGCAATATGGCCATTTTCATGATACTGATTCTTCCAACCCATGAGCATGGAGCGTTCTTCCATTTGTTTGTATCCTCTTTTATTTCATTGAGCAGTGGTTTGTAGTTCTCCTTGAAGAGGTCCTTCACGTCCCTTGTAAGTTGGATTCCTAGGTATTTTATTCTCTTTGAAACAATTGTGAATGGGAGTCCACTCATGATTTGGCTCTCTGTTTGTCTGTTATTGGTGTATAAGAATGCTTGTGATTTTTGCACACTGATTTTGTATCCTGAGACTTTGCTGAAGTTGCTTATCAGCTTAAGGAGATTTTGGGATGAGATGATGGGGTTTTCTGCATATACAATCATGTCATCTGCAAACAGGGACAATTTGACTTCCTCTTTTCCTAATTGAATAGCCTTTATTTCCTTCTCCTGCTTAATTGCCCTGGCCAGAACTTCCAACACTATGTTGAATAGGAGTGGTGAGAGAGGGCATCCCTGTCTTGTGCCGGTTTTCAAAGGGAATGCTTCCAGTTTTTGTCCATTCAGTATGATATTGGCTGTGGGTTTGTCATAGATAGCTCTTATTATTTTGAGTTACGTCCCATCAATACCTAATTTATTGAGAGTTTTTAGCATGAAGGGTTGTTGAATTTTGTCCAAGGCTTTTTATGCATCTATTGAGATAATCATGTGGGTTTTCTCGTTGGTTCTGTTTATATGCTGGATTGTGTTTATTGACTTGCGTATGTTGAACCAGCCTTGCATCCCAAAGATGAAGCCGACTTGATCATGGTGGATAAGCTTTTTGATGTGCTACTGGATTCAGTTTGCCAGTATTTTATTGAGGATTTTTACATTGATATTCATCAGGGATATTGGTCTGAAATTCTCTTTTTTGGTTGTGTCTCTGCCCGGCTTTGGTATCAGGATGATGCTGGCCTCATAAAATGAGTTAGGGAGGATTTCCTCTTTTTCTATTGATTGGAATAGTTTCAGAAGGAGTGGTACCAGTTCCTCCTTGTACCTCTGGTAGAATTTGGCTGTGAATCCATCTGGTCCTAGACTTTTTTTGGTTGGTAAGCTATTAATTATTGCCTCAATTTCAAAGCATGTTATTGGTCTATTCAGAGATTCAACTTCTTCCTGGTTTAGTCTTGGGAGGGTGTATGTGTCGAGGAATTTATCCATTTCTTCTAGATATTCTAGTTTATTTGCATAGAGGTGTTTATAGTATTCTCTGATTGTTAGTTTGTATTTCTGTGGGATCGGTGGTAATATCCCCTTCATCATTTTTTATTGCGTCTATTTTATTCTTCTCTCTTTTCTTCTTTATTAGTCTTGCTAGCAGTCTATCAATTTTGTTGATCTTTTCAAAAAACCAGCTCCTGGATTCATTGATTTTTTGAAGGGTTTTTTGTGTCCCTATCTCCTTCAGTTCTGCTCTGATCTTAGTTCTTTCTTGCCTTCTGCTAGCTTTTGAATGTGTTTGCTCTTGTTTCTCTAGTTCTTTTAATTGTGATGTTAGGGTGTCAGTTTTAGATCTTTCCTGCTTTCTCTTGTGGGCATTTAGTGCTATAAATTTCCCTCTACACAATGCTTTGAATGTGTCCCAGAGTTTCTGGTATGTTGTGTCTTTGTTCTCGTTGGTTTCAAAGAACATCTTTATTTCTGCCTTCATTTCATTATGTACCCAGTAGTCATTCTGGAGCAGGTTGTTCAGTTTCCATGTAGTTGAGTGGTTTTGAATGAGTTTCTTAATCCTGAGTTCTAGTTTGATTGCACTGTGGTCTGAGAGACAGTTTGTTATAATTTCTGTTCTTTTACATTTGCTGAGGAGTGCTTTACTTCCAACTATGTGGTGAATTTTGGAATAGGTGTGGTGTGGTGCTGAAAAGAATGTATATTCTGTTGATTTGGGGTGGAGAGTTCTGTAGATGTCTATTATGTCCGCTTGGTGCAGAGCTCAGTTCAATTCCTGGGCATCCTTGTTAACTTTCTGTCTCATTGATCTGTCTAATGTTGCCAGTGGGGTGTTAAAGTCTATTATTATTGTGTGGGAGTCTAAGTCTCTTTGTAGTTCACTCAGGACTTGCTTTATGAATCTGGGTGCTCCTGTATTGGGTGCATATATATTTAGGATAGTTAGCTCTTCTTATTGAATTGATCCCTTTACCATTATGTAATGGCCTTCTTTGTCTCTTTTGATCTTTGTTGGTTTAAAGTCTGTTTTATCAGAGACCAGGATTGCAACCCCTGCCTTTTTTTGTTTTCCATTTGCTTGATAGATCTTCCTCCATCCCTTTATTTTGAGCGTATGTGTGTCTCTGCACGTGAGATGGGTTTCCTGAATGCAGCACACTGATGGGTCTTGACTCTTTATCCAATATGCCAGTCTGTGTCTTTTAACTGGAGCATTTAGCCCATTTACATTTAAGGTTAATATTGTTATGTGTGAATTTGATCCTGTCATTATGACGTTAGCTGGTTATTTTGCTTGTTAGTTGATGCAGTTTCTTCCTGGCCTTGATGGTCTTTACAATTTGGCATGTTTTTGCAGTGGCTGTTACCAGTTGTTCCTTTCCATGTTTACTGCTTCCTTCAGGAGCTCTTGTAGAGCAGGCCTGGTGGTGACAAATTCTCTCAGCATTTGCTTGTCTGTAAAGTATTTTATTTCTCCTTCACTTATGAAGCTTAGTTTGGCTGGATATGAAATTCTGCGTTGAAAATTCTTTCCTTTAAGAATGTTGAATATTGGCCCCCACTCTCTTCTGGCTTGTAGAGTTTCTGCCAAGAGATCCACTGTTAGTCTGATGGGCTTCCCTTTGTGGGTAACCTGACCTTTCTCTCTGGCTGCCCTTAACATTTTTTCCTTCATTTCAACTTTGGTGTATCTGACAATTATGTGTCTTTGAGTTGCTCTTCTCAAGGAATATCTTTGTGGCATTCTCTGTATTTCCTGAATTTGAATGTTGGCCTGCCTTGCTGGATTGGGGAAGTTCTCCTGGATAATATCCTGCAGTGTTTTCCAACTTGGTTCCATTCTCCCCGTCACTTTCAGGTACACCAATCAGACGTAGATTTGGTCTTATCACATAGTCCCATGGTCTTTTCAAATTTCTTGGAGGCTTTGTTCATTTCTTTTTATTCTTTTTTCTCTAAACTTCTCTTCTTGCTTCATTTCATTCATTTGATCTTCCATCACTGATACCCTTTCTTCCAGTTGATCGAATCAGCTACTGAGGCTTGTGCATTCGTCACGTAGTTCTCATGCCATGGTTTTCAGCTCCATCAGGTCCTTTAAGGACTTCTCTGCATTGGTTATTCCAGTTAGCCATTCATCTAATTTTTTTTCAAGGTTTTTAACTTCTTTGCCATGGGTTCGAACTTCCTCCTTTAGCTCGGAGTAGTTTGATCGTCTGAAGCCTTCTTCTCTCAGCTCATCAAAGTCATTCTTCATCCAGCTTTGTTCCGTTGCTGGTGAGGGGCTGCGTTCCTTTGAAGGAGGAGAGGCGCTCTAATTTTTAGAGTTACCAGTTTTTCTGCTTCGTTTTTTCCCCATCTTTGTGGTTTTATCTACCTTTGGTCTTTGATGATGGTGACGTACAGATAGGGTTTTGGTGTGGATGTCCTTTCTGTTTGTTAGTTTTCCTTCTAACAGTCAGGACCCTCAGCTGCAGGTCTGTTGGAGTTTGCTGGAGGTCCACTCCAGACCCTGTTTGCCTGGATATTAGCAGCGGAGGCTGCAGAACAGCAGATGTTGGTGAACAGCAAATGTTGCTGCCTGATCGTTCCTCTGGAAGTTTTTTCTCAGAGGAGTACCCAGCCATGTGAGGTGTCAGTCTGCCCCTACTGGGGGTGCCTCCCAGTTAGGTTACTCAAGGGTCAGGGACCCACTTGAGGAGGCAGTCTGTCCGCTCTCAGATCTCCAGCTGCGTGCTGGGAGAACCACTACTGTCTTCCAAGCTGTCAGACAGAGACATTTAAGTCTGCAGAGGTTTCTGCTGCCTTTTGTTTGGCTATGCCTTGCCCCCAGAGGTGGAGTCTACAGAGGCAGGCAGGCCTCCTTGAGCTGCAATGGGCTCCACCCAGTTCGAGCTTCCCAGCTGCTTTGTTTACCTACTCAAGCCTCGGCAATGGTGGGCACCCCTCCCCCAACCTTGTTGCAGCCTTGCAGTTTGATCTCAGACTGCTGTGCTAGCGATGATCAAGGCTCCGTGGGCATAGGACCCTCCAAGCCAGGCACAGGATATAATCCCCTGGTGTGCCGTTTGCTAAGACCGTTGGAAAAGCGCAGTATTAGTGTGGGAGTGACACGATTTTCCAGGTGCCGTCTGTCACCCCTTCTTTGACTAGGAAAGGGAATTCCCTGACCCCTTTCGCTTCCTGGGTGAGGCAATTCCTCACCCTGCTTTGGCTCAGGCTTGGTGCACTGCACCCACTGTCCCATACCCACTGTCCAACACTCCCCAGTGAGATGAACGTGGTACCTCAGTTGGAAATGCAGAAATCATCCATCTTCTGCATCGCTTGCGCTGGGAGCTGTAGACTGGAGCTGTTCCTATTCGGCCATCTTGGCTCCACCCCCCAGCCTTAGGATTTCTAAGAACTTGGAGCAGCTGAATTCACACAGGAGCTACAAATGCTGAGCTTTGCTCTTGTTTTTGAATCTCTTTCTGGAGTCTTTTAAAAACACCAGCACACTTGATGTTTTCCAACATTTCTCCCATATCTAAAGTTAGGCAACGATTGTGTCCATTGTGGATTAAAGCTGCACTGTGCTTTTCAGAGTGCAGTGTTTCTTAGGCTAACATGGAAATATCACACTAGGCAATTGTCTGCATTGGCAGCCAAGAGATACCTTACTACTTAAATGTGATGAGAAGGGGAGAATCTTCAAAACCTTTGGAAATTTACTTTTTGTGTAAATATGACAAGTCACACAGCAGTTACTAGAGGTAGAATATGGTAGTCTTCTGACAGTAACAGTAATGGATTTTCAAAGTGCTTCAAGTTTATAAAGCACTTTCACATCTATTTATCTCATTTCACATCTTTTAATTTACCACAAAATAGTTAAGGAAAGAAACATGTGTTTCATATGGCCAGAACTTTTTTCTTCATACGTTAAGAATTAAGCCTTCCAACTTACAGATAAATACTAGCTTTCTCCTCTGCCAAGATAAATGCTTTTATTAAAATTTTGTGAAAATAAAGTTATTTACAGTCATTTAAGCTTATCTACATCTAAGTGTGTTTCCTATCTTATTTCTAAGTTATCTGTCAACAGTTTGTTCTTTTCTCCTATAGTGGCTTTGGGTATACCATTGACAGAGAGTCCATTGTTCATCGTTCCTAAATAGTATACATATTTTAAAGATTCTGATCCGATTTTTTTACATTTTAAAATTTATAACATGGTCTAGTTAGAAAATAATACATATTCATTATAGAAAATTTGGGTGATACACACAATCTAAAAAAAAATCAAAAAACAGAGATCAACTGTAATCTAATCAGCTAGAGATAACCATCGTTAACATATTTCATTTCACACTTCTGCAGATCAAGGGTGAACGATTTGCTATAGAAAACAATAATGCTAGAGAATAGGAGGAAGTCAAGCAAATCAGCACATCTACAGGACCTACTCATGTAACCCATGGATATAAGGGGAGGGGCCAGCCTCTGCAAATGAGATGCATCTGTAGTTCTCATTACTGGGAAGAGAGGGAAAGCTTTCCATCGCCTCATGGTAACTGTGCATTTTTTACTGGTAGAGCTTCTAGAAGTTGTTACATAGGTGGCTAATTTTAGAGTCGTTTGCCTCATATAATATTTTTAAATGTGTGAATATGCACTTCGTTCTTAATTCTCTTCTCTATCCTTGACCTGTATCAGGCTAGTACCACAGTATTGGACAAACAACTCTGGACTTCTCACTGGGTGATACTAGGATTCCTGTAGAGTTCATTTCACCTCTTAGCCCAAGTTTGTTGGCAGACTAACCTGTGCAGACCTTCTGTCCCTTATAGGGTTGGATCTTCTGTTTCCTATAGTTTAGACTAATAGGGTAGACTATACTTGGATTATTTGACATCATTTCTCAGTGAGGATAACTTGAGAGTACAGCTTACAACTTGTAAGAGCTGAGGTAATACAATGCTTTCCTGCCAACAGTCCCTGCACTCTAGAATAGAGAACAACCAATTAATCGAAAAAAAGAAAGAACAAGCTCTGCATTCATCCCAGGCTTATCTACGTCCATTGGTACAGGGGCAGCTATGAGACACTGAATTACTTTGGAACTTCCTAAATACCTTTCTTTAGTCCCAAAGAGATTTTTTTTTAAAGTTACCCCCTTATTCCTGTTGTAGAGAATGCTGTTTTTCCTCTTAATATCTATCCCTCCTTTCTACTTATAATAAGAATCCTGATTTTTAGCTGGACATACTGCTGTTCCCCAATAAAGACCATATTCTCTAGTTTCACTTGGCAGTGAGGTGTGGCCCTGCAGATTTAATGGCTAGAGCTCTGTGGCTTTTCAGTACCTTGAGGACAGGGGACTGCTCTAGGGATGGTAGGGCTGAGAGCTAGGATAAGATAAATTTGGTGAGCTGCCAAATCAACTCTGATTGTCTAGTTTTGAATTATTTTATGTGAGAGAAACAAGCATATCTTATTTAAGCCACTGTTATTTTGGGTTTCTCATATGCAACTAACAGTACTCCGAGTATATTGTGCCATAATTTTTAGAAAGTTCTATTTGTATGGTAAATGCAAAATAAGGAACCTCATTAAATATGATTATGGTCTATGGGAGATACAAAATGTGTAGCTATAGTTAGCCTACACAATTTTATATTTAAGTAAGAAAAACAGACATATATGCAATGCTCCAATATAAGACAGTGACTATAAAGGGATGGATAAGGAGTTAATTTCCAAGTGTAAGATACATTTATGGCCAATTGGTTTTTAACAAGGGTGCCAAGACAATTCAATGGGAGAAGAAAACTCTTTTCAATAGATGGTGCTTGGGATAACTGCATATCTACATGCAAAAGTATGAGGTTGGACCCTTACTTTATACCATATACAAACATTAACTCAAAATGAATCACAGACCTAAGTGTAAGAGCTAAAATTATATTAGGTTGGTGCAAAAGTAATGGAAAAAACTGCAGTTACTTTTGCACCAACCTAATAAAACTTTTACAAGAAAACATAGGAGTAAATATTCTTGACCTTGAATGAGGCAATGGCTACTTAGATATGTCAGCAAAAGCAAAACTGACAAAAATAAATTGGAGCTCATCAAAATTTTTATGCTTCAAAGGACACCATGAAGAAAGACAATCCCAGAATGGGAGAAAATATTTGCAAATCATGTATTTTATATGAGGTTTGTATTCAGAATGTACAAATAATTCTTGCAACTTAACAGTAAAAATACAAATAGCCCAATTTAAAAATGACCAAACAATTTGAGTAGACATTTCTCCAAAAGAGATGCACATATGACCAAAAAGCACATGAAAACATGCTCAACATCGTTAATAGTTAGGGAAAACCAAACCAAAACCACAATGAGATGCCTCTTCACACCCATTAGAATAACTAAAATAATAATAAATTTTTAATAGGACAATAACAAACGTTGATAAAAATATGAAAAAACAAGTACCATCATGCATTGCTGGTAGAAATGTAAAATAGTATAGCTGCTTTGGAAATACTGGCAATTCCTCAAAATATTAAACATAGAATTACCATGTGACCCAGCAATTCCACTCATGGTTATATACCCAAGAAAAATGAAAACATATCTCCACACAAAGACTTGTACACAAATATTCATAGCAGCATTATTCATAAAAATCAAAAAGTGGAAGCAACCTAAGTGCCCAACAACTGATATTGGACAAATTAAATGTGGTATATCCATACAATGGAATCTTATTTAACAATAAAAATTGAAATACTGTTACATTCTACAACATGGGTGAACCTTGAAAATATTATGCTAAGTGAAAGAAGCAATCACAACAGGTCAAATGATTCCATTTATATGAAATGTCCTGAATAAACATACACATAGTGACAGAAAGCAGATTTGTGGTTTCCAGGGGCTGTGGGGAGGGGAAAATGGGGAGTGACTGCTAATGCGTATGAGGTTTCTTTTTCGGACGATGAAAATGTTCTAAAATTAGATAGTGGTGATGGTTGTACAACTCTGTGAATATATAGAAACCACTGAATTGTACACTATGGTATGTAAATTATATCTTAAAGCTGCTTAAAAAAAATTTCCTAGCTTCACAATTGTGGTTGAAACAGATGCAGTATGATTTTGGTTTGTGGCCATACTGAAATAAATAATGTCCCAGAATGAAACTTAATTTATCTCTAAGAATTGGGTATATAACCAATGTATGTAAAACAAGTATAAAGAGAATGAAATGAACAAGTTAAAACTTAAAATTGTCTCTATTGTTAAATAGTAAAATATACTATATGGCATTCAATCATTATTCTCTTTACTGATTATTGTCACCTACTTAAGTCCCAAACACCAAAGAAGTGGTAATACATTTTCTTTGATTATTAAATGACATATTTTAATACATCAGTGTATGGAAATATTTGAAAAATATTTTAAGATAAATAAGTATATTAATAAATACTACAGAAATATGGGAATAGTTCAAGAAAATCTGGAAGCTAAAATATGGTATATGATGCTTACAACCAGACCTAACTTTAGGTAAGAAGTACACCTGTTTTTGTAGCCAAATGTTTGATTACTCCAACCCTTGACTGGTGTACTAAGCAGCAGAACATTTTATGAAAAGCAGAAACCCCTAGGTCAGAAGATGCAGATTGTGATTTAAATGTATTTAGCCCTCATAGTGTTTGTTTCGTATTTTAAGCCAACATTTAAAAATTGATAGAGGATGCAGATTGTGACTTAAATGTACTTAGCCCTCATACTGTTTGTTTGTTTTGTATTTTAATTAAGGCAACATTTTAAAATTGGAACATTTAACTTAAAAGTCTGGATTGGAGCTTGTGTTTGAACCTCTAAAGATAGGAAAAAAAAAAAACACCTCTGAAGACATGGCAGCACTGGTAGTCATTTGCTGAAGCTGGAAACTACTTCCCTCCTTAAATGCCCTCATGCTGCGGTTACCAGTGCTTTTCCAACTGGCCACTTTTCTCATTATATCATGTGATATAGTTTGGCTGTGTCCCCACCCAAATATCTTAAATTGTGGCTCCGATAATCTCCATGTGTCATGGGAGGGACCCAGTGGGAAGTAATTGAATCATGGGGGTGGGTTTTTTCTGTGCTATTCTGGTGATAGTGTATAAGTCTCACGAGATCTGATGGTTTTATAAAGGGCAGTTCCCCTGCGCACGTTGTCTTGCCTGCTGCCATGTAAGATGTTCCTTTGGCACCCTCTTGCCTTCTGCCATAATTGTGAGGTCTCCCCAGGCATGTGGAACTGTGAGTCCGTTAAACTTCTTTTTCTTTATAAATTACCCAGTCTCAGGTATGTCTTTATTAGCAGTGTGAGAACAGACTAATACACCATGAATCTAGCTTTGTAGGCATTTGAGTTTGCAATCCTAAACCTAGGGAGAAGTCTAACCTGCTTTGTGACCTTAGGCATGATGCTGCGTATTTATAAGTCTTATTTAGCTTCTATTAAATGGGTCAAAGAATACCTGTCCTTCCTCTGTTCCTCATAGTACTGTTATAAAGATTTAACAAAATCATGTATTGAATATACTTTTACAACTAAGAAGTCCTTACTTTTGGTCTACTCTGTGAAACCTATGATATCAGTCTGACCGTTGAACCAAAGAGATTGTTTTTCCCTCAGCTTTATGGAAGTACAATAAAAAATAAATAAAAATTGTATTCAAGATATACAACTTGATGTTTTGATATATGTGTACATTGTGAAATAATTGCCAAAATCAAACTACAGGCATACCTCATTTTATGGAGTTTTGACTTATTGCACTACACAGACATTGCTTTTTTGTTGTTGTTCTGTCTTTTAACAAATGAAAGGTTTGTAGCATTTCTGTGTGGAGCAAATCTATCAGCAGCATTTTGCTAATGGCATGTGCTCATTTTATGCCTTTGTGTCACACTTTGTTAATTCTCACAATTTTTCAAACTTTTTCATTGTTATTATTCTGTTATGGTACTCTGTGATTGTGATCTTTGATGTTACTGTTGTAATTATTTTTGAGCCCCAGAAACCATCATAATACAAGACCACAAATTTATTGATATATGTTGTGTGTATTCTGACTCTTCCCCTCACTGGCCATTCACCTGTCTCTCTGCCTTTCCCCAGGCCTTCCTATTCCCAAAACACAATATTGAAATTGGACCAACAAGTAATTGGACCAACCTACAAAGGGCTCTAAGTGTTCAAGTGAAAGGAGGAGTCACATGGCTCTCGCTTTAAATAAAAAACTAGAAATGATTAAACTTAGTGAGGAAGTCATGTTGAAAACCAAGATAGGCTGAAAGCTAGGCCTCTTGTGCCAGACAGCCAAGTTGTAAATGCAAAGGAAAAGTTCTTAAAGGAAATTAAAAATGCTAATCCAATGAACACATGAATAATAAGAGAGCAAAACAGCCTTATTGTTGATATGGAGAATGTCTGAGTGGTCTGAATAGAAGATCAAACCAGCCACAACATTTCCTTAAGCCAGTGCCTAAGTCAGAGCAAGGACTTAACTCTGTTCAATGCTATGAAGGCTGAGAGGTGAGGAAGTTGCAGAAGAAAAGTTAGAAGCTAGGAGATATTGGTTCATGAGGTTTAAGGAAAGAAGCTGTCTCCATGACATAAAAGTGCAAGTTGAAGCAGCAAAAGCTGATATAGAAGCTGCAGCAAGTTATCCAGAGATCTAGCTAGGTTAGTTGATGAAAGTAGTTACACTAAACAGATTTTCAACATAGACAAAACAACCTTCTATGGAAGTAGATGCCATCTAGGACTTTCATAGCTAGAGAAGAGAAGTCAGTGCCTAGCTTCAAAGCTTCAAAGGACAGGCTGACTCTCGTTAGGACCTAATGCACCTGGTGACTTTAAATGGAAGCCAGTGCTCATTTACCATTCTGAAAATGCTAGGGCCCTTAAATCTACTGTGCTCTATCAATGGAACAACACAGCTTGGATGACAGCACATCTTTTTATAGCATGGCTTATTGAATATGTTAAGCCCACTGTTGAGAGCTACTACTCAGAAGAAAAGACTTCTTTCAAAATACTACTGCTCTTTGACAGTGCATCTAGTCATTCAAGAACCCTGATTGAGGGATTAATGGTTTGTTTGTTTTTTTATGCCTACTAACAACATTTGTTCTGCAGCCCATGGATCAAGGAGTAATTTCGACTCTCAAGTCTTATAATTTAAGAAAGATATTTTGTAAGGCTATAGCTGCCATAAACAGTGATTCCTCCAGTGGATCTTGGCAAAGTAAGTTGAAAACCTTCTGGAAAAGATTCACCATTCTAGATGTCATTAAGAACATTTTGATTCATGAGAGGAGGTCAAAATATCAACATTACTAGGATTTTGGAAGAAGTTGGTCCCAACTCTCATGGATGACTTTGAGGGATTCGAGTCTACAATAGAGGAAGTAACTTCTTTCTCCACTGTAGTCTTGAATAGAGAGATGGGATAGAAATAGCAGGATAACTAGAATAAAAGTGGTGGGCGCCTGTTATCCCAGCTACTTGGGAGGCTGAAGCAGGAGAATCGCTCAAACCCAAGAAGCGGAGGTCGCAGTCAGCTGAGATGGCACCACTGCACTCCAGCCTAGGTGATAGAGCGAGACTCCATCTCATATAAATAAATAAAAATAAATAAGTAAATAAAAGTGGAGCCTGAAGATGGGACTGAATTGTTGCAATCTCATGAGAAAATTTGAATGGACAAGGAGTTACTTCCTATGGAGGAGCAAAGAAAGTGGTTTGTTGAGGTGGAATTTATTCTGGGTGAAGAAACAATGTAAACATTGTTGAAATGACAAGGATTTAAAATAATAAACTTAGTTAATGAAACGGGTTCGAGGAGACATTCTACGTGGATAAAATGCTATCAAACAGTGTCACATGCTACGGAGAACTATTTTATGAAAGGAAGAGTCAATGTGGCAAACATTATTATTTTCTTATTTAAAGAAATTGCCACAGCCACACCAACTGTCAGTTGTCAGTTACAGTATAAACGTAACTTTTATGCACTGGAAACCAAAAAGAATTCATGTGACTCACTTTATTGAAATATTTACTTTGTTGTGCTCATCTGGAGCCTAATCCTAATATCTTTCAGGTATGCCTATAATGAGCATATCCATCATCTCACATAATTATGATTTCGTGTTGGTGTGTTGGTGGGATGTTGCCGTGACAATATCTAACATCTACCCTCTTAGCAATTGTTAACTCTTAGCAATTGTTACCCTCTTAGTATTGTTAACTACAGTCATCATGCTGTACACTAGATCTCCAGAACTTATGCATCTTGCATAAGTGAAACTTAGATCTTTTGACCAATATCTCCCCATTTCCCCTTCTCCCCAGCCCCTGGCAACCACCGTTCTATATAATGTTTCTATGAGTTTAATTATTTTAGATTCCATATTTAAGTGAGATAATACAGTATTTGTATATCTGTGTCTGGCTAATTTCACTCAGCATAATGTCCTCCAGGTTCACACTTGTCACAAATAGCAGGATTTTCTTTTTAAAGGCTGAATAGTATTCCATTGTGCATGTGTGTGTGTGCACCAATCACATTTTTTCCATGTTGGCCAGGCTGGTCTCGAACTCCTGACCTCAGGTGATCTGGCTGCCTCGGCCTCCCAAAGTGCTGGGATTACAGGCATGAGCCACTGCACCTGGTCGCCAATCACATTTTCTTTAACCGTTCATTCAAAGATGGATATTTATCTTGGCTATTGTGAATAATACTAAAATGAACATGAAGTGCAGATATCTCTTTGAGATCTTGATTTCATTTCCTTTCTATATATACCCAGAAGTAGGATCACTAGATTATATGGTAGTTCTAGTTTTAATTTTTTGAAGAACATCCATACTGTCTTCCAAAATGGCTGTACCAATTTACATTCCCACCAACAGTGTACAAATGTTCTACTGTCTCCACAACCTCACCAACACTTGTTATCTTTTGTCTTTTTGATAATAGCCATTCTAACAGGTGTGAGGTGATAGCTCCTTGTGATTTTGGTTTGCATTTCTCTGATGGTTAGTGACGTTGAACACCTTTTCATATACCTGTTGGCCATTTGTATGTCTTCTTTGGAGAAATGTCTGTTCAGATCCTTTGCCCATTTTTTAATTGGGCTATTTGTGTGTTTGCTATTGAGTTGTATGAATTTCTTATAAATTTTAGAAACTTACTCCTTCTTAAATATATGGTTCGGAAATATTTCTCCCATTCCATGGATTGCCTTTTAATTCTGTTAATTGTTTCCTTTGCTGTGCAGAAACTTTTTAGCTTGATGGAACACCACTTACTGATTTTTGCTTTTATAATTTCCCTTTGATTTCTTCATTGACCCAATGGTTGCTCAAAAGTGTATTGTTTTATTAGTATGTATTTGTGAGTTTTACCATTTTCCCTTTGTTATAGATTTCTACTTTCATTCCATTGTAGTTGGAAAAGAAACTTGGGATGATTTCAATCTTCTTAATTTGTTAAGACTTGTTTTGTGACCTAACAAGTGATGCTTCCTAGAGAATATTTCATGTGTGCTTGAGAAGACTGCATGCTGCTGCAATGTTCTGTATACGTCTGTTAGGTCGATTTGGGCTATAGTATTGTTCCAGTCTAATGTTTCCTATTTATTTTATTATCTGGATGACCTATTGATTATTGAAAGTGGGTACTGAAGTCTCTTACTGTTATTTTATTGCTGTCTGTTTCTCCCGTCCTGTCAATTTTTTTAATATATATTTAGGTGCTCTGATTATGTTAGGTGCATATATATATATATATATATTTACAATTACTATAAGCTGTTGATGAATTGACACACTTATCATTATATAATGACCTTTTCCTGTCTCTTATAACCCCTTTTTACTTAAAAAGTCTATTTTGGGCTGGGCATGGTGGCTCACACCTGTAATCTCAGCATTTGGGGAGGCTGAGGTGGGTGGATCACCTGGAGTCAGGAGTTCAAGACCAGCCTGACCAACATGGTGAAACCCTGTCTCTACTAAAATAACAAAAATTAGCTGAGCCTGGTGGCGGGCACCTGTAATCCCAGCTACTCAGGAGGCTAAGGCAGGAGAATCACTTGAACCCAGGAGGCAGAGATTGCAGTGAGCTGAGATTGTACCATTGCACTCCAGCCTAGGTGACAGAGTGAGACTCCATCTCAAAAAAAAATAACAAAAAAAATAAAAAGTTTATTTTGTGTAATGTAAGTACAGCTGCCTTTGTTCCCTTTTGGCTACTATTTGCATGGAATATCTTTTTTCATCTCTTTACTCTCAGCCTCTATGTGTCTGTAAATCTAAAATGAGTCTCTTAAGGCAGGGTATAGTTGGGTCTTGTTTTGTTTTTTTTAATCTGTGTAGCCACTATATGTCTTTTGATTGGTGAATTTAATCCATTTGCATTTAAAGTAATTATATGTTGGTAGGGACTTTCTACTGCCATTTATTGGTAGTTTTCTGACTGTTTTATAGTTCCTTTATTCCCTTCTTTTGCTCTTCCTGTTATCCTTTGTGATTTCGTGATTTTTTTTATAGTGGTATGCTTTGATTCCTTTCACTTTATCTTTTGTGTATTTACTACAGGTTTTTTTTATTTGGGATTACTGTGAGGTTTATGATTATATAAAACACTTTATAACAGTCTATTTTAAGCCAATAACCACTTAACTTTGACCACAAACAAAAACTACACTTTAACTTCTTCTCTGCCAACATCTTATGTAACTGACATCACAGTTTACATCTTTTAATTTTATGTATCCATTAACAAATTATTGTAGCTATATTTTAACTTTTATAATAGCGTTAAAAAGTATTTACACAGCACCATTACAGCATTAGAGTATTCTAAGTTTGACTCTATTCTAACTTTACAGTGAGTTTTTATACTTCTGTATGTTTTCATATTGTTAGTTAGCATCTTTTCATTTAAGATTGAAGAATTCCCATTAGTACTTCTGGTAAAGCAGATCTAAAAGTGTCAAATCACATTATAAAAGAATTTCTTTGGGTGCCCTTAGCGTGAGCGTCCTTATAAGACCTTACAGATCAGCTGAGTCTAACTGATTTGGGAACCCCACCCATGCACCAAAACCTAGAGCTTACAGGGAAGATCCGCTCCATGATCCAGATGGAGGGAACTAGGACAAGGACTGGAAAGGAACTAGGAAGAAATAAAGGGTTAGGGTGGAGAGAAATAGTCTCCAAAATCTTCACCTAAAGGGGAGAAATCTTAGATCTAGGGGAACTTACCAAGCTTCCTCCCAGCACCGTCAGGGAGACAGCTGAGCTGTAGACCTTGGTGCATTGACTTTGATCACATTAGGGGAATCCAGGATTCTCTGTGGATCCCACCCTCATCACCAGTCATGTCAACTGAAGAATGTTGAGGAATTTATGCTGAGCACGGTAGCTGAATATAGATATTTAATAAGCTGTAGGAGGAGTTATGTATATTTATGGAAGAAGAAATATGCATATGTGCAATTGAGCTTCATGCCCCTTCATGACGGCACTAGCATGATTCAAAGGTGGAGTTTTCAGTCCTTTGACATCAAAAGGTGAAGCAAAGGACATGAAAGCCCTCCCTGGGCATCCTCTATAGACAGGCCAGAACCACTCTGGTCAGTAGTCTCTTATCAGGAAGGAATGCTGGTTTCCTATTGTGCCAAAACCAAAAAAAGGAAGGGGGCAGTGTCAGGCAGTTGGTTGATATCAACAGTGGAGTCTTTTTTTTTTTTTTTTATACTTTAAGTTTTAGGGTACATGTGCACAATGTGCAGGTTTGTTACATATGTATCCATGTGTCATGTTGGTGTGCTGCACCCATTAACTCGTCATTTAGCATTAGGTATATCTCCTAATGCTGTCCCTCCCCCCTCCCCCCACCCCACAACAGTCCCCAGAGTGTGATGTTCCCCTTCCTGTGTCCATGTGTTCTCATTGTTCAATTACCACCTATGAGTGAGAACATGCGGTGTTTGGTTTTTTGTCCTTGCGATAGTTTACTGAGAATGATGGTTTCCAGTTTCATCCATGTCCCTACAAAGGACATGAACTCATCATTTTTTATGGCTGCATAGTATTCCATGGTGTATATGTGCCACATTTTCTTAATCCAGTCTATCATTGTTGGACATTTGTGTTGGTTCCAAGTCTTTGCTATTGTGAATAGTGCCGCAATAAACATACGTGTGCATGTGTCTTTATAGCAGCATGATTTTTAGTCCTTTGGGTATATACCCAGTAATGGGATGGCTGGGTCAAATGGTATTTCTAGTTCGAGATCCCTGAGGAATCGCCACACTGACTTCCACAATGGTTGAACTAGTTTACAGTCCCACCAGCAGTGTCAAAGTGTTCCTATTTCTCCACATCCTCTCCAGCACCTGTTGTTTCCTGACTTTTTAATGATGGCCATTCTAACTGGTGTGAGATGGTATCTCATTGTGGTTTTGATTTGCATTTCTCTGATGGCCAGTGATGAAGAGCATTTTTTCATGTCTTTTTTGGCTGCATAAATGTCAGTGGAGTCTTTTCAAAGGGCTGGTTTCTGTTTAACCCACAGGGAAGAAAGGCTAATGGTGGTGAGCAAGGAAGGAGGTATAATGAGATGTGTCTGACCTCCCATCTTGTCATGGTTAGAAATTTAGTTTTTAAGGTTTCTCTGGGGTCCCCTTGGTGAAGGGGGGGCATTCAGTCAGCTGGGGGATTTGGAATTTTATTTTTATTTCTCAGGTGTCTAAATCTCTCTGGTGTGCCATGAGTTTGTGGTTTTATCTTTTTTTTTTTTTTTCTAATTAGATCTCATACTGATTTAAAATTGGGAAGACGGTTTATTTTTCTTAGAAAGTGAATCTCTCTGAGGAGGAACCCTTAGGTAGGGGGAATTGAGTTTGCTCCCAAGCTCACTAATGTCAATTCCCCACCAATACCCAGCCCTCGTGTTGTCTATCTGGAAAAATAGAAGAAATATTAGGTTGAATAATTTGGATTGAATAGTAAAGTAAAATTTGAGATGGTGGGAAAATAACCATTTTCTACTTACTTTAATAAATTTAAGGCTTTTCCTACTGTTTCTAGTTACTGACTTATTTATGACTTGGATACTAATTTTAAGCCCAATTTATATGGTCAAGCAACATTAAAATCCAGGGGAATGGTTAGGGGGATGAATATCTGGAGAAATGTAAAAGATTTTTAATACAGTGATTTTCTTGCTAAAATGCTACAAGACACTGGATAAAAGTGGATAATAAAAGATTTCTTTACCTATTTTGAAGAAATGGAGATAGCATTTCAACCCGGAAATAGACTATTCCACAGAAATGGGAAATTCATAAATAAAATGTTTCTCTGTAGCTGTCATTCTTGTGTGTAACTGCAGACTTATGTAACTTGAGTAATCAATTTAAAAATAGGTGTTTCTCAGTAATGTCAATTCAGCCTTAAATTAATAACTGTTATTTCCCTAACCCATGAATCCAGTCTTATAGTCCCAATCTTGAATTTGTTTTTTAGGAAATTAAAAATAATTTCAATAATATTTAAAGTATAAACTCCCTGAATCATAAGAACAGAAAGTGAAATGTATATTTATACTGGGACAGATAAGGTTTGAATTTCACAATTACGATTACCATTTAATGTGACATAGAGTCCATTCCATAACTTTGTACTTTATATATTAATCTGTATTGCTAGTTTTGTGGATAAGAAGAACTGAGAGAGCTCTTTTTAAAATCAAATAGCTAAGTGAATGACTATTGTTTCTGTCCTGCTGAGCAAATAATAGTCAAAGGAAAACCTCTTATATAGTCATCTCATTTGTGAGCTTTCTCCTTGGGCCTACTTTTATACCTGTATAAGGTAAGTGCAATTGTAGAGAACCTTAGTTCTAAGAGGACAGTCTCTGGTTAGCGGCCATAAGGGACTCCAGTGGCTTACATGTCTAAGCACAATGGGAATATCAAAAATTTTTAAATGACATATACTAATGTTATGAGTAGCCCGAAAAATTCTGTTGACTAAATTACAGAGCAAAAATCTGACTTAAAATAGTTAAGATTTCTCATACATTCATAACTGCCACTTTTGGATTCCACACAGGATTAACAATGAAGGTTGCTCCATTTTGTATTCTAATAGTTAAAATTCCTGATCAGCAAATTGCTGGGCAAGATGTTGGAGTCCTGGCATTGGAAAGTGGTTGACTTATGGGTTGGTAAAAAGAATTTACAGACAACAAACAATATAGGTTTAAAAAGAAAAGTTTTATTAGAAAGAATGTTGCAGAAGAGTGCGGGAGGAAGCCTCAGCAAGAAAGGACTGACTGCACTGGATGGATTTTCCTAGGTGCGTTTGTGAACATTAAAGTGAGAGCTTAAGGGAAACTTGGACCATACTAGCCACGTAGGTCATAATAAATTATTACATTTGTAGACATTTTGGTGCCTTGATGTCAGCAAGGGTTGCACAATGAGTTCTGGCTTGCATGCATTCTGGAGATTTATAGAAATTCTAGTTACTTATAAATGTTTTGGAAAGAGGCCTGGAACCAGATGCTGGCTTTAGATAATAGGGAAGTCTAATTACTTCTAAATTCCTCAGATGAGTTTTGTCTCCAGATGGCCTCTTAATGGTCACCAGGTGATCTTTCCTGTCCTCAGGAATCAGTCCATTTTGGTTTGATATTTGTATGACTTTGCAACTTATTGGTCCTCTTCCCATCCATGGACAGATTTTGATTTCTTGTTTCCTGTCTGTGGCAGCACACTGGGATTTGGGGCCTTTGTGTGTAGACAGCTAGGAAACTGAAAGTCTGGAGAATATGGCTGGACAGAAATGTAAGTTGTACTGTATTTGTTGCTAGTGAAACTTTCCTTTATTTGAGCTACCTTTGGGGTGGTTCTAGATCTTGTGAGGACCACTTTGAACCTCTTTAGAGATGCCTTGTACATCCTTGCTTAAGTCATAATCTTGGTTAAGGCTTATTGTTTTCACTTGGGAGAATACCTTTGGTAAATAACTTCAAAACCCAGAAATAAGAGCTGTCTGAACCAGCTAAAATATGATAATAAGAAACCTAAAAGGATATTTATATAAATATATACAAATTGTGTGTGTGTGTGTGTGTGAGAGAGAGAGAGAGAGAGAGAGAGAGAGAGAAAATATATATAAAAGGCTTTTATGCTTTTACTCTTTTTTGATTTTGTTTGGAGAATTTTTTTCAGTTGACTGAAACCATTTTTTTTAAATTATGCGCTTGTTCCCTCCATTTGCTTCTACTCATCCCTACTCCTCTTGTAACCACCCAGCGAGTTCACCTTGCCCACTGCCTAGACAGAGCTGATTTAACAAGACAGGGGAATTGCAATACAGAAAAAGTAATTCACACAGAGCTAGCTGTGCGGGAGACCAGAGTTATATTATTACTCAAATCAGTCTCCCCAAGCATTCAGGGATTGGAGTTTTTTAAAGATAATTTGGTGTGTTGGGTAGGGGGGGCAGTGGATCGGGAATGCTAATTGGTTGGGTTGAAGATGAAATCACAGGAAGTTGAAGTTGTCCTCTTGCATTGAGTCAGTTCCTGGGTGGGGGCCACAGGATCAGATGAGCCAGTTTATCGATCTGGATGGTGCCAGCTAGTCCATCAAGTGCAGACTCTGCAAAATATCTCAAGCACTGATCTTAGGTTTTACAATAGTGCCTCAGGAGCAATTTGGGGAGGGTCAGAATCTTGTAGCTTCCAGCTGCATGACTCCTAAACCATAATTTCTAATCTTGTGGCTAATTTGTTAGCCTACAAATGCAGTCTAGTCCCCAGGAAAGACGGGAATTTGTTTTGGGAAAGGGCTGTTAACATTTTTGTTTCAAACTATAAACTAAACTAAGTTTCTCCCAAAGTTAATTCTGGCTATACCCAGGAGTGAACAAGGACAGCTTGGAGGTTAGAAGCAAGATGGAGTTGGTTAGGTCAGATCTTTCATTGCCTTAGTTATGATTTTGCAGTGGTGGTTTCAGTCCCTCCCTTTGAGTTTTATAACACCTTATTCTTACAATGTGGTCTATGAAGATGGGAAAAGGCTGACCACTGCTCTGGCTTTTTCTTCCTGGCAGAGGCCATAGTGGGAATAGGAGATGACCGCAAGGTGAGAAGAGTGGAACTGCTTTCCCAGATGTCTTAGCATACTCAGTGTGGGCTGGGCTGGGGTTCCAAGGCTTGCATGATAAAGGCATTAGTATTCTCATCTGTAGTTTTAGTACAGCATTTAAGCAAGCAGTGTACTATCAGGTAAATAATGAGTCCTAGGATAAGGAGTGCAATTCCTAGTTTTAAAAATAAAGATTTGAAAGCATTAGTTTGGGGACTTGTAGCCCACAAAGAATTTAAGATTTAGTTCAAATTGTAGAAAATAATAAAAACTCAAGAATAGCTAACAATAGTTGTACTACAGTTTTTGAAACATAATTTTCTCCCTTCAGTGCCCATTTTTATTAAAGATACATCACTATAGGACAAATTTACTTGTAAAATAAGTTATAGTTTTATTATGTTTGAGCTGATTATTTGCATAAAGTGCAGTAGGAATAGTTTTATGCCATATAGGCTCTTTTTTAAAATTGGCTTTGCTGAAACTTTCTTCTGTAGGGAATCTCAAATTGTACTTTTTAAAGCCTTGAAACTGAGCCACGGATTTTCTTTGCCTGCAAATACCAGTATGAGTTGGGTGCATTTCCCTCCTCTTAAGGAACCCAAGATAACTTGGGGTTCCTGGGCCTGTCAGAAAGTGACATTCTTTACTTACCACCAGTCAGGAACCTTGAACAGGGAATGTGTAGACAAAGTATGAGGCCAGCTTTCCCAAGGGGCATTTATTGGCTCTATAAGTCAACCTTGATCTTTAAAGAAAGTATGCCATTCCAGTCAAAAACTTGGTAAAATAACCAGTTTCTCCAATTGCGCCTTGTTACAAAAGAAAACAGATTCTTATTGTACTCATGCAAATAACTATACTGCCATAAGTTGAGAATACTCACAAATAGTTTTTATATTAGGGAGAAATCACATAGAGAGAAAGCAATATGCTCCACATTTTCCTCCCAAGAGTATAATTTATTCAATTGCCAAAAGTTTTAAATAGCTAAAAAGAAAAAAGTTTTCTTGACTCTGAGAAGCAAAAGAATTATTAATATTTAACACATCAGTTCTCCTTGAGAGTCCTAGAAGTTTGTTTTTTTCCTCTATTCCAGTAGCACAATTTCTAAGATTATCAGAGACGTGCATTCAAGAGTATCCATCAGAGTCCTATATCTGATTATAAATTGCATGCTGAAAAGGATCAAAACAAGACAATTGTCCATGGATGACAGAAGTCTCAGGACAGCCATAGTTAAAGATGCAGTCAACAAGAAAGTCTGGCATCTCTGTGACACACAACAAATTAGCATAACAATTACAGTTTTTGCTGATAACATATATTGAGACATATCAAAATTATAGGAATGTTATATAATTTCATAACACACATGAATATGTATTTATATAACTATAACCCAAAGAAAATTAAATAACATTTTATATTTGACAGTGCTCCCTTCATGATTTTAATACATCAAATAAGCCAAATGTGTCCTTTTTGTACTTAAGAGGACCTAATTTTTTTCTTTTTTTAACTTAGAATTTGATCTTAGAAGGTTTTACAATTATTAAAGGTTTAAAACACTGGATATCACAAAATATAATCACAGGTTATTCATTTAGCTGAAATGTTCAATTTATGGAAAAACTAAATAATACCTCTTTAGCCAGTATGTTTACACATAGAATTTCTTTTATAAGATTAATCTTTCAGAAACCTTTCACAACTTACTCAAACCTTTAGCTATATTCTATCTAACTTAAAACAATCCAATCCTTTAATCCTCAAAACTAGACAAAACCCAAATTCCCATGCCTTTTTATAATCTTTTACCAAAAACACATTCTATTTTCCTTACACACCTGACATGTAAAACTGTTTCCCCAGTAGTCTTAATTACATGTTACAATGTTACTTTTTTCTCTTATTTTTTTATTATTATTATACTTTAAGTTTTAGGCAACTTATATTTTTGGTAAAAATCTGGCAAGTAAGTAATTTTATTTACGTACCAGGTGTGGAGCCTAGAACACCAGAGAGAAGTGCAGATAAAGTTTGACTCTTTCCAGCATAGCTAGGGAGCATGGCTAACTCCACATGTCCCCAGGCCTTACCTCAAAGTCAAAGAAGCAGTTTATGACATTAAAGCATTTAGCAAATCTAATCTCTGACTTACTTTAAATGTCTAAATTTGTCAAATGTCTAAATATTTTCAAATGTTTAAATTTTATAGACATTTTTATTTTACTAATAATCTTTAAAACCATCTTTATTTCCCAGGGATTACTAAAGTCACGTAAACTAAAAGGCATTAAAGTTTCCATTTTTTCTGACAAAACGTTTGATTTAAGCACTTATTATTTCTTAAGCCAGTTAAACAGAGCACTTTTCTAAACATCACACACAACACATAAAAATACACAGAAAGAAGAAGATTCAGTAGTTGTGAGATTTTTTTGTTTGCTAGTTTCTTAACTGGATTCCTGGCTTCAGGGTGGAGCCCTTCAAGGAACAGAGCCAGGATTAGGGCCCTATAAGCAGACACAGCTGAAAGGCAAAAACAGATCCCCAAAATTTAAGGTTCCATTTTTATACGAGATCTTGGATCCTCCCTATAATGGGATTGCTGGGTTGAATGGTATTTCTGTCTTTAGCTATTTGAGGAATCATCACACTGCTTTCCACAATGGTTGAACTAATTTACCTTCTCACCAACAGCGTATTAAGTGTTTCCTTTTTGCTGCAACCTCACCAGCATCTGTTATTTTTTGACTTTTTAGTAATATCCATTCTAACTGGTGTGAGATGGTATCTCATGGTGGGTTTGATTTGCATTTCTCTAACCAGTAATATTGAGCTTTTTTCATATGTTTGTTTTCCACATGTATGTTTTCTTTTGAAAAGTGTCCATGTCGTTTGCCCACTTTTTAATGGGGTTGTTTTTTTTCTTGTAAATTTGTTTAAGTTCTTTATAAATGCTGGATATTAGACCTTTGTCAGATGCATTGTTTGCAAAATTTTTCTCCCATTCCATAGGCTGTCTGTTTACTCTGTTGATAGTTTCTTTGTGCTGTGCAGAAGCTCTTAAATTTAATTCGATCTCTTTTGTCAATTTTTGCTTTTGTTGCAATTGTTTTTAGCATCTTAGTAGTGAAATCTTTGCCATTTCTGTGTCCAGAATGGTATTGCCTAGGTTGTCTTCCAGGGTTTTCATAGTTTGGGGTTTTACATTTAAGTCTTTAATCCCTCTTGAGTTGATTTTTGTATATCATGTAAGGAAGGGTCATTTTCAATCTTCTGCATATGGCTAGCCAGTTATCCCATATCATTTATTGAATAGGGAGTCACTTCCCCATTGCTTGCTTTTGCCAGCTTTGTTGAAGATCACATTGTTGTAGGTGTGTGGCCTTATTTCTGCACTCTCTATTCTGTTTCATTGGTCTATGTCTCTGTTTTTATACCAGTACCATGCTGTTTTGGTTACCATAGCCCTGTAGTAGAGTTTGAAGTTGAGTAGGGCGATGCCTCCTGCTTTGTTCGTTTTGCTTAGGATTTCCCTGTCTATTCAGATTGTGTTTTGGTTTCATGCAAACTTTAAAGTAGTTTTTTCTAGTTCTGTGAAGAATGTCATTTGTAGTTTGATAGGAATATCATGGAATCTGTAAATTGCTTTGGTCAGTATGGCCATTTTAATGATTAATTCTTTCTATCCATGAACGTAGAATGTTTTTCCATTTGTTTATGTCCTCTGATTTCTTTGAGCAGTATTTTGTAATTCTCATTTTAGAGATCTTTCACCTTCGTGGTTAGCATATTCCTAGGTATTTATTCTTTTTTTTTTTTTTTTAATTATACTTCAGGGTTTTAGGGTACATGTGCACAATGTGCAGGTTTGTTACATATGTATCCATGTGCCATGTTGATTTCCTGCACCCATTAACTCGTCATTTACCATTAGATGTATCTCCTAATGCTGTCCCTCCCCCCTCCCCCCACCCCACAACAGTCCCCGGAGTGTGATGTTCCCCTTCCTGTGTCCATGAGTTCTCATTGTTCAATTCCCACCTATGAGTGAGAACATGCGGTGTTTGGTTTTTTGTCCTTGCGATAGTTTACTGAGAATGATGTTTTCCAGTTTCATCCATGTCCCTACAAAGAACACGAACTCATCATTTTTTATGGCTGCATAGTATTCCATGGTGTATATGTGCCACATTTTCTTAATCCAGTCTATCGTTGTTGGACATTTGGGTTGGTTCCAACTCTTTGCTATTGTGAATAGTACCGCAATAAACATACGTGTGCATGTGTCTTTATAGCAGCATGATTTTTAGTCCTTTGGGTATATACCCAGTAATGGGATGGCTGGGTCAAATGGTATTTCTAGTTCGAGATCCCTGAGGAATCGCCACACTGACTTCCACAATGATTGAACTAGTTTACAGTCCCACCAACAGTGTCAAAGTGTTCCTATTTCTCCACATCCTCTCCAGCACCTGTTGTTTCCTGATTTTTTAATGATGGCCATTCTAACTGGTGTGAGATGGTATCTCACTGTGGTTTTGATTTGCATTTCTCTGATGGCCAGTGATGATGAGCATTTCTTCATGTGTTTTTTGGCTGCATAAATGTCTTCTTTTGAGAAGTGTCTGTTCATGTCCTCTGCCCACTTTTTGATGGGGTTGTTTGTTTTTTTCTTGTAAATTTGTTTGAGTTCATTGTAGATTCTGGATATTAGCCCTTTGTCAGATGAGTAGGTTGCAAAAATTTTCTCCCATTCTGTAGGTTGCCTGTTCACTCTGATGATAGTTTCTTTTGCTGTGCAGAAGCTCTTTAGTTTAATGAGATCCCATTTGTCGATTTTGGCTTTTGTTGCCATTGCTTTTGGTGTTTTAGACATGAAGTCCTTGCCCACGCCTATGTCCTGAATGGTATTGCCTAGGTTTTCTTGTAGGATTTTAATGGTTTTAGGTCTAACATATAAGTCTTTAATCCATCTTGAATTAATTTTTGTATAAGGTGTAAGGAAGGGATCCAGTTTCAGCTTTCTACATATGGCTAGCCAGTTTTCCCAGCACCATTTATTAAATAGGGAATCCTTTCCCCATTTCTTGTTTTTGTCAGGTTTGTCAAAGATCAGATAGTTGTAGCTATGCGGCATCATTTCTGAGGGCTCTGTTCTGTTCCATTGATCTATGTCTCTGTTGTGGTACCAGTACCATGCTGTTTTGGTTACTGTAGCCTTGTAGTATAGTTT
>NW_026652278.1:114330676-114343098 GCF_009828535.3 Hylobates moloch
GGGGAGGGACAGCATTAGGAGATATACCTAATGCTAAATGACGAGTTAATGGGTGCAGGAAATCAACATGGCACATGGATACATATGTAACAAACCTGCACATTGTGCACATGTACCCTAAAACCTAAAGTATAATAAAAAAAAAAAAAAACCAAAAAACAAAAAACAAAGCATTCCTAGATCCCAGAGGATAGTAGTGATTGACTTTATCTTACCTCTATCAAAGGCCACAGGCTGTGCATAAACAATTGGTCTATTCAAAGTAATAAGCACAGCTTCCCTATCTGAAGAACCACTGATTTCTTCTCGGAGGGCATTTCTTAATCCAATTCTGGTTTTAAAATAGGCAACTTGATGAAAATCAGAACCAGCTTCCTCATAAACCTAAAATAAAATTTAAAGCTCAATAAAATAAAATAATGGAAAAAGTTTTAATATGAAACTAAACATTATTAATGGTATTGTTCACCAAAAAAACTATAATACATTTTTCTCAAATTCAGCTGTTAATGTATATTCCTTATACTCAGTACCATAAACACTTGAAATTAATATACAAAATAGCATGCAAGAGGTAAATATGAAGTTGTAGATAAACTTTATATAAAAGTTAGGATGAGGTCCATATTCTAAATGGCAATGTATTAAATATTTCAAAATAATCAGAACCTCTAAGAGATGACAAGAAATTTTTGTTCATTTTTTCCTCATATCTTTAATGCAGCGATTCAGTTTTGAAACTGTGACTGGCATTTTTCTATTTGGTTCTTCAAAGAGGAAAAAAGATTAAAATCTACATCATAATTTTTGGCAAAATAAAAACAAAAAAAATCTCCAATAAGCTGTGAACATTCATTTTTATAAAATAGAGAATCTAACTGCTGTTTTTTAACTTTATTTAACATTACTATATGCAGAACTTGCTAATATTCTACAGGAAAGGTATACACTTAGCATTTTAAGAACTGACTAATGTTAGTACAAGACTTTGAAATAAAAAATGTTTAGCAAAATAAATTACAAGCAAATGATTATGAAGATACTGGACTAAGTTTTATGTGAGTGCATCTGCACTAAACTATAACAATATACAGCTACAATATTCAATGAAATGCCAAGGTAAATGAGTTTTCATTGAATTTATAATCAGAAACTTTAGGAAATTCAACTAAATATTTTTGTAAATATAATAATACATAAGTTACAGTAGTTAAAATTGATGTGCAAAATTTAAAAGCCATAGTTCTAACATCAACATATTCTGTACTCACCTGATGTTTGACAATTTGTCCTAATGCCAGATTTAAATCCACCTGGCATTTGCCAAATAGTTTCAGATAGCTGCTACTTCCCGGTGAAGCTTTGGTTTGAAGTCGGTTAGAAAGTTCCAGTTCAATCAATCCAGTTTCAAATCTTACAGCTCTCATTGATGGAGTAGTGGCCGTTACTTGAATACCCTAGCAGATTATATGTTAGGAGGAAAAAAATCTTAAATCAACAACATATACCTACTCAAATGTAGTCTTTCAGTATATGATAAATAAAATAGTCGTGTTTTAAACCATGAACAGGCATACCTTGGAGACAATATGGGTTTGGTTCCAGACCATTGCAACAAAGTGGGTCACACAAATTTTTTTGTTTTCCAGTGCATATAAAAGGTTATACTACAGTCCATTAAATGTGTAATACCATTATGTCTAAAAAACATTGTATATACCTTAATTTAAAAAATGCTTTGGCTGGGCGTGGTGGCTCACGCCTGTAATCTTACCACTTTGGGAGGCTGAGGTAGGCCGATCACTTGAGGTCAGGAGTTCGAGACCACCCTGGCCCACATGGTGAAACCCTATCTCTACTAAAAATACAAAATTAGATGGGCATGGTGGTATGTGTCTGTAATCCCAGCTACTCAGTAGGCTGAGGCAGGAGAATAGCTTGAATCAGGCAGTCGGAGGTTGCAGTGAGCCGAGATCATGCAACTGCACTCCAGCCTAAGACAGAGCAAGACTCTGTCTCAAAAACAAAACAAAACTTTATTGCTAAAAAATGCCATCAATCATCTGAGCTTTTAGTGGGTTGTAATCTTTTTGCTAGTGGAGGGTCTTGCCTTGATGTTGGTGGCTGCTGACTGATCATGGTAGTGGTTGTTGAAGTCTGGGGTGACTGTGGCAGTTTCTTCAAATAAAATAACAATGAGGTTTGTGTCATTGATTGACTCTTCCTTTCATGAAAGACTTCTCTGTAGCATGTGATGCTGTTTGATAGCATTTTACCCACAGCAGAACCTCTTCCAAAGTTACAGTCAATCCTTTCCAAACCCTGCCACTGCTTCATCAACTAAGTATGCAACATTCTAAATCCTTTGTCATTTCAACACTGTTTACAGCATCTTCACCAGGAGTAGATTCCATCTGAAGACAGAATTTCTTTGCTCATTCATAAGAAGGAACTCTTCACCCATTCAAGTTTTATCATGAGATTGCAGCAATTCAGTCCTATCTTCACGCTCCACGTTTAATTCTAGTTCCCTTGCTATTTCCACCCTATCTGCATTTACTTCCCCTACTGCAGTGTCTTGAGTCCCTCAAAGTAATCCATGAGAGTTGGAACCAACTTCTTCCAAAGTCCTAGTAATGTTGATATTTGTACCTCCTCTCATGAATCAAAGTGTTCTCCCTTCCAGAAGGTTTTCAATTAACTTTGCCCAGATCCATCTGAGGAATCACTACCTATGACAGCTGTAGCCTTACAAAATGTATTTCTTAAATCATACACTTGAAAGTTGAAATTACTCAATTCATAAGCTGCAGAAGAAATGTGTTAGGCATAAAAACGTTAGTTTCCTTGTAAATTTTCACCAGAGCTCTTAGGTGACCAGGTGCATTGTCAGTGAGCAGTAATATTTTAAAAGGACTCTTTGTTCTGAGCAGTAGACCCATAGTGGGCTTAAAATATTCAGTGAACCATGTTGTAAAAAGATGTGCTGTCATCAAGACTTTGTTGTCCCACTGATAGAGCACAGGCAGAAACTTAGCATAATTCTTAAGGGCTCTAGGATTTTCAGAATGGTAAATGAACACTGGCTTCCACTTAAAGTCACCAGCTGCATTTGACCCTAACAAGAGTCAGCCTGTCCTTCGAAGCCAGGCATTGATTTCTCTCTAGCTGTGAAAGTCCTAGCTAGCATCTTTTTCCCATAGAAGGCTACATGGAAAAATGTGTCGTTTAGTGTAACCACCTTCATCAATTATTCTAGCGTGATCCTCAGTTTGCACTTTTATGTTATGAAGACAGGTTCTTTCCTTAAACATTATGAACCAATCTCTGCTAGCTTCCAAGTTTTCCTTTGCAGCTTCCTCACCTCTCCCAGCCTTCATAGAATTGAAGAAAATTAGGGTATTGCTCTGGATTAGGCTTTAGCTTAGGGGAATGTTGTGGCTGGTTTGTCCACACCATTCAAACTTTCTCCATATCTGCAATAAGGCTGTTTGGCTTTCTTATCATTCGTGTGTTCATTGGAGTAGCACTTTTAATTTCGTTTAAGAACTTCACCTTTGCATTCACAACTTGGCTAACCAGCGCAAGAGAGCTAGCTTTCAGCCTGTCTTGGCTTTTGACATACCTTCCTCACCAAGCTTAATCGTTTCTAGCTTTTGATTGAAAGTGAGAGATGTGCAACAACATTTAACGATTTAGTTTGCTATCCTACATTGGTGCAGTTCTTGGCGCCCCTAAACAATTACCATAGCAGCATCAAAGATTTCTGATCACAGATCATTATAACAGACATATAATACTAAAGAAAAAGTTTGAAATATTGTGAGAATTAGTAAAATATGACACACAGAAAGTGAATATATGCTATTGGAAAAATGGCACCTTCAATTCGTAAAAAAAACCTCAATACCTGTGAAACACAATAAAGTGAAGTGCAATAAAACAAGGTATGCCTGTATAGGATATGTCTAATGAACTGATAAAACTGGCAACATTAATTTCTCATGTTAGTAGCAATTTTTTCCCATTATGTTTCATTTTGATATTTTGTATTCAAAATTTAGGATTCAATGGATTGAATACATTAAATACAATTAAATAACTTTTTTGAACACCAGTATCTTAAACATTGGAAATATTAAGTTTTCTATTAAAATAATATAGTCTTTGTTTTGTTTTTTAAGACAGGTCTCACTCTGCTGCCCAGGCTCGAATGCAGTGGCACAACCACAGCTCACTGTAGCCTTGAACTTCCAGACTGAAGCAATCCTCTTGCCTTCGTCTCCGAAGTAACTGAGACTACAGGTGTGTGCCACCCACCTGGCTAATTTTTTTGTTTTTTTCAAAATTTTTGTAGCGACAAAGTCTCGCTATGTTGCCAGGGCTAGTCTCGAACTCCTGGGCTCAAGCAATCCTCCTGCCTCAGCCTTCTAAAAGTAATATAGTTAACTGGAAAAGTGTATAAAATATTTCTTGCATAGTAGATTATAACAGCAGTGCTTGAAGAAAAACAAAATGTTCGTCAGAAGGGAGTGGTTGAAAAAATTGTTACAACTGCACAACATATAATACAGATGTTCAAGAAGATAAAACTAATCTAAATATTCTAATATGGAAAGGTATGCAATGATTTTTCAAATGTATAAATATATGCATATATAAAAATACTAACAGGAAAAAAGTCCTAAAGAATATTCAAATAATTATTGTTAAAGCTTTTTCTCTGAGTAGATGGAATTATAGATCATTTTTATTTTCTGTTTGGTAATTTATGTAAGATACAAATTTTCTATAACAAGCATATATTAATTGATTAGAAAAATTTTTATAAAAGTATCATTATTATTTATGTTACCTTGAACTGCAAGTTTAAGGAATAGAGGAGAATTTTAGGCTTATCTCCATCTGCTGTTCCATCATGTTCATTCCAGAGAGGAATAGGCTGCTCCCCACCTAAAGGAAAGAAGGGTTTGGGACAACTTTTTTTTAAAAGAAAAAAAAATAACTATTTTGTGCATTAAAAAAAAAAACCTCACAAAATACTTTCTTTTTACTGACCACTGATACAGAGATCTTTAGCTAAGTTACATTTAACTGAGACAGATATATGAAAGATAGGGATAATTCTGCATATGTAGACATTTATTAATAACATTTTATATTCAATTAAAACATTGTATATATTATTGAACCAAAACATGTGTTTATACATCTCAGAAAACACATTTGAGGGAAAAAAGTAAACTGGACTAATTTCTTCAACTAATAATGTGAATTCTGTTGCAGGGGCCCTGGTGGTGAAGTTACTGTTAAGAGAGCATTTTTTTTTTTTTTTTTTTTTTTTTTTGCCTGGGCAATGTGGCATACAGAAAACAATGTTCTAATATCTTAATATCTTACTTCTGTTTCCACTTCTCTTTCCATTGATTTGAAAACATTCTGCCTGCCTTTCAAATATTCTATCTTACAATGATTAATCTTTTTGTACATATGTTGAGTTTATCATCATCCCAGGGAGTCTGTATAGGTGGGATGGAATTTTTTTTTCCCCTATTAGGGACCACAGATATTATCAAAATAACTAAGAACCAAATAGATAAAAAGCAGATTTTGTTTGTCTTGAAAGAGAAATTAATCTTTTTTGGGCTTTTGAAATTTAGGGGTCAAAATCTATTTAGTTAGTACTATGATAAAAATATTTTTTAGTTTTCTACTAGAACAGAAAATAGGAAGAAAATAGAGGCAGCAGTCAACAGAAGGTACATCCAAGATAAGACCAAGAAAAGGTAGACGAGGACATAACTTGGCCCCCCAAAAAAGACCTTTGTACATAAAGATGAATACATACACCAGAAAGAGAATGAAAGAATGATATAGATGAAGAGATGAGAAGTAAAGTATTAAGGATTTGTGGATCGGTTATACCAGAACATATTAATTAACATATATGTGGGCCAGGCCCGGTGGCTCATACCTTAATCCCAGCACTTTGGGAGGCTAAGATGGGTGGATGACCTGAGGTCAGGAGTTCGGGACTAGCCTGGCCAACATGGAGAAACCCCATCTCTACTAAAAATACAAAAAATTAGCTGGGTGTGCTGGTGGGCACCTGTAATCCCAGCTACTCGACAGGCTGTGGCAGGAGAATCGCTTGAACCCAGGAGGCAGAGGTTGCAGTGAGCCGAGATGGCACCACTACATTCCAGCCTGGATGACAGAGACTGACTCAAAAACAAAACAAAAAACCATATATTTGTATTTTGGAAGAATAAACTATATGTGTCTTTGTAGATTATACGTGTCTTTGTACACTTAGTGCCTGCCTGTACGCTTGTACCTTTCCTCTCTGAGCTATCCTTCTCTAAAATATACAGCATACAGATTACATTTTCTTTAACTTATAATTAAGTACTTCTCTCTGCCTCCTAACTCAAATCTACAATCATCCCTTACCTAAGCCTAATCACTGATACCCCTACCTACAGCCATATACATACAGACACACATGTATGTGTGTATTTGTGTGTATATAATATCGCCCCCCCCCCCCAACCCAGCTATCAACTACCTCTTCCCAACCCTGTTGTCTCTATCTTCCATGTACTACCAGGAAAGCTTCCGCTGTCTTACATTATGCTTTTCATTTCCCTGATTCTCTAACTTCATTTGCATACGGCTTTTTGTTGCCATTATTATTTGGAAATCTCAAATTCATTCATTCCTTTGATCCAGTAGCAGATGGTGTTTAGCTTACTTTCCAATGCTATTTCCAAAACATTAAACTACTACTGTCTCCGCTTTTCATCATTTGAATTCTAAACCACAGCCCTCTTACACATCCCTGTTCCTTGAGCTCACTTTCCTTAAATGACTTTATCCCGTCACGTAAGTTCTATTCTTATTCATTTTTTACTCCTAAGTAGATATATGTAAATTCTAATACCTAATATTTGCTTACTGAGTGCATATATTTATCAATTCTAATATCTAATATTTGAGGGCTTACTGAGTGCCAAGTGCTCTTCTAAGTTCTTTATCACATTTTGTTTATTCAAACTCTTTCTGATACACCCTTATCAGCATTTGGTCCTTCCTTCCTACATGATGTTTGCCAAAAAATACACATTTCTGTTATATTAATTTATCTACACAGCAATTTCCCTAATTAAAGAATTCTTAGTTAACAAGGATACTCAGGAATTGAACTCAGCTCTGCACCAAGTAGACGTAATAGACATCTACAGAACTCTCCACCCCAAATCAACAGAATATACATTTTTTTCAGCACCACACCACACCTATTCCAAAATTCACCACATAGTTGGAAGTAAAGCTCTCCTCAGCAAATGTAAAAGAACAGAAATTATAACAAACTGTCTCTCAGACCACAGTGCAATCAAACTGGAACTCGGGATTAAGAAACTCACTCAAAACCGCTCAACTACATGGAAACTGAACAACCTGCTCCTGAATGACTACTAGGTACATAACTAAATGAAGGCAGAAATAAAGATGTTCTTTGAAACCAACGAGAACAAAGACACAACATACCAGAATCTCTGGGACACATTCAAAGCAGTGTGCAGACGGAAATTTATAGCACTAAATGCCCACAAGAGAAAGCAGGAAAGATCCAAAATTGACACCCTAACATCACAATTAAAAGAACTAGAAAAGCAAGAGCAAACACATTCAAAAGCTAGCAGAAGGCAAGAAATAACTAATAGAGATACAAAAAACCCTTCAAAAAATTAATGAATCCAGGAGTGGGTTTTTTGAAAAGATCAACAAAATTGATAGACTGCTAGCAAGACTAATAAAGAGGAAAAGAGAGAAGAATCAAATAGATGCAATAAAAAATGACAAAGGGGATATCACCACCGATCCCACAGAAATACAATCTACCATCAGAGAATACTACAAACATCTCTATGCAAATAAACTAGAAAATCTACAAGAAATGGATAAATTCCTCGACACATACACCCTCCCAAGACTAAACCAGGAAGAAGTTGAATCTCTGAATAGACCAATAACGGGCTCTGAAATTGTGGCAATAATCAATAGCTTACCAACCAAAAAGAGTCCAGGACCAGATGGATTCACAGCCGAATTCTACCAGAGGTACAAGGAGGAGCTGGTACCATTCCTTCTGAAACTATTCCAATCAATAGAAAAAGAGGGAATCCCCCCTAACTCATTTTATGAGGCCAGCATCTTCCTGATACCAAAGCCAGGCAGAGACATAACCAAAAAAGAGAATTTTAGACCAAGATCCTTGATGAACATTGATGCAAAAATCCTCAATAAAATACTGGCAAACCGAATCCAGCAGCACATCAAAAAGCTTATCCACCATAATCAAGTGGGCCTTTATGCCTGGGATGCAAGGCTGGTTCAACATATGCAAATCAATCAATGTAATCCAGCATATAAACAGAACCAAAGACAAAATCCACATGATTATCTCAATAGATGCAGAAAAGTCCTTTGACAAAATTCAACAACCTTCATGCTAAAAAGTCTCAATAAATTAGGTATTGATGGGACATATCTCAAAATAATAAGAGCTATCTATGACACACCCACAGCCAATATCACACCGAGTGGGCAAAAACTGGATGCATTCCCTTTGAAAACTGGCACAAGACAGGGATGCCCTCTCTCACCACTCCTATTCAACATAGTGTTGGAAGTTCTGGCCAGGGCAATTAGGCAGGAGAAGGAAATAAAGGGTATTCAATAAGGAAAAGAGGAAGTCAAATTGACCCTGTTTGCAGATGACATGATTGTATATCTAGAAAACCCCATTGTCTCAGCCCAAAATCTCCTTAAGCTGATAAGCAACTTCAGCAAAGTCTCAGGATACAAAATCAGTGTGCAAAAATCACAAGCATTCTTATACACCAATAACAGACAAACAGAGAGCCAAATCATGAGTGAACTCCCATTCACAATTGCTTCAAAGAGAATAAAATATCTAGGAATCCAACTTACAAGGGACGTGAAGGACCTCTTCAAGGAGAACTACAAACCACTGCTCAATGAAATAAAAGAGGATACAAACAAATGGAAGAACATTCCATGCTCATGGGTTGGAAGAATCAATATCGTGAAAATGGCCATACTGCCCAAGGCAATTTATAAATTCAATGCCATCCCCATGAAGCTACCAATGACTTTCTTCACAGAAGGGGAGAAAACTACTTTAAAGTTCATATGGAACCAAAAAAGAGCCCGCATCGCCAAGTCAATCCTAAGACAAAAGAACAAAGCTGGAGGCATCACGCTACCTGACTTCAAACTATACTACAAGGTTACAGTAACCAAAGCAGCATGGTACTGGTACCAAAACAGAGATACAGATCAATGGAACAGAACAGAGCCCTCAGAAATAACGCCGCGTATCTACAACTATCTGATCTTTGACAAACCTGACAAAAACAAGAAATGGGGAAAGGATTCCCTATTTAATAAATGGTGCTGGGAAAACTGGCTAGCCATATGTAGAAAGCTGAAACTGGATCCCTTCCTTACACCTTATACAAAAATTAATTCAAGATGGATTAAAGACTTACATGTTAGACTTAAAACCATAAAAACCCTAGAAGAAAACCTAGGCATTACCATTCAGGACATAGGCATGGGCAAGGACTTCATGTCTAAAACACCAAAAGCAATGGCAACAAAAGCCAAAATTGACAAATGGGATCTAATTAAACTAAAGAGCTTCTGCACAGCAAAAGAAACTACCATCAGAGTGAATAGGCAACCTACAAAATGGGAGAAAATTTTCGCAACCTACTCATCTGACAAAGGGCTAATATCCAGAATCTACAATGAACTCAAACAAATTTACAAGAAAAAAAACAAACAACCCCATCAAAAAGTGGGTGAAGGACATGAATAGACACTTCTCATTTATGCAGCCAAAAAACACATGAAAAAATGCTCATCATCACTGGTCATCAGAGAAATGCAAATCAAAACCACAATGAGCTACCATCTCACACTAGTTAGAATGGCCATCATTAAAAAGTCAGGAAACAACAGGTGCTGGAGAGGATGTGGAGAAATAGGAACTCTTTGACACTGTTGGTGGGACTGTAAACTAGTTCAACCATTGTGGATGTTAGTTTGGTGATTCCTCAGGGATCTAGAACTAGAAATACCATTTGACCCAGCCATCCCATTACTGGATATATACCCAAAGGACTATAAATCAAGCTGCTATAAAGACACATGAACACATATGTTTATTGTGGCACTATTCACAATAGCAAAGACTTGGAACCAACCCAAATGTCCAACAACGATAAACTGGATGAAGAAAATGTGGCACATATACACCATGGAATACTATGCAGCCATAAAAAATGATGAGCTCATGTCCTTTGTAGGGACATGGATGAAACTGGAAATCATCATTCTCAGTAAACTATCACAAGGACAAAAAACCAAACACCGTGTGTTCTCACTCATAGGTGGGAATTTAACAATGAGAACACATGGACACAGGAAGGGGAACATCACACTCTGGGGACTGTTGTGGGGTGGGGGGAGGCGGGAGGGATAGTATCAGGAGATATACCTAATACTAAATGACGAGTTAATGGGAGCAGCACACCAACATGGCACATGGATACATATGTGACAAACCTGCACACTGTGCACATGTACCCTAAGACTTAAAGTATATAATAATTTAAAAAAAAAAGAATTCTTAAGGGGAAGGGCCATATATATGCAGATCCTAGCAATCAGTACCTTAGCTAACCCTCAGTCTTTTCCTGAACGCAATTATAAAGCACCTATGTTGCTTGGTGATCCAACTCTTCAACTTCTGTCATTTCTCCAACACACTCCTCACAACAATTACTGCAAGTCTTTATAATTTTCCTCATACTCCCACAATTCTTATCTCATTCTCAGCAAATAAATGTGTCTTTCAGTACCAGTTTCTTGCTATTTACTTTCATCAAACTGTCCCTCTCTTTTGAAAGGCGCTCAATCATCAAAAAGTAGAACTTAAGCATCAGTTCAAATTATTCCTATGCCTCAATACATCCTCTATTTATACTACTTAACTTCTTCATTCATCAAAAATTCATTTAAATCTTTTTATTATTATATGTTCAAATATCTAATGTTCCAAACAGAAGTAAAATGTTCCAAACAGAAGTAAGTAAAATTTTTACCCACATATCTTTGTAATTTGTTCATCACCTAGTTTGGGGTCATATGTTTTTAAAGTTCTGAATAAGTAACTATGGAATGGATTATAGAATCTTCTTTTATGTTTTCTAAGATATGGTTGCAATTTCTACTCTGAAATACAGAATGAGTTATGTTATAGAGAGGAAAATATTACATGAAATAATGTCTATATTTTGAGGATTTGTTAGAATACTGCCACTAAAAATTGTTTATGACTCTATGTATATCTTGACACTTTCTAACAGGATGGGTGAAATTAAGCTAGGAGAGTTCTTAGTTTCTCTTGGCACTACAGGCAAGAACATGGTTCAGGTTATTTAGGAATCATCATGAGATACAACAAACACAACACAATAGGTGATCAAATAAAAACTACATGATTCTGATTTTGAAAGTTAGCTGTCTTATCTATTTGTTTAATTAAATAATAAATAGTATTTTCTCTAAGTAATAAGAATCAAAACAAATCTGAAGAAAATATGAATCTAGGTGTCAGTCTGTCCCTACTGGGGGGGTGCCTCCCAGTTAGGCTGCTCAGGGGTGAGGGACCCACTTTAGGCCATCAGAGAAATGCAAATCAAAACCACAGTGAGATACCATCTCACACCAGTTAGAATGGCCATCATTAAAAAAGCAGGAAACAACAGGTGCTGGAGAGGATGTGGAGAAATAGGAACACTTTTACACTGTTGGTGGGACTGTAAACTAGTTCAACCATTGTGGAAGTCAGTGTGGCGATTCCTCAGGGATCTAGAACTAGAAAAACCATTTGACCCAGCCATCCCATTACTGGGTATATACCCAAAGGACTATAAATCATGCTGCTATAAAGACACATGCACACGTATGTTTATTGCGGCACTATTCACAATAGCAAAGAGTTGGAACCAACCCAAATGTCCAACAACAATAGACTGGATTAAGAAAATGTGGCACATATACACCATGGAATACTATGCAGCCATAAAAAATGATGAGTTCGTATCCTTTGTAGGGACATGGATGAAACTGGAAAACATCATTCTCAGTAAACTATCGCAAGGACAAAAAACCAAACACCGCATGTTCTCACTCATAGGTGGGAATTGAACAATGAGAACTCATGGACACAGGAAGGGGAACATCACACTCCGGGGACTGTTGTGGGGTTGGGGGAGCGGGGAGGGACAGCATTAGGAGATATACCTAATGCTAAATGACGAGTT
>NW_026652278.1:114343198-114344222 GCF_009828535.3 Hylobates moloch
ATGCGGGCTCTTTTTTGGTTCCATATGAACTTTAAAGTAGTTTTTTCCAATTCTGTGAAGAAAGTCATTGGTAGCTTGATGGGGATGGCATTGAATCTATAAATTACCTTGGGCAGTATGGCCATTTTCACAATATTGATACTTCCAACCCATGAGCATGGAATGTTCTTCCATTTGTTTGTCTCCTCTTTTATTTCATTGAGCAGTGGTTTGTAGTTCTCCTTGAAGAGGTCCTTCACATCCCTTGTAAGTTGGATTCCTAGGTATTTTATTCTCTTTGAAGCAATTATGAATGGGAGTTCACTCATGATTTGGCTCTCTGTTTGTCTGGTATTGGTGTACAAGAATGCTTGTGATTTTTGTACATTAATTTTGTATCCTGAGACTTTGCTGAAGTTGCTAATCAGCTTAAGGAGATTTTGGGCTGAGACAATGGGGTTTTCTAGATATACAATCACGTCATCTGCAAACAGGGACAATTTTAATTCCTCTTTTCCTAATTGAATACCCTTTATTTCCTTCTCCTGCCTGATTGCTCTGGCCAGAACTTCCAGCACTATGTTGAATAGGAGTGGTGAGAGAGGGCATCCCTGTCTTGTGCCAGTTTTCAGAGGGAATGCTTCCAGTTTTTGCCCATTCAGTATGATATTGGCTGTGGGTTTGTTGTAGATAGCTCTTATTATTTTGAGATACGTCCCATCAATACCTAATTTATTGAGAGTTTTTAGCATGAAGGGTTGTTGAATTTTGTCAAAGGCCTTTTCTGCATCTATTGAGATAATCATGTGGTTTTTGTCTTTGGTTCTGTTTATATGCTGGATTACATTTATTGATTTGCATATGTTGAACCAGCCTTGCATCCCAGGGATGAAGCCCACTTGATCATGGTGGATAAGCTTTTTGATGTGCTGCTGGATTCGGTTTGCCAGTATTTTATTGAGGATTTTTGCATCAATGTTCATCAAGGATATTGGTCTGAAATTCTCTTTTTTGGTTATGTCTCTGCCAGGTTTTGGTATCAGGA
>NW_026652278.1:114347222-114386064 GCF_009828535.3 Hylobates moloch
GATGCTGGCTTCATAAAATGTGTTAGGGAGGATTCCCTCTTTTTCTATCGATTGGAATAGTTTCAGAAGGAATGGTACCAGTTCCTCCTTGTACCTCTGGTAGAATTCAGCTGTGAATCCATCAGGTCCTGGACTCTTTTTGGTTGGTAAGCTATTGATTATTGCCACAATTTCAGAACCTGTTATTGGTCTATTCAGAGATTCAACTTCTTCCTGGTTTAGTCTTGGGAGGGTGTATTTGTCGAGGAATTTATCCATTTCTTCTAGATTTTCTAGTTTATTTGCATAGAGGTGTTTGTAGTATTCTCTGATGGTAGATTGTATTTCTGTGGGATCGGTGGTGATATCCCCTTTTTCGTTTTTTATTGCATCTATTTGATTCTTCTCTCTTTTCTTCTTTATTAGTCTTGCTAGCGGTCCATCAATTTTGTTGATCTTTTCAAAAAACCAGCTCCTGGATTCATTAATTTTTTGAAGGGTTTTTTGTGTCTCTATTTCCTTCAGTTCTGCTCTGATTTTAGTTATTTCTAGCCTTCTGCTAGCTTTTGAATGTGTTTGCTCTTGCTTTTCTAGTTCTTTTAATGGTGATGTTAGGGTGTCAATTTTGGATCTTTCCTGCTTTCTCTTGTGGGCATTTAGTGCTATAAATTTCCCTCTACACACCGCTTTGAATGTGTCCCAGAGATTCTGGTATGTTGTGTCTTTGTTCTCGTTGGTTTCAAAGAACATCTTTATTTCTGCCTTCATTTCATTATGTACCCAATAGTCATTCAGGAGCAGGTTGTTCAGTTTCCATGTAGTTGAGCGGTTTTGAGTGAGTTTCTTAATCCTGAGTTCTAGTTTGATTGCACTGTGGTCTGAGAGACAGTTTGTTATAATTTCTGTTCTTTTACATTTGCTGAGGAGAGCTTTACTTCCAACTATGTGGTCAATTTTGGAATAGGTGTGGTGTGGTGCTGAAAAAAATGTATATTCTGTTGACTTGGGGTGGAGAGTTCTGTAGATGTCTATTAGGTCCACTTTATGTAGATCTGAGTTCAATTCCTGGATATCCTTGTTAACTTTCTGTCTTGTTGATCTGTCTAATGCTGACAGTGGGGTGTTAAAATCTCCCATTATTATTGTGTGGGAGTTTAAGTCCCTTTGTAGGTCACTCAGGACTTGCTTTATGAATCTGGGTGCTCCTGTGTTGGGTGCATATATATTTAGGATAGTTAGCTCTTCTTGTTGAATTGATCCCTTTACCATTATGTAATGGCCTTCTTTGTCTCTTATGATCTTTGTTGGTTTAAAGTCTATTTTATCAGAGACTAGGATTGCAACCCTTGCCTTTTTTTGTTTTCTAGTTGCTTGATAGATCTTCCTCCATCCCTTTATTTTGAGTCTATGTGTGTCTCTGCACGTGAGATGGGTTTCCTGAATACAGCACACTGATGGGTCCTGACTCCTTATCCAGTTTGCCAGTCTGTGTCTTTTGATTGGAGCATTTAGCCCATTTACATTTAACGTTAATATTGTTATGTGTGGATCTGATCCTGTCATTATGATGTTAGTTGGTTATTTTGCTCGTTAGTTGCTATAGTTTCTTCCTAGCCTCGATGGTCTTTACAATTTGGCATGTTTTTGCAGTGGCTGGTACCGGTTGTTCCTTTCCATGTTTAGTGCTTCCTTCAGGAGCTCTTTTAGGGCAGGCCTGGTGGTGACAAAATCACTCAGCGTTTGCTTGTCTGTAAAGTATTTTATTTCTCCTTCACTTATGAAGCTTAGTTTGGCGGGATAGGAAATTCTGGGTTGAAAATTCTTTTCTTTAAGAATGTTGAATATCGGCCCCCACTCTCTTCTGGCTTGTAGAGTTTCTGCTGAGAGATCAGCTGTTAGTCTGATGGGCTTCCCTTTGTGGGTAACCCGACCTTTCTCTCTGGCTGCCCTTAATATTTTTTCCTTCATTTCAACTTTGGTGAATCTGACAATTATGTGTCTTGGAGTTGCCCTTCTCGAGGAGTATCTTTGTGGCGTTCTCTGTATTTCCTGAATCTGAATGCTGGCCTGCCTTGCTAGATTGGGGAAGTTCTCCTGGATAATATCTTGCAGAGTGTTTTCCAACTTGGTTCCATTCTCCCCATCATTTTCAGGTACACCAATCAGACGTAGGTTTGGTCTTTTCACATAGTCCCAAATTTCTTGGAGGCTTTGTTCATTTCTTTTTATTCTTTTTTCTCTAAACTTCCCTTCTCTCTTCATTTCATTCATTTCATCTTCCATCAGCGATACCCTTTCTTCCAGTTGATCGCATCTGCTACTGAGGCTTCTGCAATCTTCGCGTAGTTCTTGAAACTTGGCTTTCAGCTCCATCAGCTCCTTTAAGCCCTTCTCTCCATTGGTTATTCTAGTTATCCATTCTTCTAATATTTTTTCAAAGTTTTTAACTTCTTTGCTATTGTTTTGAATTTCCTCTCGTAGCTCAGAGTAGTTTGATCGTCTGAAGCCTTCTTCTCTCAACTCATCAAAGTCATCCTCCATCCAGCTTTGTTCCGTTGCTGGTGAGGAACTGCGTTCCTTTGGAGGAGGAGAGGTGCTCTGTTTTTTAGAGTTTCCAGTTTTTTTGTTCTGTTTTTTCCCCATCTTTGTGGTTTTATCTACTTTTTGTCTTTGATGATGGTGATGTACAGATGGGTTTTTGGTGTGGATGTCCTTTCTGTTTGTTAGTTTTCCTTCTACCAGACAGGACCCTCAGCTGCAGGTCTGTTGGAGTTTACTAGAGGTCCACTCCAGACCCTGTTTGGCTGGGTGTCAGCAGTGGTGGCTGCAGAACAGCGGATTTTCGCGAGACCACAAATTCAGCTGTCTGATAGTTCGTCTGAAAGTTTTGTCTCAGAGGAGTACCCGGTTGAATGAGGTGTCAGTCTGTCCCTACTGGGGGGATGCCTCCCAGTTAGGCTGCTCAGGGGTGAGGGACCCACTTTAGGAGGCAGTCTGTCCGTTCTCAGATCTCCAGCTGCGTGCTGGGAGAACCACTACTCTCTTCAAAGCTGTCAGTCAGACAGGGACATTTAAGTCTGTGGAGGTTCTTGCTAAGTTTTTGTTTGTCTGTGCCCTGCCCCCAGAGGTGGAGCCTACAGAGGCAGGCAGGCCTCCTTGAGCTGTGGTGGGCTCCACCCAGTTCGAGCTTCCTGGCTCCTTTGTTTACCTAAGCAAGCCTGGGCAATGGCGGGCGCCCCTCCCCCAGCCTCGCTGCCGCCTTGCAGCTTGATCTCAGACTGCTGTGCTAGCAATCAGCGAGACTCCGTGGGCATAGGACCCTCCGAGCCAGGTGCGGGACACTATCTCCTAGTTTGCCATTTTCCAGGCCCGTTGGAAAAGCGCAGTATTAGGATGGGACTGACCCGATATTCCAGGTGCCGTCTGTTTCCCCTTTCTTTGACTAGGAAAGGGAACTCCCTGACCCCTTGCGCTTCCCGAGTGAGGCAATGCCTCGCCCTGCTTCGGCTCGTGCACAGTGCGCTTCACCGTCTGTCCTGCACCCACTGTTAGGCACTCCCTAGTGAGATGAAACCGGTACCTCAAGCAGAAATGCAGAAATCACCCGTCTTCTGTGTCGCTGGGGCTGGGAGCTGGAGACCGGAGCTGTTCCTATTTGGCCATCTTGGCTCCACCCAGTTTCTTCCGGTATTTATTCTTTCTGTGGCAATTGTGAGTGAGATTGTGTTTCTGATTTGGCTCTTGTCTTGGCTGTTGATTTTCATGATTTTTGTATGTTGCTAGTGATTTTTGTATGTTGATTTTGTATCCTGAAACTTTGCTGATGTTCTTTATCAGCTTAAGGAGTTTTTGGGCCAAGACTATGCTTTTCTAGATATAGATTCCTGTGTCTGCAAATAGGGATAGTTTGACTTGTTCTCTTCCTCTTTGGATGCCTTTATTTCTTTCTTTTGACTGTTTGCTCTGGCCAGGACTTCCAGTACTATATTGAATAAGAGTGGTGAGAGAGGGCATCCTTGTCTTGTGCCAGTTTTCAAGGGGAATTCTTCCAGCTTTTCCCCATTTAGTATGATATTTGCTGTGGGTTTGTTATAAATCATTTAGTATGATATTTGCTGTGGGTTTGTTTCCCCATTTGGTATGATATTTGTTGTGGGTTTATTATTTTGAAATATGTTTCTTCAATACCTAGTTTATTGAGAGTTTTTAACATGAAGAGATGTTGAATTTTATCAAAAGCCTTTTCTGCATCTATTGAGATAAACGTGGTTTTGGCTTTAGTTCTGTCTATGTGATGAATTACATTTATTGATTTGTGTATATTGAACCAGCCTTGGGTCTGTTTTTTGTTGTTATCCATTCGACCATTATATACTTTTTAATTGGGGAATTTAGTTCATTTACATTTAAGTTTACTATGGATAAGTGAAGACTTACTCCTGCCATTTTGTTAATAGCTTTCTGGTTGTTTTGTATAGCTTTTGTTTCTTCTTCCCTTACTGTATATCTTTGTGGTTTGGAGGTTTTCTATAGTAATAAGGTTTGATTAATTACTTTTTCTCACTTGTGTATCTGCTGGGTTTTTTTTTCTGGTTACTGTGGGGCTTACATTAAAAATCTTGTATTTAGGCTGAGCACAGTGGCTCACACCTGTAATCCTAGCACTGTTGGAGGCTGAGGTAGGAGGATTGTGTGGACCCAGGAGTTTGAGACCAGCCTAGGCAACATGGCAAGACCCCAACTTTACAAAAAGTAAAAACAAATTTTGTTGGACATAGTGGTGTGTATTTGTGGTCCTAGCTACTTGGGAGGCTGGGGCAGGAGAATTGATAGAGCCCAGGAGTTTGAGACTGCAGTAAGCCATGTTCATGCCACTGAACTCCAACCTGGGTGAAAGAGTAAGACCCTGTCTTAACAACAACAAACATCTTGTGTTTATTACAGACTATTTTAAGCTGATAACAACTTAACTTTGGTCATATACAAATACTTTTTATTTTACCCTCCCCACACAATCTACAATTTTGTGGCCTTAATTTTAATGTGTTCTTTACATTAATGTGTTCTAATTGTAGCTATAATTATCATTGATCATTTTGACTTTTAACCTTTATGTTAGAGATTTAAAAGATTATATGCCACCGTTACATTATTGGGGTATTCTGAGTTTGATAGTGAATTTAGTGTAAGTACTGAATTTGATTTTGAGTTTGTCTATCAATGACTTTTATACTTTTGTGTGTTTTCATCCTTTCACATCCAGTTGTAGCACTCCCATGAACATTTCTTGTAAGGCTGGTCTAGTGGTGATGAATTCCTGCGGCTTGTGCTTGTCTGGGAACTTTATTTCCATTTCTTTTCTGAAGGATAGCTTTGTTGGGCATGATATTCTTGGTTGACATGGGTTTTCTTTTCTTTTGGCACTTTGAATATATCATCTTACTCTCTCCTAGCCTTCAAGGCTTCTGCTGAGAAATCTGCTGATAGTCTAATGGACGTTCCCTTATATATAACTTGACCTTATATGTGACTTGATGCTTTTTTCTTGCTATCTTTAGAATTTTCTTTGACTTTTGACAGTTTGACCATAATATGCCTTAGACAGCACTTTTTGGGTTGACTATATTTGTGGACTTTGAGCTTCCTAGGTTTGGATGTCCATATCTTTTTCAAGACTTGGGAAGTTTTCATTTATTATTTCATTAAATAGGTTTTTCTATCCATTTTCCCATGTATTTCCCTTCTTTAAAAATCCCATAATTTGAATATTTGTTCACTTAATGGTGTCCCGTAAGTTCTGTAGGCTTTCTTTATTCTTTTTCTTTTTTTTTCTCCAAAAGAAACGGTTATTTCAAAGGCCTGCCTCTAGTCTGTTGTTGAAGCTCTTGATTGTATTTTTATTTTATTCATTGTATTCTTCAGCTTCAAGATTTCTGTTTCTTTTTTTTACTACTATTATGTCTATCTCTTCACTTAATTCTTCCTTCAGATCGTGAATTGTTTTCCAGATTTTGTTGAATCATCTTTCTGTATTCTCTTATATCTTACTGAGTTTCCTGGAGATCATAGTTTTAAATTTCTTTTCAGGCATTTCACAGATTTTCTTCTCTTTGGGGATCTCTTACTTGAGAATTACTTTGTTCTTTTTGAGGTTTCATATTTCCTTGCCTCTTCATGTTTCTTGTATCCCTGTATATATATCTACACAGCTGGTGGAATATTCTCCTCTTCCAGCTTTATCAAGTAGCTTTCACAGGGAAAGATATTCCTGTAGATGGGTCCTAGATGCCAGTTGGGTAGCATGTTTGACATTGGTTTAGGTAGGTACAGTAGTGTAGTCTTCATGTAATTTCTTTAGCTGTAATCAATGTTAGCAGTTTCTGCATGTGCCTCCATGGTCTGGGATTTGGGCGTTTATGGAGGTGGTGGCATGGCTTTGCTGGGCCTGGTGCCATTAGGGGTGGTAGTCTTCAGCCCTGGGAGGATGTGCATAAGGCAGACAGTGACTCCACCCATCATGGGGGCAGAGTTGCTGGGTACAGTGCCACCGAGTGGGCTGTTTCTCAGGCCTTGAGGGGTCACAAAGTGCAGTGGCTTTGTTCACAGGAGTGGTCACAGAGGAGACCTCCCTGCTGTACAGGACCACCTTGGGGTATAGGATGCTGCATAAACTTTGTCACCAGGATAGCAACTATCCCCCTGGGTCTAGGTTCTGAGTAGTTGGGGTCAAGGCATTGCTGCCACTTGTTTGAGCATGGTTGAATAACAATAAGTCCTCAGGGATGAGGAGATACACTCTCTATTGGTCCCTGGAGCAGGGCATACTCTAGTAGTGGCTCTGGTATCAAGATGGTGTCATAGGTCACAAGAGCAACTTGGGTCACAGGAAGTAGTGGGGGCACAATATGTGCTTATTCTCTGGAACAATTCAGCCATATGGTCTCTGGGAGACACTCTAAACTGGGTTTAGAGTTTGTATGAAGCACCCTAAACTGGGCTCAGGGAGCCACAACACTCACCTGTAGCAAGGACTGCAGATGTTTGCAACAGTACACTATTAGAGCTGCTAGAGATCTGCCTACCTTTTCCCCACAGTGAGAAGTCTCTCCTAGTTCTGAGCTATGCCCAGCCAAGGAGATGAGGTCACAGAGGTAGGGTGCGTAACTTCCCTCTCTGTTCTGCCACCATGAGTGTCAGTGCTTCACCAGGTTTCCATCACTTTCTTGCTATATTCTCCTTTAAACACTCTAGTCAAATTGTGTTGTTTATTTGCTGCATCGGTCCTTTTTTTGTGGAGGTCAGTGGGGAAACGAGTTAGGCATATCTAGTCAGCTATCTTGCTGACATCACTAGAGTGTTCTTGGTTTTAAAATACATTTCTAATTCCCTGAATAAACTATCAGCTGCTCAGGAATGATTCTTAGGGTGCTACAAGGGGAAAAGGGAAGGAAACTTTGCAAGTCATTTAGCTTATTTCACTGTTTCCAGAAAGAGCCTGACTCAGATTCCTTCACACAAATGGACCTCTGAATTCCATGTATCCAGCAATAAAGAGTATAGAGCCTTTGTTTTTAAGGTCATATGTTTTTCTTTTTTTCTCCCAGTTAGAGTGTACTGCATGTTCATTGTAGAGATTTTGGAAAATAGAAAAAAAATACAATGAAGAAAAAAATCATCTACAGTCTCATATGCCCAGCAACAATTACTCCTAACAATTTGATGCATTTCTTTCTATTTCTTCACTGTCTCTTTATTTATGTTTACACCCTTTACTTAATTGGGATAATAACCATACACATGATTTTGTATTCTGCTTTTTTCACCCTACATTATATCATGGCTATTTTCTCAGGCAAATAAATATTTTTTGAAACACTCTTAACAATGCTTTGGGAACATTTTATTGAATGAATGTATCATACGTAGTTTATTTCATCATTCTCTTGATAATAACCCTTTTGTTCTAAACTATTTTATTTTATTTTATGTTTCAGGATACATGTGCAGGTTTGTTACATAGGTAAACATGTGTCGTGGTGGTTTGCTGCACCTCTCAATCCATCACCTAGGTATTAAGCACCACACGCATTAGCTATTTATCCTGATGCTCTCCCTCCCATTATCCCCCAACAAGACCCAGTTTGTGTTGTTCCCCTTTCTGTGTCCATGTGTTCTCATTCTGAACAAGTTTTTTTAAAAAATTACCTTGCCTAAAATGTCAGTGAACAAGTTTTAACATTATTTATAGTACCTTCATATAGATGCTAGATTAAAATTAAGACTTTTAATAACACACATGAAATATGCAGTGCCCTATGCTATATGCTATAAATCATATGAAAAACTTTAAGTCCAGTTCTCTATTCTAAAGAGATTTTAGGCTGAGCATGGTGGCTCATGCCTATAATCCTAGCACTTTGGGAGGCTGAGGTGGGTGGATCCCTTGAGGCCAGGGGTTCGAGACTAGCCTGGACAACATGGTGAAACCCCATCTCTACTTAAAATACAAAAATTAGCCAGGCGTGGTGGCGGGCACCTGTAATCCCAGCTACTCAGGAGGCTGAGGCAGGAGAATTGCTTGAACCCAGGAGGCAGAGGTTACAGTGAGCCAAGATAGCACCACTGCACTCTAGCTTGGGTGACAGAGTGAGACTTCGTTTCAAAAAAATAAAAAAAAGAAGAAGAAACAAAAATAATAATAAAGAGATTTTAGGTTCATTATGGTATGTTTTATTAAAAATTAAGAGTTTTATATAGCTTAATACTTAGAACATACAGCTTACAATTTAGTACTTAAAATTAATTATTTTAAAATTTCTATTTATTTTACATTCTTTTTAATTTATAAAACCATCATTCTCAGTAAACTATCGCAAGGACAAAAAACCAAACACCGCATGTTCTCACTCATAGGTGGGAATTGAACAAGGAGAACTCATGGACACAGGAAGGGGAACATCACATTCCGGGTACTGTTGTGGGGTGGGGGGTGGGGGGGGCGGGGACAGCATTAGGAGATATACCTAATGCTAAATGACGAGCTAATGGGTGCAGGAAATCAACATGGCACATGGATACATATGTAACAAACCTGCACATTGTGCACATGTACCCTAAAACCTAAAGTATAATAAAAAAATAAAAAACCATATGAGGCAACTTACAATAAAATAAACTACTAAAATAAGAGTGCAGACCATTATGAGAAAAGGAAAAAGACCGGAGTCTAGCCATAAAGTGTAAAGGAAGGAAGAAGAGACCTATGAAACCAGAAAACCTAACTTAAGAACAACTACTGCAGTGAACTGAGAGATATGCAGCTTTTTATTATCTAAAGGTCATTTATTGCATTATCTATTTATTCTTCCAGTTCACAAATGTTTATTGAGCACTTCCTATGTGCCAGGCACTTGGTTAGGGGCTGGGAAACAATGATGACCAACATAGACATGTTCTTTTGGAACCTAAATTTCACAAAGAGAGATAAACTTTCCTGTCTCTGAAGGGTAGTGTCGTCAATGGAACAGAGATCTTCTACAACTCTTCATTTGTCTTATAAATCCTAGAAGAAGCAATGGGTAGTATGTTAAGTGAAAGAATTCAGCATAAGGTTTAAAAATAAAGTCCATTAATGTCAAATTTTAAATAGAGATAATGAAGTTTGGATAATAAATATAAATTTATTATTCAATAGAAATATGAATGAGTAATACATTTTCTGAATTCCATATGTATGTTAACTGTATTAGTGTTTTGATAATAGTAATGCATTTGACCATTTTAAAATATTTCTTTTTTAAAATTAAGAAATATGAGTACATTTCTAACATTTTGAAAATGAGAGAAGAAAACTTCCCTTTAAGACCTTGACCTGACCTAACGATTATTAACATTTACAATCTCATTCTAGTTTTTTAAGTTGGAATACTTTACATACCGTAATCATACCTTACATAAAATTGTTATTAAATTGTTTTTACAAAGCATTACATCGTAAACATTTTTCGTGATATATAGTCTTCATGAGCATAATTTATTTAGCTATCTCATATTATACTTTTTGTTATTTCCAGTTTTTTCTTCTTACAAATAACACCAGGGTGGACATGATCATCATATAAACATTTCTCTATTTTTAAACTCTTTGTTTGCTCCCCAAAAAGGGTTTCTTTTAGTTTGAGGGCTGAGATGTATAAGTTTCCTAGAACTGCCATAACAAATTACTACATACTGAGTGGCTTAAAATAACAGAAATTTATTCTCTCATGGTTCTGGAGGCTAGAAGTCTGAAATCAAGGTTTTGGTAGAGTTGGTTCCTTCTGGGGGCTCTGAGGAGGAGTTTGATCTGTGCCTCTCTCCTAGCTTCTGGTGGTTACCAAAAATCCTTGGTGTTCCTTGGCTTGTAGATGCATCACTCCAGTCTTTGTCTGTGTCTTCACATAATGTTCTATTTTATGCACCTTTACATAAGGACATCAGTCACTGGATTTAGGGATCACTCTAATCCTGTATGACCTTATCTGAACCAATTATATCTGCAAAATCCTATTTCCAAATAACATCACTTTCACAGATATCAGGGGTTAGGATTCCAACATATCTTTTTAAGGGGACACAATTCAACCAATAGTAGGTATCTAGTTATTGCTGACATATATTGTCAAAATTTCTCTCTAAAAGACCTGTACTTATTTGAAATATGCCAGAAGAGTATGAGAGTGGTTTTATTTTATGTGTTTAATATGCTTAAAATAGTTATGTTTTACTGGTGAAATGACCCTTGTATCATCTTGTAGTGACTCCCTCTCAAGCAATGTTTTGCATCTGGGACTAACACTGCTAACAGTATTCTCATGGTGAGATAATATACAGGTTTTCACAGGCTGTTCAGAGTGTGGGGAAAACTGGCAGAAAGGCACTGCATTATTTGAGTTCTTACAAGTTGCAATAACATGTGTCAGTTACCTAAGGAGAAAAGGGATTCTTATAAGAGCATGTGGCAAATCTGGAGTACTCAGACACAGCAGTCTCTTGAAGACTGGTTCAAGAGAACCAGTGTTTCATTCTGGAAGTAACTGCCATTACTCAGTCAGACATCCAGAAGAACAGGCACAGCAAGCACATTCAGGATATACTGCTGCTGCAGTGGCTGCTAATTTTATTTTTTTTTTCTCTAAGTAGCAGGTATTGGCTGCTCCCTACTAGACTGCTCCGCCATTGTGAGGACTCAGCTGCATCTTGTTGGTGCTTTCATTACTTTTGCTGCTAACAATAATTGACCCTAATTTCCTTATAGCTTTTGTTTACTCGTGGCTTCAACTCTACTGTGGCTTTTGTTATCTGCCTCCTGTTTGTGTCTCTTGGCTTCTGTCCACACTCTTAGCTGCTGATACCAATGCTGAGTGTTCTACCTTCAAACTCCCCAAGAGAGTTGGCTCAGCCTAGATTGGGCCATACTTACCCCTGCTGAGCACACTGGTAGATTAAGTAGAGCTGCGCATATGATAGGCCTCATGCGTAAGGGATAGTCTATTGTTGGCTATATTTGAATCTGGTGGCTCTCCCTGATGCAATCAAGTGTAACCATGGTGGTGGTCCTCTGTTAATACATATGGCAACTCAGGCTAATAGTCCTCTCTGAGTGTGGTGGCAAAAACTCTGAGGCTTTCCCAAGTGGGTCAGTGCATCTGGCAGGCATCTGGTGTGGTCTGTCTATTGCCAGCACTTGGCTCAACCCTGAGAAGACTACCAGGAGGAGATGCTAATAGTGTCTTGAAGGGCTGTAAGAGTTGATTAAGGAGGGAGGAGACTACCAAGCAGAGGTTACAGCTCAAATAAAGGCACAGATACATGAAACATGATGGCATGTGTGGGAAACAAGTAGTTCAGTGTTACTAGAATATAAATGTGGAGGAAAAACAGTGTAGGATGTGTAGGAACCAGTTTATGAAAGTTTGGGCTTTTGGTAAATGGAAGTCGCTGAAACGTTTTTAAGTTGAGAAAGAGAATAACCTCTAATTCAAGTACAAAAACCTAGGCTTAAAGGGAGCAGAACTAGCAGCATATTAACTGGTTGGGAAGCTATCAAAATAGCCATAAAAGAGATAGGAAAGTGGCAAGAGAGACGGAGAACAGGGAACATATTTGAGGAATATTGGGAAGATAAACTGGCAAAACTTGATAAAAGAACTGCTATAGACAGTGATTGTCCGGTGAGTTCGGAATGACTCCCAGGATTCTGGCATGGGCAATGGATGAGTGGTGCCCCTTTAACTGAAGTTTAAGAACATTGGACAAAAGGCGGCCTTGGAAGAAAGGGTACAAATTCAGTTTTGGACATGTTGAGTTTCACACACCCCAAGTGCATACATTTGGATATATGCATTTAAGTTCAGGTGTCATTTCTTCAAAGAAGGTTTCTCTTTTTTTCTCCAAATATATTGAGGTATAATTGACAAATAAAAATTGTATACACTTATGGCATACAATATGGTAATTTGATATATGTACACACTCTAAAATGATTACCACAATCGAGCCAATTAACCTATCCAACGAAGAAAGCTTCTCTAACCAGATAGATACAGGGTTTCCATCTCAGAGCACCCTATACTATTCTATACTGTTCAGTTAATCACACAATGGGTTACTTACCTTAAATTGTGATGGTACAATTTAAAGTAAGTAACCCATTGTGTGATTAACTGTTTAATGTAATCTTCAGGAGAACAGGTGCTGCTGTTTCCCTGGCCAGAGCCCCTTCCACACTAGGTGCTCAGTAAATATCTACTGAACAAATGCTAGGTTCTTCTCAATAATATAAGAGTTATTATCCCACATCTTACATATGTAGAGCTGGCAGTTCTGGAAAATAAAGTGCGTTGTGCAAGATCACATAAGTGAGTGCTGGGTTGCCAGATTTAGCACTTTAAAATATAGGATAACCACAGTGAGATACCATCTCACACCAGTTAGAATGGCCATCATTAAAAAATCAGGAAACAACAGGTGCTGGAGAGGATGTGGAGAAATAGGAACACTTTTACACTGTTGGTGGGACTGTAAACTAGTTCAACCATTGTGGAAGTCAGTGTGGCGATTCCTCAGGGATCTCGAACTAGAAATACCATTTGACCCAGCCATCCCATTACTGGGTATATACCCAAAGGACTATAAATCATGCTGCTATAAAGACACATGCACACGTATGTTTATTGCGGCACTATTCACAATAGCAAAGACTTGGAACCAACCCAAATGTCCAACAACAATAGACTGGATTAAGAAAATGTGGCACATATACACCATGGAATACTATGCAGCCATAAAAAATGATGAGTTCATGTCCTTTGTAGGGACATGGATGAAACTGGAAAACATCATTCTTAGTAAACTATCGCAAGGACAAAAAACCAAACACCGCATGTTCTCACTCATAGGTGGGAATTGAACAATGAGAACTCATGGACACAGGAAGGGGAACATCACATTCCGGGTACTGTTGTGGGGTGGGGGGTGGGGGGGGCGGGGACAGCATTAGGAGATATACCTAATGCTAAATGACGAGCTAATGGGTGCAGGAAATCAACATGGCACATGGATACATATGTAACAAACCTGCACATTGTGCACATGTACCCTAAAACCTAAAGTATAATAAAAAAAAATAAAAAAATAAAATAAAATAAAATATAGGATGGCTAGTTAAAATTGAGTTTTAATTAAATAACGAATGCTTCTTTAGTATTAGTATGTCCAAAATATTGTATAGAATATAGTTATATGGCCCTAAATGAGATTTGATTCAGAATCATGTTACCACCAAAGTCCAACTGTTTCTATGTTGCCACTAAGATGGAATGACACTCCTATCCTGAAAGTCTTTAGGGGAATAATACCAGCCCTAATCCTCTTCTTCATTACTACAAGTTTTTCTTTTATTTTGTTTCATGTTGTTTTGTTTTTAAATTCCTGCTTTGATGAAAAATAAGTCCGTTTATCCTGACTTATGAGCAGATATTTCTAAAGGTTGACATTTTCACATGGTAGAAAACTTTGGGGCAGAGAGATCTGGTAAAACCTTGAGCCAGCAACTGATTCCAAAAGTTTTGTTGGAGTTTTTCAAGGATGCCTACCTCCAAATGTAGAGGTAAACTAAAACTACTTAGACTTTCTCCAGTATCAGGCAGGAAAATGAGTTAAAAGACTCTCCCTGGGTAGAAAGGCTCCCAACCCACTTCTGTGGTATTTTGAGCCACTCAGGAACTGTGGCCCCTATCAGATGACTATGTACGTCAAAGACAATGCTTTATAGTTTATGAGTTTCCTCACGGATGTTCTGAATTGTTCTGGAAACAAGATAACAATGTGGTTCTAGCAATTTTCATGAGCAATCTTTAGGGCTGTCCCGTGTGGTTAATTTGATCTGTGGAGCTGCTGCGTTATGGGTAATTTTGAAACACAGGTTTGCTTATCTCTCTATCTGCCCAAGGTGACAACATTTAGGCACCGGTTCAAGTACCAGGCTTTGCTTGAGGGACTTAGAAAGGTTATTTCTCTCTCTCTGTCTCTCTGTATGTATGTATTTATATGGAGACACAAGTCAGCTGTTTCCTAAAACATTAATAGTGGTTTTCTTCTAAATGGTATGATTTGGAAATAATTTTTACTTTTCCTTTATATCTTTTTATATTTCTCTGAATTTTTGACATAAGTAGTATTGCTACTTCTGTAATAACAACAATAATGACTATTTTCTTTTTTGAGAGATAAAAAGTTTCAGCCTTCCCTTCGGGGACCATGGTTGTCTTTATATCTGATACTCTTCTATTTCTTCTTCCTATTCTTCACTTATAACAGAAAGATAAAAAAGAAATAAGAATAGAATCTTCTAAAAGTTTATTCAATAAAGAAGCAAAAATGAAAATGAAAAACAGCCCTTTAAAAAGTAAAATATAATACTGGTCAAAATCATCACAAAGAGAAATGTCCTTTGGTTTAAATTATAACCAATGAAAACATGTAAGCTCAGTATTTGATGTACAGACTCTTTTCAGAGAAATTTGCAAGCAAATGTTCTCAAAGGTTGACATTTCCACATGGTAGAAAACTTTGGGAATAGCACCTGCTAGAACCTTGAGCCTCAGGCATTAATACAGATTACCATAGATGAGACAAAGCAATCATCATCATTCAGTTCTTAATGTTTGATTCTTACCCAACAATATATGCCCACTTTCCAGATTAATTTCTCCTCCCTGCAGCACCCAAGCAGCTGCTATCATTTCTGAGAATTTCTGTCAAATAGTCTTTGAAACATATTTATCTATAGAAAACAAATAGAATACAGAAGGCCTGGTGGGGTTCCAAAGAACAAACATTTCAACTTCAACTATATTTTAGGCTTTGTGTCCCCAGCCCAGACTGGGGTACACAAGTAGAGTCCCAGTAACAGTCACAGAAAACAGTATTTCTCTTGTGCTCCTACCTGCTTTGCAGAAATTCCTCCCAGTTAATTCTCACAGGCCAGGCAAGAGGTCATGTGTGCTTGCTAATTCACTCTCTGCTTCTTCTTAGTACTTTCCATTTCTGTTCTCTTTGGCTCACTGTGGTGATGCCCTGAAGCTGTGGATATTGTCAAGGCCCTGTTGCTTCCACCAAAGCATTCGATGTCAGACAAAACTCTCCTCTCCCGTTTTTTTCTGGAAAGCATTGCCTTAGGTTTCTTAAGGTCTACCAAGTTGGGTAAAACAACTCTCTTAGTTTTTATTCACACTTTATTGTAGCCCCTCCTGCCTGCTGCCCTAGAATTAAATCCAGGGAGGTTGGACTGAAGGACATTCTGAGTGGCAAACCCTTTGGTCTACTCCCTCCCTTGACCTTCCACTTTTATCCTTTGTTTTGTTTTTTGTTGTTGTTTTTTGTTTGTTTTTTGTTTTTATTTGTTTATTTTTATTTATTTTTTTCTAAGACAATCTCATTACATTGCCTCAGCTGATCTCCAACTCTGGGCTTCAAACAATCCTCCCTCCTGCCTCAGTGTTGGGATTATGGGCATGAGCCCCCACACATAGTCTCATCTTTTGTTCTTGAACCAAACTTGAGGATATGGAATTGTGTATATTTGGATAAGGTCTTTCTTCCTAGAAGGCTCTTCAGTCCTTTAGGCAAATAAGCCCGTTTCAGGCCACCCTGTTGGCCTTCAAGACAGGCTCAGACATACCTGAATTCCAAGATGAATGTATCGTAAGGCCAAATCCACTCGGCTCTATATGAATTTAGATTTGGTGTTCTAGTTATAACAAAATGCTTAATGGGATAGAGATGTAGGAACTTTAGGCAGCACATGAAGCAGCCAACACTTCCCTGACATAGGTGGGCACAAGGGACTGTGTTTTTCAAAATAGCCATTCGCATGAACTCCACAGTTATGCAAACAAAAGGTCCATAGGCACCCATTACCCCAGCAGATGGGTGAACAGAATCTTAATGTGACATGACCATGAGACTCCCCCAACAACTCCTGATGTATATAGCTGGTTGCTTGAGAAGAAGTAGGTAAGTTTGCATAAATGCCTCCTGGGAGAGCCTTTTTAAATTTGGTGTCATTAGACCCTTTCTGGTGCATTGGGATAATTCTGGCTGAGATTTTCTTGCAGTTTGAAGGAATAACTGGACCCAGAGAGGAGCACATTATAAGAGATGAGGAACCTCCTCTGATAGGTTCATGGGGCAAGGAGGAGATCTGTACCATGTGGTTAAGGTGAACAGCCTTCTCAGTGAGCCCCTCTGACCTTGAGCTCAGCCTTTGGAATGTCTGTGAACATGTGAACCAGCCACCTCTCTCCTTGTCTTAGTCTATTTTGTGCTGCTATAGCAGAATGCCTGAGACTCAGTAATTTTAAAAGAACATAAGGGTATTTCTCACAGGACTGGAGGCTGAGAGTCCAAGATTAGAGAACCAGCAGGTTCAGGATCTGGAGAATGCCCAGTCTCTGCTTCCAAGGTGGCTCTTTGAATGCTGCATCCTCCAGAAGGAGGGAATGCTGTGTCCTCACATGGCCTAAGGCAGAAGGGCAAAAAGGAACAAACTCTCTGTCAAGCCCTTTTATAATGGTATTAATCTATTCCCAAGGGTAGAGCCCTCATGACCTAAATACCCCCTAAAAGTCTCCACCTCCCAACACTGTTGCATTGGAGATTAAGTGTCCAACACATGAATTGTGGGGAATGCATTCAGATTGTAGTACTCCTTAAAGCCCTAAGTGGCAATACTGTGGCCTGGGCAGGGTCTGGAAAGCTAGAGCATCAGCCCAGCAGGAGACAATGTCCGCTGACCTGTGAGGGACCAATGGCAACAACCAAAACAAGAGTCTCGGCTACCTGGTGCTTGGAATCAAGACAGACTTCTTTGAACTGAGTAGTCACCTGACTTTCTCGGCAATTCATATGGGCTAGGGACTTGGGAAGTGGAAGAGGCTCAAGATTGAGTCATTGGACTTGCTGAAAACTTGAAGGTGAGGCTAAAACAATTAACTGCTAAACTAGGAGCACTATGACTGCTTTTGAGCCCGTAAACTGATAAAGCCAACTATATGGTTTACATGGGAACAAAGAAAGGGCTCACTCACCTTTTGTAGTTTTAAGATTATTGTCTACTACAATTTAGGGCTCAAAGGAGGTGGTAGATTCATATTTTTATCTTTAATTTCTAAAATATTACATAATTCTGAGTTTTAGGAGTTAACATAGTTGTGTGCCCTCCCCTGGTCTCGTTAATAAACCAAACCCATCCACTCAGATCTTTAGAATTAACCCAGATCATCTCCTCTTCGTCTGGGGTGTCATTCACCAGTTCTTGCCCTGTGATTCTTGGTTCTTTGATCTGAGTCCATCTTCAGACCTCTCCCTATTTTCCCAGCCCACTTGGACTGACCATCTGTTCTGGGCTGGATTTTCTAGCCACACAGAGATACTCTTTTTCCAGCCAGGCCTTTGGTAAATGCCCAGCTTTTTCCTGCCTTCAGCACCCTCCTTGTTAGTGGAGGGGCATCAGCCAGAGCACTGGGAATCAGAAGCCAAAGTATTCACTCAGGCAACACGAATCCATGCCTCCCGGCTCATCTTTTTGAGCTATTTCAAACTCTGTTTTTTCACCTATGAAATGTGGATAGTGAACTGTATGGTCTCACTATATGTTATGAATTAAGAAACAAACATTATTTTTGGTGCTGCGTAGTATTTGTAATAATATTGAGATACACAAACAAACAAAAAAAGTTGCCTTCAAATCAAATGTGAATTTTTGCCCTGGAGCATTTCTAGAGCATTCAAAATTCTCAGTTTTTGACGGGATCATAATGATGTGGAATTTTTAAAAAGTTAAAACCCCTGAAAAAAATGGAAAACTTTAACCAGTTACACAGCATCGTCGCAAACATTGGTACGTATTTTCCCTTCCAAACAGGGAAAGATGAAGGGTGATTACAGAGTTGATATAATGGAAAGACATGCTACAATCCTGGCATTAATATTACCTTAAAAGACTGGAGTTTTTATTCACATCAAGTTGAAAATATAAGCAAAAGCAATGGAGAAATTTGCCCAAGACTTGGTCTTCCCACCTTTATTCAAATTATCCTCTTTCTTACTTTCCATATCTTAACAAGGGAAAAACTGAAAGTAAGGGAGGTGTGCGCATCACAGTGATTGCAGTCATACCTTCCATCACCGAAAATGAGAATGAGCAAGCAATTTGTTTTTCCATATTCAGAAATTATATTTTTTTAAAAAGCTCAATTTTTAATGGCATTAAGATTGAAAGCAATCAACAAAGGCAATGAAATTCACTGTGAAGGAAATGAAATTCCTTCTTAAATGACAAACCCAAGAAAACAGTGTAACAATTTGATCATATCAGGAATCCCCTGCCCATACTCAAAAACAGTCTTTTTTCCTGGTAACACGTCTTTTTAGTCAGGCAAAGAATCATCTCATACACACAATCATGAAGAGATTTTTTTAAAATCAAATTCTTAAGAGGCTTACTAAGTTGGGGTTGTTTGTATCTTTCTTAGAGGTTCTTGTGACAAGAATTATCAAACTACAAAAACTTTCTAAGATTTCAAACCTGAAAAGATGAAAGAAAAAAATTTCTTTTTGGTTAGTCAGTAAATACAGGCCTACTTTTTATCTGTAGTGAAATCTCAATGAGTAAACTGAAAGGAAGATTGGGTTGGGGATTATGCAAACATGGTTTCTTCCTCTCTACTTCTCTACCCTGCCCTGTCTGCAGAGAGATGAACTTTTGCATTTCTGTGTTTCAGTCCTTCATTTCCAGAGCATTGCTAATTCAGTCCTGGGCAATTGTAGCATTTCATTGTATAAACTCTTCAACTGAGTGAACCTGATCAAGGTTTCTTAGAGTCAGCCTATAAAAGCAGAGTCTCCAAACTGAAAAATATTATAGTACTCACTGGTCATTCTAACACGAATCATTCGGGGGTATGTGGCCATAACTACCAAGACATATTTTTCAGGCACCCATTTACATATAAAACTCAACTCAATAAAATAGTAAATAGCATAGGCACAGTCCTGACCCTAGGAGGCACAGTTAATAGCAATAGTGATGATAATAGCAACTAACACTTAGCAGGTACTTACCATATGCCAGGCATTTATATTCTCATTTAATCCTTATGGCCACCCTCATAATTAGATATTACTATGGCCATTTTATAAACAAACAAACAGAAAAACCATTAAGCAATTTGCCCAAGAAGACTAAGTGAAGGTTGAGTATATAAGACTAGAGACACCTTCTTCCCCACCTGTCTGCTTGATTTTAACTATGTAAGTGAATGGGGTCCTTGGATGGAGGGCAAAATGGAGAAAGTAATAGAATCTGTGCTCTAGATGGTCCAGAATACAGTCTCCTGGAATAGCTCCCTAGAAGCGGTAAGGAGGAAGCAGATACTAAAGGAATCATAAAGTATCTATATGATTGGGTCATTTTATTTGTAGGACAGATAGAAATATATCCTAGTTAAAAATTCAAGCAAGGCAATGTATGTATGTAAGTAAGGCTTATATATGTATACGCATCTATAAAAGAGTCCAATCAGAGAAGATTGCTGTTAATGGTTTATGTGTATTCTAGATTTTTCCCACATATTAATATATAATTATTTTAAAATGGGATTATAAAATACACACATACATCTCATCTAATAATATGCTATATACTTTTTTGAATGACTCCTTAGTATCTCATATGGCTATACCATAATTTATGAAGTATTTCTATTGTCTTGAACATTTAAATTTGTTTTTAAGCTTTAATTATTACAAATATTCTACAATAAATGCTTTTATGCACACATTTTTGCAATGTGTAAACCAAATCCCTGGAAGTAGAATCATCAGATTTTTTTAAAAAGGCATGTTAAAAATTATAAGTGGCTATTGTCAAATGCCCTACAAAAAGGTTGTACCATTTTATATTTCCACCATCATGTATAAGAGCGTCTGTTCTCCTACACCTTTCCCAACACTGGATGTTATTGATGTTTTTAACAGTTGCTGATAAGATGGGCAAAAATTGTATCTTGTTATTTTGATTTGAATTTTTTTCTTCTTTTTTTTTCGAGACAGGGTCTCACTCTACTGCCTAAGTTAGAGTGCAGTGGTGTGATCACAACTTGCTACAGCCTCAAACTCCTGGGCTCAAGCCATCCTCCTGCCTCAGCCTTCTGAGTAGCTGAGACTATAGGGGGACTCTACCATGCCCAGCTAAATTTTAGATTTTTTTGTAGAGACAGGGTCTTGCTTTGCTGCCTATGAATTTTTTTCATTGTTAGGGAGTTAAAATGTCATTTTATATGTTTATTTGGAACTTGTGTTTTTTGTCTACGAATTCTTAAGTCTACTTTTTCTATTGGGAATTTAATCATTTTCTTATGGATTTTACTGAGTTTTCTTGTACATTAGGGATAGTTGAGCATTTGTCTACTATATATACTATAAATTTTTTTTTCTAATTTGTCTTTAGGCTTCCTCCTCTTCTTTCTCCTCCACCCTTTCCTTCTTCTCGCTCTCTTTTTCTGTCTCTTTTGCTATTTATATTTTTAAATTTTTATGTAAAAAGTTTTTTACAGATTTTGGACTTCATATATTAGAAAGATATTTTATCTCCCAAGAGTATGCAAATAGCAACTCATGGCTTTCTTCTGGTACTTGAATGGCTTTTTTTCATATTTACATATTTGATCTAACTTGCATCATTTCATAAAAGCTAGAAATCCAGGTTTTCATATGAAATCTTCTGTTTGGAAATGTCTGCTTTTTAAATATAATTTTAAAGAATAAGCCAAATAAAATAAGTGTAATAGCCAGATTTAGCCATGGGCTGCTGGTTTGTGACTTCTAGTTACAAAGATTCCACATAAGAAATTAAACAAGACTTAGGAGGCCGAGGCGGGCGGATCACGAGGTCAGGAGATGGAGACCATCCTGGCTAACACGGTGAAACCCCGTCTCTACTAAAAATCCAAAAAATTAGCCAGGCGTGGTGGCGGGCGCCTGTAGTCCCAGCTACTCGGGAGGCTGAGGCAGGAGAATGGTGTGAACCTGGGAGGTGGAGCTTGCAATGAGCCGAGATCGCGCCACTGCACTCCAGCCTGGGCAACAGAGTGAGACTCCATCTCAAAAAAGAAAAAAAAAAAAAAAGAAATTAAACAAGACTATACTGTTTCTATTAAAAAATTAAACAGGCCATATTGTTTCTATTATATTACTGATGGATAAAAGGAGTACATATAGTGCATAATTAAATGCAGGAAAAAGTGTACAGCGACCCTTTTGAAGATAATAATGTTTTAGCTTTATCTCTTGAGGAAAATTACTTAACCTCTCTCTGTTTTCCCATCTGCAAAATGGAGGTAATAATAAGTTGGAGGAACATTAATTGTGTTTTGGGCTTGTATGGGGGTCTAGCCAATGAAATAAATCATTAAGTGTAGCTATTATGAGGAGTTTTAGGGAATTATAAATGTGATATCTACCACTCCCAGCCATCTTTTTTTTTTTTTTTTTTTTTTTTGAGACAGAGTCTCTCTCACCCAGGCTAGAGTGCAGTGGCATGATCTCAGCTCACTGCAACCTTTGCCTCCTGGGTTCAAGCGATTCTCCTGCCTCAGCCTCCTGAGTAGCTGGGATTACAGGCACCTGCCCACCACCATACCTAGCTAATTTTTGTATTTTCATAGAGACAGGGTTTCACCATGTTGGCCAGGCTGGTCCTGAACTCCTGACCTCAGGTGATCTGCCCTCCTCAGCCACCCAAAGTGCTGGGATTACAGGCGTGACCCCCCACGCCCATCACAGCCATCTTTGTGGCATGTTCTAGGGTTGTTTCAGAAAGAACTGACTCAAGTGGAGATTCTATTCAAGTCAAATTCCCAGTTTGTCTGTGATTTACTAATGGATTCAATGGGACCTAGAAGAATCCCAGAACCAATAAACATAGTCTTTACACTTAGGAAGTCTCCAGTTTGGTTGAAAAAATTAAATTTTCATTCAAAGAACAAAAGAAAATAAAGATGCTGTAATTAAGTACCTAATTGGCATAGACAAGATGTGTTTGAGCTCAAGAAGATAAAGTTCTAAAGGTGCTTTTCTTTAGGAATTGAAGGCCATGATGAATGGGTAGGATTTGGTTAGTGCCAAGTAAATGGCATTTCAGGCTTGGAAAACAGGATGAAAAAACGCATAGACGTGGTATTGCATGTGTCATTGTGTGCCACTGCAGATGACAGGGAGAGTGAGAGAGGGAGTGTGAATAGTGCTGCGAGGCTGGAACAGAGAGAGGGGCATGGTCAGGGCAGAATTGTGGGAGGTATGCTGGGGCAGCCACATTGAACTTAATAGAGGGTTACAACTCTGAGCAGATTTTGGAGGGAGAGGCACAGGGCCTGCGACAGTGCAATGTTTGGTAACAAGGGCTGATCGGTAATTAGAAATTATGAGCATTCACATGCAAGTTGAAGTTGAGACTATGATCATTTAAAACTAATAATAGGTATCATTTATTGTCACTAACGTTACCAAAATATGTCATTAACATAAGACATGGTTTTAAAAGATGTTTATCATATCATTTAGGCTTATCTCTTAAGCATTACAATTGTAATAAGTTAGGTGCTATTGTTATTCTCATTTTACAATGAGAACATTGAGATACAAAAACTTGCTCAAGAAGAGAAATATGTCCCCCATTACACTAACAGGGCTGCCACTTTGGGATCTTCTTTAGGTTAGAAGTAAAGCAATTTTTATAAAATCAATCCAGTGACCACATTTCAAAGGATAAATGCCAAGCCCTTATCCTCTTTTGAAGCTACCTTGGGATGCAGATCAATGGGCAAGATGAGGATGGGGTCATAGTGTATTTACCCTCACCATGTGATATGTCCAACAACCTTCCATAGGAGTCAAAATTGATGAGACAATAAAGCTTGCAGAGCAGAGAAAGTCTATTCAGGTGAAAAATGGTTCATTTTTGACTCATTGATTTTCTCTGCTCATTGAGTCATGATGGATTCATGGTGTCAGGTGCTTCAGTAATTCCCTTCTTCCTTTTTTGACTATTAGGTACTTTCTCTCACTTTTCCTTTTCAGTTTTGGGGATTTTTCAGATTTTAATTTGCTATCAAGCAACTGAGGGAGAGAGAATAATTGATTTTTATAACTATTTAACATTTAGGTAAATGAAGTCATAGAATAATCAAGAATCTTGTCCAGGACAACAAAGTTAATCTCTGTCAGCAATAGGACTAAAATGTCTTAACATTCCTCTTTGGATTTTTATTATTCAAGCACATTTTAAAGCATCAGCTTCTAGGATACTGTGCTACTTTCCTTCCTGAGAGCTGATAAATGCAGCTTTTATTTCACAAGTCCCTAAAAGCTAGTCAACTAATTATCCTGATACTTGTACATTAGCTAAATGTGTTAGGTAAAAAGTGGAGAAGACAGGAATTCTGACAGATAATTTGTCCTGATGTTTACCTCATCAAAAGGAAATTATGGGCAGGTTCTTTCATATGACGAAAGGAAATCCATTTTCCTGGTATACCAACTCACAAATCTAATGTTGCCTTCAGTGCTACTATCTAGGGCTAAACCAAATCTAGTGTTTAATAATGTGAACCCAGGATGAGACTGGGACCCATTGTTCTACGCCAAGGAACAGCAGAGCACAGACTCTGTGATTGTTGTGAGTTCACTCTTTTCATTGATGTTTTTAAAACAGACAATGCCAGCTGTTCTAAATCTGGAATGTGAATGGCCACTAGCCACCAATACAAACAGAAATTCTACTACATACTAATTTCCATGTGTTCCAAAGGGGAACTGTTTTGAATTTTTGTTATTCATTTATTTATAAAAAAGGAATAGTTTGAGATTTGATTGTTGTCAACAAGCTTGATTTTGGCTTGGTGATATAAAAAATTAAAACATGCCTGTATATCATTTGAGACACTGGTTTCTAGGCTAAAATGTTAAAATGCTCTGATTAATCAACATATACTTTCACCGGTAATATTTCAGTGATCTGTGTTTGGTTACAAAGGGACTGTCACAAATTCAAGTGTGTTCAGAGGAAACAATTAAGATAAAGGAATGTCTAGAAATTATGGAGTTTCCAGGGGGATCCCACAGAGGAGGAACAGAAGATGAGGATTTTAATGTCAGCTGAGGATAAAATTATGAAAAAATAAAGTAAGATGGATATCAAAGTGCTGTTATATAGAAGAGATTTAAATGTATTCAGAATTGTTCCAGAAGGAGAATTAAGGTCAGAAAAACTTATTCATATCATCATAAAGGAGAACTTTCATAGTTGTCCAAAAATAAAACAAGCCTCCTTGTGAGGAACTAAGCTTTTGTCATGACAAATGTTCAGACAAGGTTAATAATGTTTTCAAAAATATTAGTGTGGGCTGGGCGCAAGAGCTTACACCTGTAATCCCAGCACTTTCGGAGGCTGAGGTAGACAGATTGCTTGAGCACAGGAGTTTGAGCCCAGCCTGGGCAACATGGCAAAATCTTGTCTCTACAAAAAAATACAAAAATTAGCTGGTTGTGGTGGTGTACGCCTGCAGTCCCAGTTACTCAGGAGGCTGAGGTGGGAGGATGGATGGAGACCAGGAGGTTGAGGCTGCAGTGAGCAGTGATTGCAACACTGCGCTCCAGCCTGGGTGACAGAGTAAGACCTTGTCTCAAAAATATATGTATTATATATAATATATATTTTATATACTATATATATTAGTGTGAATAATGTTATACATAGTGACTTATAAATCATAAATACTCAATTTATGTTTGGTAAATCAATGAGTGTATTACTATACAAGGTTGGATCAAGTGACCCAAGAAGTCTGGAAGATTGCTAATACTCTTTGATTTGTCTAGTGTCTACCCCGCCCCATGTGGGAGATACATGTTCCTTACTTTAAAAGTAGCTAAAAAGGTAAAAGAAATTCTAGAAACAATGAGAAATTGTAATGAATTGTTTTAACAGGAGATTTTAGAGAAAGTGAAAAACTCAAGTTGGTGTGAAACTTTTGTTAACAGAAGAGTTCTATGAGTTGGTCTTCAAAATATTAAGAAAAACACAATAAAGACAATGTGGCATTTTAGAGAATTAGTACAAAGTTCTGGAGATAAAATTGAGCATGGTATGAGAGACAGTGAACAGACAGATTAGTTGGAGTGGTATGTTTCCCCTGGGGCAGGAAGAAATGAGGCAGCAAGCACATACAAACTCGACTGGGGAGTTTGAGCTTGATGCAGGGGATGCATGGAAGTTTTGTAGATTATTAAGCAAAGAAAAGCATAATTAATACATGTGTAAGACAGTCACCTAACAGATACACACTGCATGAAATGGAGCTGTGCTTCTCAAACTGAGATGTACACTCCCCTCATATTCACACACCAAAATGTTCACAGAGCATAAATTGTACTTGAAAATTATGGGAAATGGTAACTTTCTTATAAGTAATTGAAGATATTATTTTGTATCAAATATGATAAAACTTTATACTTCAGAGAAATGACATTCTTGTGCTGAATGGCTGTAGGCTCTGCTCCGGAGGCCTGTCAGCTCTCTTGGGCTCTCTGCGGTCCCCAGGTCCACAGACAGGGAAGTGTGAGAAGCCTATGAGAGAAGGCCGAAGAGCAGGAGTGTCTTACTACACACTGAAAGCGTGCTGTGCTAGGTGCTGTGCTTAGAACTGGGGGTAGAAAGATGAAGACAGTGCCACCCTGGAGAACTTACTCGAATGTCTGTTGGGGAGATACATCTATAAACAGGTAACTTCAATAAATTTTCGAAACCAATAAAAGCCGTTTATGCACATAGTGGGGCCCAGCGTAAACTAGAACACACAACTAGAGAATATAGTGGGAAATGGAATGCTAAAGGAGATGAAAGGCCAGACTAGGATTTCTAGCCCAGGAGGCCTGAAGAATGAAGCTGCTGCTAAGAAAAGAAGGTAGATATGTGATTATATGCACAAAATGGGTGTTGTTGCTAAACACCTGCATAACTGAGAACCCATGCTAGGGAAGAAAACAAGTACATGAAAAAGACAGACACCCACTTAGAGAACTTGTTGTTTACACCCACACTGTCTTACCTCATTCTGGAGCTCTCCCACCTACCACCACCTAAACTCATCCCTATCAATAGTTCTGAGACACAAGTTCTGATATTTTCCAATTTTTAACTTACCCTGCCTTTTGAAAGTAAAACCAGTCAAAAACTTCAGATTAACCTTAAAATAAGAACTCAGAATCCTACAGCTCTTGATAAAAATTAAAATAAAGATCTAACTTGTAAAAATGGAATAGACCTTGATGAGGATGATACTCGAACTATACACATGACTTAGATTTTCGGCTTTTGCAAAGAAAATAGAATTGCAGCAAATTCAAAATACATAGTTTCTATCTTTCTGAGTAATGGTTTTTGTTCATAGTGTTGAATTGAATTGAATACCAGTAGAATACAGATAAATGAAGTCATTAGTTAATAATAGTTTTTAAATAATAATAGTCATAAGTAATTAGCTATTGCTACTAGCTACCATTTTTTGAATGTTTAGTACATGCTTAGACACTGTTTTATCTCAGTGATTTTCACTGACGGTACAAAAGGTAAATTCATTTAATTTTCACACAACCAAATTTGGTGGATATCGTTATCATCTATATTTTATAAAATGAAGCAGGAGAGGTGAAGATATTTGTCCAAACTTATAATTAGGAAGTGACATAAACTGGATTGTTTAAGAACGCCAGAGCCTAAGTACTTAAATACTGTACTTTCCTCAAACAACACTAATAATCACTAAAAATGATCTGTATGTTTCTTAAAAGATGGTTATCTCTGTATGATTCTCTCAATAGACATCCCCTTGATCAGGAGGGTGAGGGAGAGAAAGAGCAGGTTACAATGAGAGCACCAGGAGTTGCACATACCTTAGGAAAGCCCATGAGAGTATATGATGAACAGGTACATCATCTGGCATGTGTATCTCAGTGAAAAAAAAATTCTCAGAATTCTGCCATAGAGAATGGGGTGATGTTCAGATAAATTCGATTCCAAGTAGCATGTGAGAAAACTCAGTGAGCAGCCTTTTGTATATTACCAATAAACAGGAGCATAGCATATATTTTCTCAAAAACATGTCACATTTGGCCTTATAAAATGAGTTTGGAAGTATTCCCTCTTCCTCAATTTTCTGAAAGATATTTTATTCATTGTTTAATATAATTCTCCAGTGAAGAAATTGAGCCTGGAATTTTCTTTATGAAAAGGCTGATAATTATGAATTGAATTTCATTACTAGATATAGAATTATTCAGTTCCCTGTTTTTTCTTGCAAACCTTTTAGTGATTTGTGTCTTTTAAAGAGTTTGTCCATTTTATCTGATTGATTGTCAAATTTTTTGGCATAAAATTGTTTGTAACATTTCCTGATTACCCTTTTAATATCTGTAAGATCTGTGTTGGTATCTCCTTTTTCATCCCTGACTTGGTAATTTAGATTTTCTTTATTTTTTGTCTTGATCATTGTAAGCTAGAGGTTTATTAATTTTATTGATTTTTCAAAGAATCAACTTTTGATTTCATTTATCTATAGTTTATATTTTTTATATTTTGTTGATTTCTGTTCTTATCTTTATTTTCATTCTTCCTTCTACTTACTAGCCACTGAGGAAACAGTTTTCAAGAGGAAGACTAGTGGATATATTTGCATCTCTGAGGATGGTCCACTAAGCTGGGCCTCATACTACTTGGGCTTTAATAATAAAAAAAATGGTACAGTTCTTCAAAAATAAACTAAGAAATTACTGATAATTTGAGGAACTAGTGTTCTGATAACTTTAAGGGCCATATGAATGTTGTTTTCTGATGACTAAGTGATTTAAAGGTTGACATTAGAGGAAATGAGAAAAATTATTGTGGGAAGGAGGGAGATTTGGGCAATGAGCTTTTAATGAAAATTAGGTCTCTAACTCTTTTTTCTTAAGTCCTCAAAAAAATGAAAGATTTAAGTTTGGAGAGAGGTATAAATTACACTCCACCAGTCCTGTGTAAGAGGAAAGATCCTAGGTCACTTACACTTGTATTGTTACTTTTAGAATAATTTTACTTGACTAAAACCCTTTTTCCCCAATTTTCTCCAATCATTTTATTGAATGAATCCATTCCTTTTTCATTGATTTAAAATATGGGAGCTATTTTTTTATTTTTGTGAGTACATTGCAGTTGTATATATTTACAGGGTACTTGAGATATTTTGATACAGGCATGCAATGTGAAATTAGCATATCATGGAAAATGGGGTATTCATCCCTTCAAGCATTTATCCTTTGTGTTACAAACAATCCAATTATATTCTTTAAGTTATTTTAAAATATGCAACTCAGTTATTATTGACTATGGTCACCCTATTGTGCTATCAAATAGTAGGTCTTACTCTATTTTTTTTTTTTTAATCCATTAACCATCCCCACCTCCGCCTCAACTCCCCACTATCCTTCCGAGCCTCTGGTAACCATATTTCTACTCTCTATGTCCATGACTTCAATTGATTTGATTTTTAGATCCCACAAATAAGTGAGAACATGTGATGTCTATCTTTCTGTTCCTGGCTTATTTCACTTAACATAATGATCTTCAGTTCCATTGATGTTGTCACAAATAACTGAATCACATTCTCTTTTATGCCTAAATAGTACACCGTTGTATGTATGTACCACATTTTCCTTTCTATTCATCTGTTGATGGACACTTAGATTGCTTCCAAATCTTAGCTATTGTAAACAGTGCTACAACAAACATAGGAGAGCAAATCTCTTCCATATACCAAATTTCCTTTCTGTGGGATGTATACCCAGCAGTAGGATGGCTGGATTATATGGTAGCTCAATTTTTAGTTTTTTGAGGAACCTCCAAACTTTTCTCCATAATGGCCGTGCTAATTTACGTTCCCACCAACAGTGTACAAGAGTTCTCTGTTCTCCATATCTATGCCAGCATTTGTTATTTCCTGTCTTTTGGATATAAGCCATTTTAACTAGGATGAGATGATTATAGTTTTGATTTGCATTTCTCTGATGATCAGTAGTGTTGAGCACTTCTTCCTATGCCTGTTTGCCATTTGTATGTCTTCTTTTAAGACATGTCTATTCAAATATTTTGCCCATCTTTTCATTGGATTATTGGACTTCTTTCCTGGAGAGTTTAGTTCCTTATGTATTCTAGTTATTAATCTCTTATCATAGGGGTAGTTTGCAAATATTTTCTCGCATTCTGTGGATTGTCTCTTCACTTTATTGGTTGTTTTATATACTGTGCAGAAGTTTTGTAACTTAATGTGATTACATTTGTCCATGTTTGCTTTGGTTGCCTGTGCTTGTGGGTTATTGCTCAATAAGTCTTTGCCCAGTCCAATGTCCTGGAGAGTTGCCCCAATGTTTTCTTTTAGTAGTTTCATAGTTTAAGGTCTTAGATTTAAGTCTTTAATACATTTTTATTTGATTTTTGTATACGGCAAGAGATTTGATATGGTTTGGCTGTGTCCCCACCGAAATCTCATCTTGAATTCCCACATGTTGTGGGAGAAACCCTGTGGGAGGTAATTGAATCATGGGGGCAGGATTTCTCGTGCTGTTCTCGTGATAGTGAATAAATCTCACGAGATCTGATGGCTTCATAAGGTGGAGTTTCCCTGCACAAGCTCTCTCTCTGCCTGCCACCATCCATGTAAGATGTAACTTGCTCCTCTTTGCATTCCATTATGATTGTGAGGCCTCCCCAGCCATGAGGAACTGTAAGTTCTTTAAACCTCTTTATTTTGTAAATTGCCCAGTCTCAGGTATGTCCTTATTAGCAGCATGAAAATGGACTAAGACAGAGGTCTAGGTTCATTCTTTTGCATATGGATATCCAGTCTTCTTAGCATCATTTATTGAAGAGACCATCTTTTCCCCAGTGTATGTTCTTGGAACCTTTGTCAAAAATGAATTCACTGTAGGTGTGTGGATTTATTTCTGGGATCTCTACTCTGTTCCATTGGTCTGTGTGTCTGTTTTTATGCCAGTACCATGGTGTCTTGGTTACTACAGCTCTGCAGTATAATTTGAAGTCATTTAATATGATTTCTCCAGTTTTATTCTTTTTACTTAGGATAGCTTTGGCTATTCTAGGTCTTTTGCAGTTCCATATAAATTTTTTAATTGTTTTTCTATTTCTGTGAAGAATGTCATTGGTATTTTGGTGGGGATTGCATTGAATCTGTAGATTGCTTTGGGTGGTATGCACATTTTAATACTATTGATTTTTTCAAACATAAACATGGAATTGTTTCCATTTTTTTGTGTCCTCTTCAATTTCTTTCATCAATGTTTCAGTTTTAATTATAGACATCTTTCAACTCTTTGGTTAATTCCTAGGTATTTAATTTTATGTGTTGCTACTGTAAATGGTATTACTATTTTATTTCTTTTTCACATTGTTCACAGTTGGCATATAGAAATGCTACTGATTTTTTTTTTTTTTTTTTTTTTTTTTTTTTGAGAGGGAGTCTTGCTCTGTCGCTCAGGTTGGAGTGCAGTGGTGCGATCTCGGCTCACTGCAAGCCCTGCCTCCTGGGTTCACGCCATTCTCCTACCTCAGCCTCCCGAGTAGCTGGGACTGCAGGCGCCTGTCACCACGCCCGGCTAATTTTTTTTGTATTTTTAGTAGAGACGGGGTTTCACCATGTTAGCCAGGATGGTCTCGATCTCCTGACCTCGTGATCCACCTGCCTCAGCCTCCCAAAGTGCTGGGATTACAGGTGTGAGCCACTGCACCCGGCCAATGCTACTGATTTTTGTTTGTTGATTTATATCCTGCAATTTTACTGAATCTGTTTATCAGTTGTAATAGTTTTCTTGTGGAGTCTTTAGCTTTTTCCAAATATAAGATCATATCATGAGTAAATCAGGATAATTTGACTTCTTCCTTTCCAATTTGGATGCCCTTTATACCTTTCTGATTGCTCTAGCTAGGAATTCTAGTACTATTAATACATTGAATAACAGTGGTGACAGTGAGCACCCTTGTTGTGTTCCAGATCTTAATGGAAAGGCTTTCAACATTTCCCCATTCAGTATGATACTAGCTGTGGTTCTGTCATATATGGCTTATATTATGTTGAGGTATGTTCATTCTATACCCAGTTTTTTGAGGGTTTTGTCATGAAGGGGTGTTGAATTTTATCAAATGCTTTTCAGCATCAATTAAAATGATCATGTGGTTTTTATCCTTCATTCTGTTGATATGATGTATCACATTGATTGATTGGTGTATGTTGAGCCATTCTTGTATCCCAGGGATAAATCTCACTTTGTCATGATGAATGATCTTTCTAATGTATTGCTGAATTTTGTTTGTAGCATTTTGTTGAGGGTTTTTTGCATCAATATTCATCAGAGATATTGGCCTGTAGTTTTCCTTTTTTGATGTGTCTTTGTCTGGTTTTGGTGTAAGGATAATACCAGCGTCATAGAATGAGTTTGGAGGTATTCCTTTCCCCCCTACTTTTCAGAATAGTTTGAGTAGAATTGGCATTAGTTCTTCTTTAAATGTTTGGTAGAATTCAGCAGTGAAGCCATCAGGTCCAGGTCCTGGGCTTTTCTTTCCTGGAAGACATTTTATTATGGCTTCAATCTCATTACTCCTTTTTTTTTTTTTTTTTTTTTTTTTTTTATACAGGGTCTCAGTTTTTCACCCAAGGTGGAGTGCAGTGGTGCAATCTTGGCTCACTGCAGCCTTGACCTCCCAGGTTCAAACTATCCTGCTGCCTCAGCCCCCCAAGTAGCTGAGACTACAGGCATGTGCCACCATGCCCAGCTAATTTTTTGTATTTTTGTAGAAACGAGGTTTCACCATGTTACCCAGGCTGGTCTCAAACTCCTGAGCTCAAGCAATCTGCCCTCCTTGGCTTCCCAAAGTGCTAGGATTACAGGCATGAACCACCACCCCTTGCCTCATTAATTCTTACTGCTCTGCTTAGGTCTTAGATTTCTTCCTGGTTCAATCTTGGTAGGTTTTATGTAACTAGGAATTTGTCCATTTCTTCTAAATTTTCTAATTTATTGGCATATAGTTGCTCAGTAGCCACTAATGATCCTTTTAAATTCTGCATTATCAGTTGTAATGTCTCCTTTTTCATTTCTGATTTTATTTATTTGGATCTTCTCTCTTCTTTTCTTAGTTAGGCTGGTTAAAGGTTTGTCAATTTGTTTAACTTTTCAAAAAAACAACATTTTGTTTCATTGATCCTTTTTTCATTTCAATATTATTTATTTCTGCTCTGGTCTTTGTTATTGCTTTTCTTCTACTAATTTTGGGCTTGGTTTGCTCTAGCTTTTCCAGTTCTTTAAGAAGCATCAGGCCGGGCGCGGTGGCTCATACCTGTAATCCCAGCACTTTGGGAGGCTGAGACGGGCGGATCACGAGGTCAGGAGATTGAGACCATCCTGGCTAACACAGTGAAACCCCGTCTCTACTAAAAATACAAAAAACTAGCCAGGCGTGGTGGCGGGCGCCTGTAGTTCCAGCTACTTTGGAGGCTGAGACAGGAGAATGGCATGAACCCAGGAGGCGGAGCTTGCAGTGAGCCAAGATTGCGCGACTGCACTCTAGCCTGGGTGACAGAGCGAGACTCTGTCTCAAAAAAAAAAAAAAAAAGCATCATTAGATTGTTTATTGAAGTTTTTCATCTTTTTTGATGTCATCGCTTATAGCTATAAACTTCCCTCTTAGTACTGCTTTTGCTGTATCCCATAGGTTTTGGTATATTGTGTTTCCATTTATGATTGATTTCAAGAAATTTTTCAATTTCCTTTTTTTTTTCTTGAGATGGAATCTCACTGTGTCTCCAGGCTAGAGTGCTGTGGCGCGATCTTGGCCCACTGCAACCTCCAACTCCCTGGTTCAAGGGATTCTCCTGCCTCCGCCTCCCAAGTAGCTGGGATTACAGGCATGCACCACCATGCCCGGCTTATTTTTGTATTTTTAGTAGAGATGGGGTTTCACTATGTTGTCCAGGATGGTCTCAATCTCCTGACCTCGTGACAATTTCCTTCTTGTTTCATTGATCCACTGGTCATTCAGGAGCATATTGTTTAATTTCTATGTATTTGTATAGTTTCCAAAATTCCTCTCATTATTAATTTCTAGTTTTATTCCATTGTGGTCAGAGAAGATGCTTGATATTATTTCAGGTTTTTAAAAATGTTTTAAGACTTGTTTTGAGACCCAACATATGGTCTATCCTTGAGAATGATCCTTGTGTTGAGAAAAAGAATGTTTATTCTGTAGCTCTTAGATGAAATGCTCTGCAAATATCTATTAAATTCATTTGGTCTACATTATAGATTAAGTCTGATGTTTCTTTGTTGATTTTCTGTCTGGAAGATCTGCCCAATGCTGACAGTGGGGTGTTGAAGTCTCCAGCTATTATTGTATTGACATCCATCTCTCTCTTCAGCTCTCATAATATTTCTTTTATATATCTAGGTGCTCCCATGTTGTGTGCATATATATTTAAAATTGTCATATTCTCTTGCTGAAATTGATCCCTTTATCATTATGTAGTGGCTTTCTTTTTCTTTTGTAGTTTTTGTCTTGAAATCTATTCTGTCTGATACAAGTATAGCAACTCATGCTCTTTTTTGGTTTCCATTGGCATGGAACATCTTTTTCCATCCTTTTATTTTCAGCCTATGTGTGTCTCTATAGGTAAAATACAGTTCTTGTGCAACAGACCAATGAGTCTTGTTTTTTCATCCATTCAGGAGTCTATGTGTTTTGATTGGAGAGTTTAGTCTATTTACATTCGGTATTATTATTAGTAAGTAATTACTTACTCCTGACATTTTATTATTTATTTTCTGGTTGTTTTGTTGTCTTCTTTCTTTCATTCCTGTCTTCCTCTAGTGAAGATGATTTTCTCTGGTGATATGATTTAGTTTCTTGCTGTTTTTGTGTATTCATTTTATGTTTTTTGGTTTGAGGTTACCATGAGGCTTGTAAATACTACCTTATAATCCATTATTTTAACCTGATAGCAACTTAACACTATTTGCATAAATAAACAAAAAGAAAACTAATAAAAACTTGCCTTCATCCCCCCACTTTTTAACTTTTTGTTGTTTCTATTTATCTCTTATTGTACTGTATCTTGAAAAGTTGTTGTAGTTATTATTTTTAATTGGTTCATCGTTTAGTCTTTTTACTTAGGATAAGAGTAGTTTACACACCAGTTACAGTGTTATAATGTTTTGTGTTTTTCTGTGTACTCACTATTACTAGTAAGTTTTGTACAGTCAGGTGACAATTTATTGCTCATTACTGTCCTTTTCTGTCTGATTGAAGTACTCCCTTTAACATTTCTTGTTGGACAGGTCTAGTGTTGATGAAATCCCTCAGCTTTTGTTTGTCTGGGAAAGTCTTTATTTCCCCTTCATGTTTGAAACATATTTTCTCCAGATATACTATTCCAGGGTAAAAGTTTTTTTCTTCAGCACTTTAAATATGTCATGCCACTCTCTCCTGGCCTATAAGGTATCCATTGAAAAGTCTGCTGGCAGACATATTGGAGCTCCATTGTACATTATTTGTTTCTTTTCTCTTGCCACTTTAGGATCCTTTTTTTATCCTTGACTTTTGTGAGTTTTATTATTAAATGCCTTGAGTAGTCTTCTTTGGGTTAAATCTGCTTGGTGTTCTGTAACCTTCTTGTACTTGGATATTAATATATTTCTTTAGGTTTGGGAAGTTCTCTGGTATTATCTATTTGAATAACCTTTCTACCACTTTCTCTGCCTCCTCTTTATGGGCAATAACTTGCTCCTTTGGGGCTATTTTCTAAATCCTGCAGGTGTGCTTCATTTTTTTTTCTTTTTTCCTCTGTCTCCACCGACTATGTATTTTCAAATAGCCTGTCTTCATGCTCACTAATTCCTTCTTCTGCTTGATCTATTCTGCTGTTAAAGGACTCTGATGCATTCTTCAGTATCCCATTGCATTTCTCAGCTCCAAAATTTCTGCTTGATTCTTTTTAATTATTCCAATCTTTCTGTTAAATTTATCTGATAGAATTCTGAATTCCTTCTCTGTGTTATCTTGAATTTCTTTGAACCCCCTAAACACAGCTATTTTGAATTCTCTGTCTGAAAGGTTACATATCTCTGTTTCTCCAGGATTATTCCTTGGTGACTTAGTTCATTTGGTGAGGTCATGCTTTGCTGGAAGGTGTTGATGCTAGTAGATGTTCTTCGGTGTCTGGGCATTGAAGAGTTAGGTATTATTGTAGTCTTCATTTTTGGTGTCTGGGTGTATTTGTAGCCATCCTTCTTGAGAAGGCTTTCCAGATATTTGAATGGACTTGAGTGTTGTAATCTAAGCTGTTTCTGTGTTAGAGGTCACCTCAAGCTTAGTAAATCTGTGATTCTTGCAGACTAATAGAGGTAAGGCCTTGATGGTCTTGGATAAGCTCTGAGAGAATTTTCTGGATTACCAGGCAGAGACTCTCATTCTCTTCCCTTACTCTCTCCCAAACATGCAGAGTCTCACCCCATAGCCACCACCACCCCAGCCATAAGGAGTACTGCTAGACTACCACCAATGTTCCCTTAAGGCCCAAGGTCTCTTATGTCAACTTGTGGTGAATGCTGCCTGGCTTGGCACTCACCCTTCAGGGCAGTGGGATCCCTTCTGTCCCAGGGTAGGTCCAGAAATGCCATCCAAGAGTCAAGTCCTGGATCGGGGACCTCAAGAGACTGCTTGGTGTTCTACCCCATTGTGGCAGTGTTGGTACCTAAGGTGCAAGACAAAGTCCCCTTTCTTTTTCCTTCTGCTTTTCTCAAGCAGAAACAGTTTTGCCCCATAGCCATCATAGGTGGTAATGGGCTGAGTCTCACCAAAAGCCAGCAAGTCTCAGACTCACCAAGGCCCCCAGTGTAATACCTGGGTATCACTGTTGGTTATTCAGGGACCAAGGGCTTTTCAGTTAGTAGATGATGAATGCTGGCAGGACCTAGTCCGTACCTTCAAGGCAGCTGGTTCTTTGTTTACTTCTGGCCCAGGGTGCATATAGTAATGTCATCTTGGAGCTAGGGCCTGGAACAGAGGGCTCTTGACTCTGACCAGTTCCCTATCCTATTATGGCTAAGCTGGTATGCAATATGCAAAACAAAGTCCTCTCCACTCCTCTCTCCTTTCCTTATGTGGAAGGAAGGAGTGTCTTTTGGAGCTGTGAGCTGTGCATCCTGGGTTAGAAGAGGAGTGATGCCAGCACTCCCTTAGCCACCCAGCTGATGTCTCAGTATTTCACACCCCACCCCCACCCCGGTCTACTGGTTCTGGGCCCAGTTAAGCACTAGGACTCACCCAAAAGTTTCAGTCCTTGGGGTCTAGACATGTTTTCAAGTTTATTTGGAATCCCAGAGCACTTTATCCCATGGTAGTGAGGCTTGTGGGAACTCAAGTTCTGATCGCTGGGATTGGTGATTCCTCATTGGCTAAGGCTGGTTAAAATGCTTTCCCTGTGGGCAGGCATCTGCTGAATTTGGTCCAGTTTTCCTTTCTACTATAACAAGACAGCACTGAGTTCATTGCCTCACAATTGCCGAGCTCTCCCTCCCCCAGTGCTCAGAAATGCCCTTTCTACCACATCACTGCTGCTGGAGGGTGGGGGAAGTGTGGCGTTGGTGATTCAATACTTTTTTTTTTAACCTCTTCACTACCTCTTTCATTGTTATAAAGTTAAAACCAGGTACTGTGAGTTCTCACCTGATTTTTTGTTCTTATGAAGATGCTTTAAGTTGTTACACTGGTGTCCTTGTTGAGGGTATGATCAATGGAGCCTTCTATTCTGTCATCTGCCACCCACCTTCCAATGACTGTTATTTTCATCTGTGCCACACTGGAGATTCTGGGCAAAATTTATAATAGAATAGAATAGAATTAAGTGGCTCCAAAACAATTCTATAAAACTTTACTTCCCTCAAATAAATGACAGGAGGTTATTCATATTTCCCCCCAACTTTTGGAGGAGAACTATGGTGGTACCCACCTTCACCCTACTTCCCAACTCAAAAAGGTACTAGAAAAGCAAAAGGAGAGCAATTTAAAGAAAAATTCTTGATTTTAAATTTTACAATACTAGATCAAATTTTACATTAAAGGAATGACCTTATCATCTTAAAAATGTTTATTGGATTTTATGTAGCATATACATCTCCCTCAAAGTTGTTATAGAAATATTTTTACTTTATATGTGTGTGTGTGTGTGTGTGTGTGTGTGTGTGTGTGTGATTGTTTGACAGTCTTTCTCCCCTATCAAATTTCTGTTGTGTGTTCAATGACAGCAGAGACTACTTACCCAAATCTGAGTTTTTCAATAAGGAATCATTGAATAAATGAATGAATTTTTGGCATGAAATATAATACCTTCCTGTAAATTATTTAAATATTCACCTGAAGCTTTTTTAGTCCTGTTAGTTACCAATCTGACCAATTCAGGTTTCAAAGGAACTTATCAAGACTTCAGTTAGAGATTAGACATACAGAGAGCTTCATTTCTGACTGGATTTTGTGATTGTGTATGTAATTTATTTTTCCTGGAGGCTGCAGAAACTGCACAACTTGGCAGATTGGATAACTTCATGTTTCTAAAGTGTATAGTACACCTGTTATAACAACCAGGGAAAGTTACCAGATTTACATCTCAGAAGGACTATCCTTCTAAATAGAAGTCTAAAAAATATTTATCTTAAAACATCTCAAATTCTTTGTGCATTAATTTCATCAGTTGAATGCAAATGCCATTGTAATAGGATTCTTCAGAGTATTCAGAGAAACAAAACCAATAGGATAAAGTATATAGATAGAAGGCTGGGCACGGTAGCTCTTGCCTATAATCCCTGCACTTTGGGAGGCTGAGGTGGGTGGATCACCTGAGGTCAGGAGTTTGAGACCAGCCTGGCCAACATGGTAAAATTCCATCTCTACTAAAAAGACAAAAATTAGCTGGGTGTGGTGGTGGCCACCTGTAATCCCAGCTACTCGGGAGGCTGAGGCAGAAGAATCACTTGAACCTTGGAGGTGGAGGTTGCAGTGAGCTGAGATTGTGCCATTGCACTCCAGCCTAGGCAACCAGAGTGAAACTTTGTCTCAAAAGAAAAAGATTGATAAATATTTATATATATACACACACATACATTTTATAAT
>NW_026652278.1:114390868-114708997 GCF_009828535.3 Hylobates moloch
TTGATTTGGGGTGGAGAGTTCTGTAGATGTCTATTAGGTCCACTTTGTTTAGAGCTGAGTTCAATTCCTGGATATCCTTGTTAACTTTCTGTCTAGATGATCTGTCTAATGTTGACAGTGGGGTGTTAAAATCTCCCATTATTATTGTGTGGGAGTTTAAGTCCCTTTGTAGGTCACTCAGGACTTGCTTTATGAATCTGGGTGCTCCTGTGTTGGGTGCATATATATTTAGGATAGTTAGCTCTTCTTGTTGAATTGATCCCTTTACCATTATGTAATGGCCTTCTTTGTCTCTTTTGATCTTTGTTGGTTTAAAGTCTATTTTGTCAGAGACTAGGATTGCAACCCCTGCCTTTTTTTGTTTTCCATTTGCTTGATAGATCTTCCTCCATCCCTTTATTTTGAGTCTATGTGTGTCTCTGCACGTGAGATGGGTTTCCTGAATACAGCACACTGATGGGTCCTGACTCCTTATCCAGTTTGCCAGTCTGTGTCTTTTAATTGGAGCATTTAGCCCATTTACATTTAACGTTAATATTGTTATGTGTGAATCTGATCCTGTCATTATGATGTTAGTTGGTTATTTTGCTCATTAGTTGATGCAGTTTCTTCCTAGCCTTGATGGTCTTTACAATTTGGCATGTTTTTGCAGTGGCTGGTACCGGTTGTTCCTTTCCATGTTTAGTGCTTCCTTCAGGAGCTCTTTTAGGGCAGGCCTGGTGGTGACAAAATCACTCAGCGTTTGCTTGTCTGTAAAGTATTTTATTTCTCCTTCACTTATGAAGCTTAGTTTGGCTGGATAGGAAATTCTGGGTTGAAAATTCTTTTCTTTAAGAATGTTGAATATCGGCCCCCACTCTCTTCTGGCTTGTAGAGTTTCTGCCGAGAGATCAGCTGTTAGCCTGATGGGCTTCCCTTTGTGGGTAACCCGACCTTTCTCTCTGGCTGCCCTTAACATTTTTTCCTTCATTTCAACTTTGGTGAATCTGACAATTATGTGTCTTGGAGTTGCTCTCCTCGAGGAGTATCTTTGTGGCGTTCTCTGTATTTCCTGAATCTGAATGTTGGCCTGCCTTGCTAGATTGGGGAAGTTCTCCTGGATAATATCTTGCAGAGTGTTTTCCAACTTGGTTCCATTCTCCCCGTCATTTTCAGGTACACCAATCAGACGTAAGTTTGGTCGTTTCACATAGTCCCAAATTTCTTGGAGGCTTTGTTCATTTCTTTTTATTCTTTTTTCTCTAGACTTCCCTTCTCGCTTCATTTCATTCATTTCATCTTCCATCAGCGATACCCTTTCTTCCAGTTGATCGCATCTGCTACTGAGGCTTCTGCAATCTTCACGTAGTTCTCGAAACTTGGCTTTCAGCTCCTCCATCTCCTTTAAGCCCTTCTCTCCATTGGTTATTCTAGTTATCCATTCTTCTAATTTTTTTTCAAAGTTTTTAACTTCTTTGCTATTGTTTTGAATTTCCTCCCGTAGCTCAGAGTAGTTTGATCGTCTGAAGCCTTCTTCTCTCAACTCGTCAAAGTCATCCTCCATCCAGCTTTGTTCCATTGCTGGTGAGGAACTGCGTTCCTTTGGAGGAGGAGAGGTGCTCTGCTTTTTAGAGTTTCCAGTTTTTCTGCTCTGTTTTTTCCCCATCTTTGTGGTTTTATCTACTTTTGGGCTTTGATGATGGTGATGTACAGATGGGTTTTTGGTGTGGATGTCCTTTCTGTTTGATAGTTTTCCCTCTACCAGACAGGACCCTCAGCTGCAGGTCTGTTGGAGTTTACTAGAGGTCCACTCCAGACCCTGTTTGGCTGGGTGTCAGCAGCGGTGGCTGCAGAACAGCGGATTTTCGTGAGACCACCAATTCAGCTGTCTGATAGTTCCTCTGGAAGTTTTGTCTGAGAGGAGCGCCTGGCCCAGTGAGGTGTCAGTCTTTCCCTTCTGGGGGGGTGCCTCCCAGTTAGGCTGCTCAGGGGTGAGGGACCCACTTTAGGAGGCAGTCTGTCCGTTCTCAGATCTCCAGCTGCGTGCTGGGAGAACCACTACTCTCTTCAAAGCTGTCAGTCAGACAGGGACGTTTAAGTCTCTGGAGATTCCTGCTGACTTTTTGTTTGTCTGTGCCCTGCCCCCAGAGGTGGAGCCTACAGAGGCAGGCAGGCCTCCTTGAGCTGTGGTGGGCTCCACCCAGTTCGAGCTTCCTGGCTGCTTTGTTTACCTAAACAAGCCTGGGCAATGGCGGGCGCCCCTCCCCCAGCCTCGCTGCCGCCTTGCAGCTTGATCTCAGACTGCTGTGCTAGCAATCAGCGAGACTCCGTGGGCATAGGATCCTCCGAGCCAGGTGTGGGATACAATCTCCTAGTGTGCCGTTTTCCAGGCCCGTTGGGAAAGCGCAGTATGAGGGTGGGACTGACCCGATTTTCCAGGTGCCGTCTGTTACCCCTTTCTTTGACTAGGAAAGGGAACTCCCTGACCCCTTGCGCTTCCCGAGTGAGGCAGTGCCTCGCCCTGCTTCGGCTCGCGCACAGTGCGCTTCACTGACTGTCCTGCACCCACTGTTTGGCACTCCCTAGTGAGATGAAAGCGGTACCTCAAGCAGAAATGCAGAAATCACCAGTCTTCTGTGTCGCTGGGGCTGGGAGCTGGAGACCGGAGCTGTTCCTATTCGGCCATCTTGGCTCCAAATCCTGTAACTGAGATTTCAAATGGTCATTACAATGCTCTATCAAGCCAACTGCTTCGGGATGGTAAGAACATGGTAAGACCAATTAATTCCTTAAGCATGAGCTCATTGCCAACTTCCTTTGCTGTGAAGTGAGTTCCTTGATCAGAGGTAATGCCGTGTGGAATAACATGACAGTGAATAAAGCATCCTCTAATTCCACAAATGGTAGTTCTGACAGAAGCAATTTATGCAGGGGAGGAAAGTCCATAGCCATAGTTGTTGTCTATTTCAGTAAGATCAAAATACTTCCCCTTTCATGATGGAAGTGGTCCACTGTAATCAACCTTCCACCATGTAGGTGGCTGATCACCCCAGGGAATGGTACCAAATTGGGAACTCATTGTTGGTCTCTGCTGCTGGCAGATTGACCATTCAGAAGTAGTTACAACCAGGTTAGACATGGTGAGTGGAAGTCTGTGTTGTTGAGCTCATACATAACCTTCATCCCTGCCACCATGAGCACTTTGTTCATGAGCCTATTGGTTGAAGACAGGGGTGACTGGGAAATGAGGCTGACTGGTATCCACACACACACAAAATCATATCTACTTGATTCTTAAAATACTCCTCTGCTGAGATCATTCTTTGGTAAGCATTCACATGGGACACAAAAATCTTCACATTTTTTTGTCCATTTGGAGAGGTCTATCCACAAACCTCTTTCCCAAATTTCCTTGTCACTAATTTTTCAATCATTTTCCTTTCCAGTCCCTGACCATTCAGCTGAACCATTAGCCACAGTCCATGTGTCAGTCTGTAGTTATATGTCTGGCCATGTAAGCACAGTCAACAACTAGTTGCAGAGAACTCCCTTTTTTGAGAAATGGCTTTTGGCTTACTACTAGACCTTAGTAGAGACTGAACACTTAACCATATGCTCTCAAGTTCTAGTTACCATGTGACCTGACTTTCCATCATGAACTTGGTACTATTTCACCAAGCCATAAAGTCGGGCATGCATAGCAGCATCCTATTATCAAATGAAAGTGGCATATACCTGAGTGGGTCCAAGCAGTTCCTGAAGGCACAGCAAGTTACATGAAGAAGTGGCCCAAATGCCCATGGTCCCTGTTCCTGCTACACTGCCTTCTATCATCCAACCTGCACCCATGGCCTCATGGTACCCTATGATCAGTTGACAGAGAATGAGAAGACTAGTGAAATTGAATGCCTACTAAATTGTTACTTAATCTATATAAGTACAATAGAAAACTTCTAAGTCAAGTGAACAAAAGCTTAACCTGAACTATGAAATAGAGAGTTGTGGTCCCTCAATCATTTCCCAGACCTGATCCTCTTTTTTGTTGTTGTTGAGACAGTCTTGCTGTGTCACCCAGGCTGCAGTGCAGTGGTGCAATATCTGCTCACTGCAACTTCTGCTTACTTGGAGGATTTCCTTTCATCGCTGTCCTTCAGGGTGTCCCAGAAATGGGCTGTAGTGCTGCAGCTGTCTACTTTTGGGTGTTGCCTGCATATGATGCAGAACCCTCTGTAAACCAAGCACTAGTCTTCTCATTCTCTGTCAGCTGATCATAGGGTATTCCCCATGAGGCCATAGGTGCAGGTTGGATGATAGAAGGCAGTGTAGCAGGAACAGGGACCATGGGCATTTGGGCCACTTCTTCATGTAACTTGCCGTGCCTTCAGGACCTGCTTGGACCCACTCAGGTATATGCCACTTTCATTTGATAATAGAATGCTGCTATGCACGCCCAACTTTATGGCTTGGTGAGTCAAATATTACCAAGTTCATGATGGGAAGCTCAGGTCACATGGTAACTTGAACTTGATAGCATATGGTTAAGTGTTCAGTCTCTACTAAGGCCCTGTAGTAAGCCAAAAACCATTTCTCAAAAAAGGGAGTAGTTCTCTGAAGATGACAGCAGGGCTTTGCTACAAAATCCTAAAGGTCTGTGCTACAATTCACTAATGGGAGCGTGCCAAAGGCTCCAAACCAGCATCCCTATCTGCTGCTGCCACTTGAAACATCATGGAATCTGGTGGCCCAAGTGGCAGAGAAGATTGCGTAGCAGCCTGGACCTGTTGCAGAGCCTTCTCTTGTTCCAGCCCCTATTCAAAACTAATCAGCTTTCTTGTTCACTTAGTAAATGGACCAGAATAACACACCCAAATGGGGAATATGTTATCTCCAAAATCCAAAGAGGCCCACCAGGTGTTGTGTCTCTTTTTTGCTTGTAGGAGGGGCCAGATGCAGCAAGTTACCTTTCACCTTAGAAATAATATCTTGTTATGCCCCACATCACTAGATCCCTCGAAATTTAACTGAGGTAGAAGGCCCCTGGATTTTTGTTGGATTTATTTTCCACCCTCTGACATTCAAATGTCGCACCAATAAATCTAGAGTAGTTGCAACTTTTTGCTCACAAGGACCCATTCACATAATGTAGTCAGTGTAATAGATCAGTGTGATATCTTGCCAAAGTGAAAGGTGATCAAGATCTTATAAGCTAAATCATGATATAGTGCTTGACAGTTGATATATCCCTGAGCTCGTATAGTGAAGGTTGGTCTTGTCAGCTGAAAGAAAATGGCTTTTTGTGGGCCTTATTGACAGGCTAGAGAAAATGGCATTTGCCAGATTGAGAGCTGCCTACTGTGTATCAGGGAATGTATTAATTTGCTCAAGCAATAAAACCACATCCTGTATAGCAACTGAAATTGGAGTTACCACATGGTTAAGCTTACAATAATCCACTTTCATTCTTCAAGATTCATCTGTCTTCTGCACAGGCCAAATAGGCAAGTCGAATGGGGATGTTGGAATCACCACCCCTGTATCTTTCAAGTCTTTGATAGTGGCAAAAACCAATCTCTGTGATTCCCTCCAGAAATGCAGTGTCGCTTTTGGGATATATATAAATATATACATATATTAGGTAGGGGCAGTTCTGTGGCTTCCACATGGCCTTTCCCATCATAATAACCCTCGCTTCACAGGTCAGGGAACCAATGCGGGGCTCTGCAAGCTTCTTAGTATATCTGTTCCAATTATGCATTCCAGAACTGGGGAAATAACCACAGGATGGGTTTGGAAACCCACTGAGTCCACTGTGAGACAGACCTGAACTAAAACTCCACTGATAGCTGGACCCAGTGGCTCACGCCTGTATTCCCAGCACTTTGGGAGTCAGGGTGGGTGGATCACTTGAGGCCAGGAGTTCAAGACCAGCCTGGCCAACATAGTGAAACCCTGTCTCTGCTAAAAATGCAAAAATTAGCTGGGCAGTGGTGCATACCTGTAATCCCAGCTACTTAGGAGACTGAGGTTTGAGAATCGCTTGAATCCAGGGGGCAGAAGTTGTAGTGAGCAGAGATTGCACCACTGCACTGCAGTCTGGGTGACACAGCGAGACTGTCTCAACAACAACAAAAAAGAGGCTCAGGTCTGGGAAATGATTGAGGGACTATGACTCTCCATTTTTATAATTCAAGTTAGGCTTTTGTTCACTTGACCTAGAAGTTTTCTGTTGTACTTATATAGATCAAGTAACAATTTAGTAGGCATTCTATTTCACTTCTAAGAACACCCTGACCAACTAGCCAATGTCATAGGTCTACATAAGTCAGACTGTTCTGACTGCTGCTTTGGCTCTGCTGTCCATTATGGAAATCATTCCCACGTTAATGGTTGAGTGCTCCCACTTGGCGCCTGACACCCCAGGATCTGATTAGTCCCATTGCATTTAGGTTTTCCAGTTCAGTGACTGCAGTTCCCACTGTGAGGTCTGGCCTACAGAGAAGAGCAATCACAGATCTCTTAAGGATGCCAAATCTGCCCTCATAAATTTACTTCTAGTAGTTGTGGTGAAAGGTATGATACTCTCCCAGTGGAAGCAAATAGGTCTTAAATGACAAATCCACTCCAGCAATTCAATCTCCCTAAGCCTTTGAATCCCTTCCTCTACAATAAACCAAGTCAGGTCCAGAATTTCCAACTTGCTCAACTGTGGACCACCTACCAGTCTGTGTTTCAGCCAACCAACCAAATTATTAGAGCCCTTTCTAACTTCCTGAGCTGCAGCTTCCTGCTCTGCAAACAGAGATCATGCAAAAATCTCATCTTATTGAGCCTGTATCAATAAATTCAGCTCAACCAAACTTTATGTTCCTTCAACCATTATCTCATACTCTTAATATCCACTCCCACACATGTTCTTAGATTTGTATCTGTATAAGTTAGAAAACCAAGTAGCTCTTTTGAAGTGTAATGTACTTCCTTATGGGTCATACTTTCTGCATCTTTGGGGGCCTGCTGGAACTTGAGTCTAGTTATAGGTCTAGACGCAAAGAGGAATCGTGAGGTGGATCCTGAGGAGACTCAGCATTGTCTTAGCAACTGTTTCAGGGAGTGCCATCATAGTTTCCTCAGACAATGCAAGGCTAATCCCCTCAGATAGGAATATAGAGGCTGCTCCTGCTTAGGGTGGAGAGGCTGTGCTATTGTAACTGGCAAAAATATTTACCAGAATTTAGGAGCTCGGAATACCCAGCTTCATAAAGGTCTCCCACACATACCCATTTCAACTTTCAGGATCCAGTTTTTTCCCAATCAATGCACTTACTTTAACAATAGTCACCCTGTGAGGCTGGAAGTTCAACTTGCATTGCAGTTCTGCTAGTCACAGGATGAGATTCCACATTTGATTTTCAGCAATCTCAGCACTGTAGTTATAGGAGATAAGGGTCTGCTTGAGGGCATAGAAGCTTTCAGGTTATTTATGTAGTGCTTGACTTGGAATTCAAATCCCTGAGCTCATACTTTTCTTTCTACACTTTGTCCTGAAATAACAAGAGTGATCAGACAATTTCGTTATATTCATTAGTTTGCCAAAAATATTTGAAAATATCATATACACAGTCAGATTCTTGCTTCTTATAAGTGATTAATTGGGAGTATCCAATGGTGATATTTTGCATATCTCTACTGCTAGATCACACCATGGACTATCAATGCTCTCTTTACTACCAGAAATAGAGTAATTAGCATCTTTAAATCTAAGCAGACAATAGAACAAATTCTTGAATCCCCAGAACCAATTCAGAATACTCATTCTTAAAATTCTTTTCCTCTAGAACCACTCTCAGTACCAAAACCTGTATTTGTCAGAATTCTCTAAAGAAATAGAACCAATAGGATCTGCATGTGTGTAAATGTATTACAGAGAGAGAGAGACAAAAATTTATTAAAAGGAATTGGGTCCCATGAAGGCCATGAAGGATGAAGAGTCCCAAGATCTGCAGTTGGTAAGCTGGAGACGCAGGAGAGATGATGTGTGAGTTCCAATTCAAGACACCAAAAGCAGCACTATTTCAGCCCAAGTTCAAAAGCTGAAAAAGACCAATGTCTGGCTCAAACAATCAGATAGGAGGAGCTCTCTCTTATTCAGGCTTTTTGTTCTATTCAGGTCTTTGACTGATTGAATGAAGCCCACCTGTACTAGGGAGCCAATCTACTTTACTCTGTCTACCAATTCAAATGCTAATCTCTTTCAGAAATACCCTCACAGACACACCTAGAATAATATTTGACCAAATGTCTGGGCACCCTGAGGCACAGTCAAGTTGACACATAAAATTAACCATCATGGCCATTTCATTATTTTCACAAATATTTTCTCTGTATTTGTAGAATAGATTTGATTCAAGTTCTCATCATTTCTCACCTAAATTAATGGAATAGACTTACAAGTAATCCCATGATCTCCAACATCTACTTTCTTGCATTCATCTCCCAAACTACCACCAATAGTACAGATTAATAGTGTTTTTCACCCTTACCCTTTCTCCTGAACACTGTAGAAATGATTCTCGTAGGCCTTGGGATCCAACCTAATCTCAGTAGCATAGCCACAAGGATGCCTTCTTATCATCTTCCTCTCGGCCTCTTCGCATCAGGAATGCCTGCTTATCATTCTGATGCTAAACCAGTGCAACACAATATAGTAACTATTAAGTTGAACCATATGAAACTGCCATTTTTCTAAGTCAAAAAAAAAAAGGCAAATTGGTAGAACATGATTCATTTTAACCCAATAATATAAAAGAAAAAATATACTTGCAACTTGTCAAGAGCAGAGCCCTTATTTCATTCATCTCAGTTTACCTAGTAGCTAGCATGATTTTTTGCACACTATAGGCCTTAAGGAAATGTTTACTGAATCAAAAAATCATTTATATATTAAAGAATACTCAAAAAGCAAAATCATTAGAATATGTCATAAATTTTCATTATCTTCAGTTTTGCTTTGACTTTACACAAATGACTTTATCTTTTATTTTTTAGAATTATATTCAAAGATTCAAGTTAAATACCAATTATTCTTTGAGTTAAGTATTTTTAGTTTATCTAGACATTCAAAAATGTTTTTAATCTGAATGAAGAAGAAATAGACAATACATTTAACTCAAGCTACGTTTTACTTCACTTGAAAAGTATTCCACCACTTGTGGCCAAAAACTGCCTTCTGAAAATTAGCAGCTTGGGGTTGTTGGGATTTTTGGGTGCCTCCTTTTCTGGCTTCAGAAAAATGCTAAAAATATAACCTATTGAACTCCTGGGTAAAGTGAGCCACCATGATCAGATAGAGCCTGTTCAATCCATGAATGCACTGGAAACATTTTTGAATTTGACAGGAAATAGAAAGTTTTGCAGTGGAGGATCTCTCAGGGCTAATTATAATCTTACATAATTGAAGGGCTAGCAGGGAGTTAAGAGATCAATGTATCCACTCCGTGTTTTCCAGGAGTATAATGTTTAAACCATACTCAACAAGTAAGAATCCATATTATGTTATTTTGTATTTATTTATTTTTAAAGACCTTAACTGGCTTTATTTACAGTTCTACAAGCAGGCAACACCTCATTCTATGAAACAAAATGAGTGTTCCCTATCCTATTTTAAAGAAATCTGTAAAACAGTGGGAATTTTAAATCATAAAGCCTCTTGTGGATATAAATAAACAGCATATCTCTCATAGGGATTGTCAGTACTGCAATTATCTAACACATGATGAAGTGAAAATCAGACTCATTTTAAAGATTTGTGTATATACGGAACTACTCTTAATTCCTCCCTACCACTGTTTTGGGATGAATTCAGCATACCACAATGTGGCATAGGTAGAACTTGGCACACTTCTGTCATTGCAGACTATGATGGCATACCTGTGGGTCTCTCATGAGCAAAGTTTCTCAACAGAGTACATACTGGCATTTTGAGTGAGACAATTTATTGTGCAGTGTTCCTGGCTCCATCCCACTAAATGCTAGCAGTGCCCCCTAGTTACTGTGACAACCAAAAAAGGCCCGCCACCCATCTCCAAATATTACTGGGTAGAGTGGTATCACCCCAGCTTGAGAATCACTGCACTAGTCTATGGACTTGTTATGAATGGCCAATACTATTCGTAGGCATAAATTTATTTATTTACACATGGAAATGTATAAACAGTTTATTCAATATAGAATACAAATAAGGTAACAGCTTTTATTTTTCAGAGATTTACTCAGTCCAATGGGGATCTGTTCATCCCACTGGGTTTCTATTCAAGCATAGTGTGACCCAGTTTGAAGGAATGTGCTTGTCCACTGTTCAGGGATGCTCATGCTGGTCCAGGGCCAGCTCTGTCACACTGTCTTCTCTTGCTGAGCCACAATTTACAATGGACAAAGAAAGTAAAGCATCTGGCCTGTGACCCATTAATTTCCTTTACCAAGGGCCAACCTCTGAGAGAAAGAAAAGAGGGCAAGTGACCCAATCTAATTTTCTTATCAATTGGACCTCTAAGTAAATAGATTAATGATGTTTATTAGCTGGAAGAGATTTCATCTGTTGAATACAATTGACTTAGTGTAAATAAATCTACGATATATGGCAACATAAAGCACAGCTCCCTGGAAAATGACATTCTTTGAGATATAAAATGGAGATATTGTATGACTCAAATGCTCCTCCTTCTGCGTGAGAAAAAAAAAAAACCTTTAAATGTCACTAGAAGATCCTCATTTATTATTCTGGGCCAGAGAGTAAATGTTTGACATGAAAAGATAGGACCCAAGGAACCACCCTCAATGTCTCAGATCCCTCTTTGCTTCATTTGAGTCTCTTGATTGCCTGTATCTTGAAATTGTTGTAAAAGCTCAATATTGGGTAAAGGTTTGGATTTAGGTGAGTCTGACTTGACTAGCTAATTTTTTGTGTTATCTGATTCCCCAAACCCTCTTTTGTCTCTGGTGTAAGAGCCCAAAAGTACTCTGGCACTAGTCCCAAGACTATGCTCACAGCAACCCTCACTCATGACCATCCTTGTGAGTCTTTCCTTGACCCCAGAGAGCCATCCTAGACTTTACCTTTCTCAAAATAATTTCATTTCAAAGGCCTTAATTCCTTTCCCTATCTCCTGGTCTGGATTTGTCCCAAAGGCTTTGAGCTCTTTAAAAACCTGATCCGTTACCAAAAAAAAAAAAAAAAAGAGAGTAGACTGGATTCAATACTAGTCACAGTGGAGTCTTGCAGAGATGTTTCAGTGAGCTGAAATACATGAAAAATTACTTAAGATAATTGCTAATTGTAAAAAAGCCATGCAGGCATTTGGCAATACTCTCATTTTGAAATGAGATAAACTGAGAATATTTTAAATATATTATAGATAAGTTAACTTCCTTTTAAGCCAGGAAAGTAAAATTATAATAAATTCTGAATTTGATATAAATAAAATGTGGAAAATTCAAACAAACAAACATAATCTATCTCCTCTCCAGTGACAGGGGTCTTAGGAAATGATAGCACTGATGGAGTAAGTCATCATCATCATCAAAAAATAATAATGCCTTTTTATATTCTAACCCATGATAACTGCTGTCTATGCTTGAGAGACAATAGAGTATAGTGAGTGACAGCAAAGGCTTTAGAGCCAGACTCCTTAGGTTTAAATCCCAGCTTGCCCACTTACTGCCCAAGATATTGGGCAGGTTATTTGGCCCTTTAAGTGTTAATCTTTTTCATCTACAAATTGGGAAGAATAATAATACCTACTTCGTAGGATTTGTTTAAGAAATGAATTAAGCCGGGCACGGTGGCTCACGCCTGTAATCCCAGCACTTTGGGAGGCCGAGGTGGGCGGATCATGAGGTCAGGAGATCGAGACCATCCTGGCTAACACAATGAAACCGCGTCTCTACTAAAAATACAAAAAAAAATTAGCCGGGCATGATTGTGGGTGCCTGTAGTCCCAGCTACTCGGGAGGCTGAGGCAGGAGAATGGCGTGAACCCGGGAGGTGGAGCTTGCAGTGAGCCGAGATCACACCACGGCACTCCAGCCTGGGTGACAGAGCGAGACTCCATCTCAAAAAAAAAAAAAAAATTTTTTTTTTTTTCCAAGATGGAATCTCACTCTGGTTGCCCAGGCTGGAGTGCAATGGCACAATCTCAGCTCACTGCAACCTCCACCTCCAAGGTTCAAGTGATTCTTCTGCCTCAGCCTCCCGAGTAGCTGGGATTACAGATTATATATTTATAATATATATTATATATACATATATGTATATATAATATGTAATATATATTTATAATATAGTATATTGTATTATACTATATTATGTTATACATATGTTTAATATAATGTATATTATAAAATATATATATCATCATCCTATTGGTTTTATTTCTCTGAAAACTCTGAGGAACCCTATTACAGTGGCATTTTCATTGTAATAGAATGAAATTACATTCTGTTCATATAATATATATATGAAGAATAGCCATTAAGTGGCTCCAAAACAATTCTATAAAACTTTACCTTCCTCAAATAAATGACAGGAAGTTATTCATATTTACCCCCAGTTTTGGAGGAGAACTATGGTGGTGCCCACCTTCACCCTACTTCCCAACTCAAAAAACCACTAGAAAAGCAAAAGGAGTGAAGGATAAGTTTTGAAAGTGAAGGATAAGTTGCTGTATCTGGCCCCTCCTGTACTAGTCCATTCTTATTAAAGAACTACCTGAGACTGGGTAATTTATAAAGAAAAGAGGTTTAATTGGCTTACAGTTCTGCAGGCTGAACGGGAAGCATGGCTGGGGAAGCCTCAGGAAACTTACAATTATGGTGGAAGGCAAAGGTAAAGTAAGTACATCCTATATGGTTGGAGCAGGAGGAAGAGAGTGAAGGGGGAAGTTCTATATACCTTCAAACAACAATATCTCACAAGAACTCACTTGTTATGTTGAGAACAGCAAGGGGACATTAGCCCCCATCATCCAGTCACCTCCTACCAGGCCCCTCTTCCAACACTGGGGATTACAATTTGACATGAGATTTGGGTGGTGACACAAATTCAAAGCATATTACCTTCTACTACCAAAAAAGAGGCACAACACCTAGTGGGCCTCTTTGGATTTTGGACGCAGCATATTCCTGCATAGCAGCCTGGACCTGTTACAGAGCCTTCTCTTGTTCTGGACCCCACTCAAAACTATCAGCTTTCTGGGCCACTTAGTGAATGTACCAGAATAACACACCCAAACATACCCTTCATATATATATTATCTATGAATATATATAGTACATATATTTTATATATCTATATATTATATATAGGTATTTTTATATATACATATATTATAAAGTTACATTTATAATATATATACACATATATTTTATATGTGTGTATACTTTATAAGGAATTGGTCCACCCCTTATGAAGGCTAAGTCCCAAGATCTGTAGTCAGCAAGCTGGAGACCCAGGAGAGCCTATGTGTAGTTCCAGTCTAACTTTGAAGGTCTGAAAACCAGGAAAGCCAATGATGTATGTGCTAGTTCAAAAGCTGGCAGGCTTGAGACCCAAGAAGTGCTGATGTCTCAGTCTAAGTCTGAAGACCAAATGTCCAGGTCCAACAGTCAGGCAGTTGGAGTTCCCTCTTAATCAGGTTTTTTGTTCTATTCAAATATTCAGTTGATTAGGTGAGGCCCACCCACGTTAGGGAAGCCAATCTGCTTTACTCAGTCTACAATTCAAATGTTAATCTCATCCAGAAACATCTTCCAGACACACCAAAAATGATGTTTGACCAAACATCTGGGCACTCTGTCAAGTTGACATATAAATTAACTGTCACAAGTCTATACCTCGTCATCTTGGTGCCCATATGCATTTCCTTAAACCATCCTTAAGCTCCAAATAAAGACAATAGCAAGGTCGTAATTCCAACCAACATGATACAGCCATCCCATGTACAACTGAAGGTGCACCAACCCCTTCCCCAGAAGAATAGGTAGAGTGCTTGAGTGATGGTTACTTTTCTCCTTGATATCCCATAACTTGAATAATAAGATATAAAATTAACAATGCTTAAATACTATGATATAAAGTTAATATATCTTATGTTACATAATAAGGAAATCAGAAAAGAAAGAAAACTAAGATTATACATATACACACGCACACACATATTCATAACAAAATAAGGAGGAAATACTCATGAGAACTATAGTGCTCATTTTTGTAACTGGTCATATGGTCATACCTGGTATTTATTACCACTTCTTTTACTATTCATTCTGTATACCCTCTGCCTTCAGCAGGCACTTCAGCTGGTCATGGTTCTTTACCTGGTGGAGCAACACACATCTTTAATTCCTGAAGGGTCTGGGCCATATATTAGTCCTTTTTGGATTGGGTTGTTGTAGTTTTCCATTGACCTTAATCATAGGGTATGATAATACTAAGAGATACCCTAAAGGATCTCCTGTGTTCCAGAAATACTCTTCCTTATCTTCACTGTGAAGTAGAAGTTCAGTTTTTCCCCTGGTGGTAAGGATTAATCACCCCAGTCAGTACAGTAACTCTCCTCTTTGCCTGTTGATTCAAAGGAACCTAAAGTGGCCAAGCAGCAGTTTTAACTTCCAATTCAATGGAAGATCGAACTGGAAGAAGAAAAGATAACCATATCATTGTTGTGCCTCCTGATAGAAGCATTTCTCCCTTGAAACTAAAACCTCTAGGGCAGCAGCGTATAAGGTCACAGGATCAAGAAAGAAAAGTTTTTGCTAATGGAGCAGTAGGGGTAATAGCCATTCCCATTTCCACACTGTGATTCCTGAACCTGTAAATCCTGGCTATGGGAGAAGTGGCACCAAATATTGGACAATAGTTCTGAACATATATAACCCCCTGGATGACCGTGATCCAACCCTGCAAGGTATTGCCACATAGCTAATGCTGTAACTGAGATTTCTTTTTTTGTTTTTTTTAAATGTTTTTTTTTTTTTTATTATACTTTAGGTTTTAAGGTACATGTGCACAATGTGCAGGTTTGTTACATATGTATCCATGTGCCATGTTGGTTTGCTGCACCCATTAGCTCGTCATTTAGCATTAGGTATATCTCCTAATGCTGTCCCCGCCCCCCCCCACCGCCCACCCCACAACAGTACCCGGAATGTGATGTTCCACTTCCTGTGTCCATGAGTTCTCCTTGTTCAATTCCCACCTATGAGTGAGAACATGCGGTGTTTGGTTTTTTGTCCTTGCGATAGTTTACTGAGAATGATGTTTTCCAGTTTCATCCATGTCCCTACAAAGGACACGAACTCATCATTTTTTATGGCTGCATAGTATTCCATGGTGGATATGTGCCACATTTTCTTAATCCAGTCTATTGTTGTTGGACATTTGGGTTGGTTCCAAGTCTTTGCTATTGTGAATAGTGCCGCAATAAACATACGTGTGCATGTGTCTTTATAGCAGCATGATTTATACTCCTTTGGGTATATACCCAGTAATGGGATGGCTGGGTCAAATGGTATTTCTAGTTCTAGATCCCTGAGGAATCGCCACACTGACTTCCACAATGGTTGAACTAGTTTACAGTCCCACCAACAGTGTAAAAGTGTACCTATTTCTCCACATCCTCTCCAGCACCTGTTGTTTCCTGACTTTTTAATGATGGCCATTCTAACTGGTGTGAGATGGTATCTCACTGTGGTTTTGATTTGCATTTCTCTGATGGCCAGTGATGATGAGCATTTCTTCATGTGTTTTCTGGCTGCATAAATGTCTTCTTTTGAGAAGTGTCTGTTCATGTCCTTTGCCCACTTTTTGATGGGGTTGTTTGTTTTTTTCTTGTAAATTTGTTTGAGTTCATTGTAGATTCTGGATATTAGCCCTTTGTCAGATGAGTAGGTTGCAAAAATTTTCTCCCATTCTGTAGGTTGCCTGTTCACTCTGATGGTAGTTTCTTTTGCTGTGCAGAAGCTCTTTAGTTTAATGAGATCCCATTTGTCTATTTTGGCTTTTGTTGCCATTGCTTTTGGTGTTTTAGACATGAAGTCCTTGCCCACACCTATGGCCTGAATGGTATTGCCTAGGTTTTCTTGTAGGATTTTAATGGTTTTAGGTCTAACATTTAAGTCTTTAATCCATCTTGAATTAATTTTTGTATAAGGTGTAAGGAAGGGATCCAGTTGCAGCTTTCTCCATATGGCTAGCCAGTTTTCCCAGCACCATTTATTAAATAGGGAATCCTTTCCCCATTTCTTGTTTTTGTCAGGTTTGTCAAAGATCAAATAGTTGTAGATATGCGGCATCATTTCTGAGGGCTCTGTTCTGTTCCATTGATCTATGTCTCTGTTGTGGTACCAGTACCATGCTGTTTTGGTTACTGTAGCCTTGTAGTATAGTTTGAAGTCAGGTAGTGTGATGCCTCCAGCTTTGTTCTTTTGGCTTAGGATTGACTTGGCGATGCGGGCTCTTTTTTGGTTCCATATGAACTTTAAAGTAGTTTTTTCCAATTCTGTGAAGAAAGTCATTGGTAGCTTGATGGGGATGGCATTGAATCTATAAATTACTTTGGGCAGTATGGCCATTTTCACGATATTGATTCTTCCAACCCATGAGCATGGAATGTTCTTTGATTTGTTTGTATCCTCTTTGATTTCATTGAGCAGTGGTTTGTAGTTCTCCTTGAAGAGGTCCTTCACATCCCTTGTAAGTTGGATTCCTAGGTATTTTATTCTCTTTGAAGCAATTGTGAATGGGAGTTCACTCATGATTTGGCTCTCTGTTTGTCTGTGATTGGTGTACAAGAATGCTTGTGATTTTTGTACATTGATTTTGTATCCTGAGACTTTGCTGAAGTTGCTAATCAGCTTAAGGAGATTTTGGGCCGAGACAATGGGATTTTCTAGATATACAATCATGTCATCTGCAAACAGGGACAGTTTGACTTCCTCTTTTCCTAATTGAATACCCTTTATTTCCTTCTCCTGCCTGATTGCTCTGGCCAGAACTTCCAGCACTATGTTGAATAGGAGTGGTGAGAGAGGGCATCCCTGTCTTGTGCCAGTTTTCAGAGGGAATGCTTCCAGTTTTTGCCCATTCAGTATGATATTGGCTGTGGGTTTGTTGTATATAGCTCTTATTATTTTGAGATACGTCCCATCAATACCTAATTTATTGAGAGTTTTTAGCATGAAGCGTTGTTGAATTTTGTCAAAAGCCTTTTCTGCATCTATTGAGATAATCATGTGGTTTTTGTCTTTGGTTCTGTTTATATGCTGGATTACATTTATTGATTTGCGTATGTTGAACCAGCCTTGCATCCCAGGGATGAAGCCCACTTGATCATGGTGTATAAGCTTTTTGATGTGCTGCTGGATTCGGTTTGCCAGTATTTTATTGAGGATTTTTGCATCAATGTTCATCAAGGATATTGGTCTAAAATTCTCTTTTTTGGTTGTGTCTCTGCCTGGCTTTGGTATCAGGATGATGCTGGCTTCATAAAATGTGTTAGGGAGGATTCCCTCTTTTTCTAAAAAAAAAAAAAAAAAGAAATGAATTAATACAGGTAAATAGCATAAAATGGTATTTATGGTACCTGGGAGTACTTGGGAGATTATAAGTCGTCAATAGTTATTGACTATAAGTATTATTTGCATAATTAAGATGGTCAGAAAAAAATAAGCATATTTCCTGAAACTAAGAGAAACTAGTTTCTCTTAATTAAAACAAAGCATAGTGTTATTGTATCTACCTATCTATGTAATTATTGTGTAACTGGATGTTACACATGGTATACTGGAAAACATATGAGCAATAGAGACTTCAGAAGATGTTGGTTTAAATTCTCTCTCTCCTAAATGTCTTCTTAAAATGGGTACATCTATACAAACCTACCTCGCAGGAGGACTGTTGTGCAGATTAAATATCTTGTTTGTAAAATGTTTTGTACAGTGCTTGTCCATTGCGAGTCCTTCACAAATAGTTCCTATTACTAGTACTAGGACTCAGCATAGCATTCAACACATGCTTGAGCAAAAAGTAAATAATGAATGTGTAGTACTATGCAGTCAATTTGTGAAGTGATAAGCATGACTCTACTGGGAAGGCCACATTTCTTACACTGTTCCTACAAAAGCTGGATATTCACAAATCAAGAATGTGAAAGTAGATATTCCTTCATTTGAAGGGGGAGAGAACTGTATAGTGGATAACAGACTGAGCTAATGCTCTGAATCACCTGGGAACCTTCTAAAAGTACAGATTCTGGAACTCCAAGTCAGACCTAGAAAATCAGTATCTCCAGGGGTGGGGAGAAGAGAGAAGGAATCTTGTCTTTTTACAAAGCAACAACAACAAAAAAAACTTATAGTTTTACAAATCACCTCAGGTGATTCCCATGATAAGTCAGTGAGATGACCTCTCTATTCCCTTCAAGATTTAAATTCTATGATTCTAATCACACCTTCTAAGTGAGTCAGAGCCCAGAATTATCAGGCAAAATGAGGTAATTTGTGGTTTCCTGTCTTTCTGATTATGGTAGAGGGAAGTGTCACATAATGGGCATTGTCTAAGTTGCTGTAACAGAAAAGTGAAAAATTGTCTGATTTATAAACCCTTCAGTTTTAAATCCCTAATATTCTGACTAATAAAATTTGCAAAGCAGACTACATTTTGACACTGTAGATATATTCTGCACCATAAAATAAATAAATAAATAAATAACCCTGACCAAAAAAAAAACACCCAGGGAATACCCAAACAAGCTGCAGACATGGGAGTGATGGTGAATTAAGCTGAAGGTAATAACAAACAGGGAAACACCTCATTTTACCTTACAGTTGAACAATTGCAGTCTTGAGGCTGAATCAATAAAGAAAAAGAGTAAGTCCTCAGGGGACTGGAGTGATATTCTATACAGAATTATAGGGCAGGATTGGTGTCTGAAACCCATATGTTCAAGAGAAATGTTGACAAATTAGAGTTCACAAACATAGTTGATTCGATCAAAGAAAGAAATCTCATACCAATTTTGCAACATGTCACAGACTGATGCAGCAGATTGTGACCCCCATGATAAATCACTCTTCTCTGGAGTAAGAGCAAACTTTTATATTTCCAGCACCAGGTCTGGCTTCCAGAAAGAAACTAAGGTTTTTTTATGCCTGTCAGTTTCCAGCAAGCAGATGAATTCTCAGTGAAAGTCTCATTCTGGGAAGGAAGCAGCAAGGGTTGCCTTTCACTCCTGAATTGCTACAGGCAGAACTAAGTCATGGACAATTGATGATGGCACTCTCAGATACATTTGCCTACTGCATGTACATACATGGAGTCAGTGCCTTTGCACTTGGGGTGGGCTGATCACACTGCACTAATCTTGGAAATAAACAGGCACCCTGAAGGCCTCAAATCTTAGCAAAACAGTGGAACCATACTATGCTTCCAACTAGGTGTGTAATTTTAAAAAAATTTCTCATTGATGTGTACAATCTTAGGTACACATCGACAATGGTGTTAGCATACTTTGGAGAGGGCAAGTACCCATGTAGCTCTCTCTAGGACCCTGATCAGAAAAAGCCAATCAGTCACAAGATGGAGAGGGGTGTGATTCTTGAGCGTCTTACTCTGGCTAGAACTCTCATTAAGGGTTTTCTGGCTTTACAACTGATAGGGACAGGAGGCAGGGAAATTCTGGGCAGAAGAGGGTGGGTCCCTGGCAAGGGCCCCACCCTCAAGCCTGGAACCACTGTCTAAAGTTAGAACTTTGCATCCCTGTTTTCCCACTCGAATGTTGTCTTTTCCAAAACCACCCATAGCCCACCCCACCCCTAATCCTGTGTCCATAAAAACCCCAGCAGAGGAAGGAGAGGAAGAGAATAGGAGAAGCCGCTAGCAGAGGGAGGTGAGGAAGAAAAGGGGAGAAGGAGCAAGCCATCAGGGACTACGGTTTGATGTTGGAAAGAAGCAGCTTGACTTCAGAGGGACAGCTTGATGGCATGGCTTTGGAGAGGAGTCCTGCCATCCCTGGGGAAGATCACCTTCCCGCTGTATCCCCTGTCCAGCTCCCCTTCTCACTGAGAGCCACTTTCATCAGCAATAAATTCTTCCACAACCACCACCCTTCAATTCGTTCATGCCACCTGATTTTTCCTGGACGTTGAACATGAGCTTGGGTATCATGGGTGCAGATGCAAAAGGCTGTCACACTAACCCTCCACTGAGCTATTAACACTTAAGCCATCCATGGATGGTAAAGCTAAAAGAGCACTGACTGTAACACTTCTTCTGGGGCTTCAGGGGTCATGAGTACTCCACCATAGATGCTGCTGTGGGGCCCACATGGAGTTTTGCTCCTGCCAGCACCCAAAAGCACTCACCCCAGCTCCTGAACCCACTCACCTGCATTCTCCCTCCCACAAGGGGTTGAGTGCGATGGGGTCCAGTGAGTGGAGTTTGCCCCTGCCAGCACTGAAGCAACTGGCTAGCTCCAGCACCTGCACTCCACTTCCCGCCCCATGAAGGGGTCAGAGAACATTTCCTGCTTCACAACCATACACTATCTCGTAACTAGAAAACCCTGTCCTGTCGCTTGCTAATCTGCATCATGATGAACCTTACCAGGGTTGATAAAGTTGAGGTCCAAGTCTAACATTGACTTTTCTACAGGAAAGAGTTCTCAAAAGCTCTACAGCCTGTCCTGTTTTTAACTCTCTGAAATGTACTAACCTATTCACCCCTTGCATAGATTACACAGAAAAGGAAATGATCAAGTTTTATAACTATTTTTAACTTTCTGATTCATTCTTGGCCTCAGAGATCTGTGGGTGTTTACTACAGCTTAGCAACTTTCTTTCATAAAGAAATGCCCAGTAAACCTCTTTTTGGACCACAGCCAGGTAAAAATGGTCTCATAGTCTTGTTTTGTGTAAGTGCTCTTAATTGCCTTAAAAGAAGGTGAGGACCCAGCAAAGAGAAATTCCTCTTAGGAGCTAACTAACTATCTTGAGAGCTTATCAAGAAAAGGATTCTTGATTACTAACACATGTTTTCAGTTACAACTCCTAGATTCAGGGCTGTATTTAAAGAGGCCCACTTAATGGAAGAATTTAAGTCTAGTTGTAGAGTCATTTGGGGGAAAAAATACAAGGCTGTTTTCCTTCCCTGAATGTCAACTCTGGCAACAAGGGATGAGAGTAAACCTGGCTTCCTCAGAGACCTATCTTTGGAACAAGGCATTCAGTTTTAAAGTAGTCCCAAAGTGCTTGAATCAGCACTTCTAGCAGTATTTCCTCTCTATGAATTTAAGACAGATTGTCTTTTAGGCTTTTCTCACTTTCTCTTTCTCTCTCACACTTACACTGTAACCTCTTATTTCCCTGCATTTCTCTTATCTGCTTTTTACCTTCATTCCCTCTTTCTCATCGTTTAAGAACTTCTCAGACAGGGTATGGATGGGGATGGTGGAAAAAACATGCTTATCTGACTTAAAAAACTCTGTAGGAAACAGCCGGATATAGTCAAGGATTTCTATTTGTTTTGTAAATTCAAAACCTCTAAAAACCTCTAAACATGTTAGAGATCATGGTTATGAGATCCTAGTTAGATCAGCTGCACTATCCAAAAGTTGTCCTGACAAACTTTTTTTTCTTTTTTCAAAGATAGAGTTTCTCTGTTGCCCAGGCTGGCGTGTAGTGGCATGATCATAGCTCACTGCAGCCTCTAACTCCTGGCCTCCCAAAGTAGGTGCAACTACAGGCACATGCCACCATGCCTGACTAAGTTTTTAATTTTTTGTAATGATGGAGTCTCACTATGTTGCCCAGGTGGGTCTCAAATTCCTGGCATTAAGCAATCCTCCTGCCTTAGCCTCCCAAAGTACTAGAATTTCAGGTATGAGCCACTATGCCAGGCCTTCTAATAAACTCTTTGATGTTGTCTTCCAAAGTCTGCTTTTGGTTTGAGATCACTTTGGGGAAGTTCTTGTAGACCAGCTGGTGTTATCTAAATGCCTAAATGTCTAAATAGGAGGCCTGGCAGATTGAATAGTAAAGACCTTGGCAGGCAAGAGAGTCCCCAAGGTGGTGTTCCATGAGCCTGTGAAAATCCAATCTTTTTCATACAAATAAAAGAAGAATTGGTTGGAAACAATCTATTAGATTTCCCCAGCATACATGAGAATTTCAGTGAAAGTTGAGTTTTGACTGTTGGCAAATGGTACAGAATTCTCCAAAACAAGAATCCTAAAATGTCTTGTGACATGATTTACTGCCTGAGGAATAGATTGTGTCTTTCAATGTTTGAATTATAACATGGCATTGGACTGACTGACCCAGGTCTTGGGCCCTGCTAACACGGATAACACTCTCTGCTTTTGTCTCACACCCTCCCCACCCTCAGCAGTTGTTTTTGCATCCACTTAAAAGCAAGAGAATTTTGAAGAGAGGAGAGAGAAGTGTTCTAGGGTCTGGGCCACAGCAGGAGAAAGAAACTGTGGCAAATGGAGTGATGGTAGAAGATCTGTTCCCTTGAATCTGGTTCCTGGAACTAGGTTCAAACCTAGATAATGAAGTAGAGATGGCCCTTGATCTCTGTTACCCTTTGGACTGAGAGAGAAGAGAAGCCTGGGGTCAAAAGGAACTGTTTTTTGGATAGGCTGAGTGACAAAATGGGTACCAAGTTATAGAGAAGCCTGATCCCCTTCTCAAGCCCAGTATGGCTGTGGTGTCCTGAGGATCATCAGCTTTGGGAGCACCAGAGAAAGAGAAGCACCCTTGGCATAGACCTTTATGTTTTTATGAGAGGCTGTAGTGATGCTTCTCCCAGTGGCCCTCTAGACTGTAGAAACGTGTGATAGAGCCAAGACAGACACATGTGAAGTACACCCTTTGCACTGATACAATTAACTGTGAAAGATTTTTAGGGCAAGTTGAAACCCTGCAATAAAAAATGAGGACATAGTAATTTGGAAATTTCTGATGTAGCCTGATACATGCCTGTTAGGTAGTTACTGAGAAAGTAAATATCTGAGAGGATGTCCCACGTATTGAGTCCAGGGAATCCTTCACACATTCCAAACCCTAAATGAGTCTTCACTGAAGCAAGTTCAGAGCACTCCTATGAATTTCATTTCAAAGACCAGGAATAAGCCCAAGAATAACTTAACGAGATTTAAAATATTCATTCATTCATTCAGTATACCTTCACTGAGCACATACTGTGTATATAAGGCTCAATGGTAGACTTCGGGGGAAATAGAAAGATGTTTACATTTTATTTCCTGCTCTTAAGGAGTCTTTAATAAGGATGTAAGACATACATACACTTTAACACAGGTAAAAGTAGTGTTATTACAAATGTTCTTTTTTTAAGACTGAGAGGTGCTACAGAATATTATTGATTTGAAGAGAATGTCTAGAAGGAATGATTAAAGAGTCAAGACTTAGAGAATTTGTTTGAGAAAATGATGTTCCTGAAGTGAAATGTGGTGGGATCAACTTTGCAGAGGGCTTAGGAAAGAGACATTAAACGAAAGATGAGTTTGGGTGGTGAGAAATACTGAGAAAATGTAACTTGAAAAAAGAAAATATAAGCAATTTATATTGAGTGGCCTTGGTTTATGTTAAATTGTATGGGAAACTATTCAGTGAATATTCAGCAGTGATTTGGGGGCTTGATTGAGGAAACATTTAGAATAAGTGTCCTTAGACCTGTAATGGGGCAACCATTAAAGAGAAAGCAAATTAAAAGCTGGGTGTAGTGGTGCATGTCTATAGTCCTAGCTACTAGGGAGGCTGAGATGGGAGGATGGCTTGAGCCTAGGAGTTTAAGGCTGCAGTGAGCTATGGTTATACCACTGCACTCCAGCCTGGGCAACAGAGCAAGACTGGCCTCAAAAAAAAAAAGATTTAATTTAATTTAAAAAATAAAAATAGAGAGCATTGTCAAGTAGCAGGAAGGGCCAAACTGGGTTATGTAACTTGGTTTTGTTGTGGCTTCATTCAGCCCAGGTTTGTAACTTTATTCTATGGTTAAACACAGACACAGCAAGAATAGATTGAAGAATACAGCTAACTGGAGTTTGCCAAGAAGGCATAGGTAAAGAAGAGAGGGTGAGGAACTGATGTCTTCCCTGACCCTATCATATAATTTCTACCTGGTAATCTCCACTTTTTGCCTTGCCTGTGAATCTCCTCAAACCTAAGGATCTTCAGTGGGAGAAGAGGTGCCTGTGTGTGGTGACAAGGCCCCAGAGGACAGAATATTAATAATGCAGTTGGTAACCTTCAACAGAGTTAGGCTTGCTGTAGGCATAATTCATGGAAATAAAAATACATACTTTCTCATTAAATTTGTAAAAATGTAAATAAACAATGAAGAGCAAAAATATACATCTATATAAGTCATATTGTTAAAAATACAGAAAGATGATTAAATAAAGACAGAAACAACTAGGTACTTTGCAAATTCTTAGCTGTCATTAATCATTATTTAATCTTGCCCTGTGTTCATTGGGTTTACATAGATTTCTTTTTTTTTTCACCTTGAATCTTTATACTTAATTGAAAACCATTCCAGAATTGAAAAAGCTACCCCAGGAATCAATATATCTTTGGTCTTTATTTTGCTATAGACTTTAGTTTCCCTGAAATGGGGATTTTTCTTTTTTCTCTATTGTTTCTTTCTTGGTGTTCTAAAAAGAAGAAACCACTCTTCTCCATTGCACTTCTGAAAGGGAATGTGTTAAGTGACTAAGTAAAACCCTGTCTTCTCCTCAGTCAAGATTTTCTACCTCCTTTTTTCTGCTTGGGAAGGACTTACTTCTGTTCCTGTCCCCCAGCCAACATCCTTTAGTGATTTCCCCTTTAGGACAGCTATATCTCCACATTGCTGGGTAAATTCTAACACAGAATTTTGGTTGTAAAGTCAGATCTCCCAGAACATGACTTTTAAGGTGAGAATTCACTGAGCTTTTAAGGCAGAGCTTAAATCTCAGATAGACCTGTCCTCGTGGTGGAATCATTTTCACAGCCTTGGGCCATTGGGAATCAAAGTCTATGAGACCACCTAGGACAAAACTTACAAGGTATTGTCCTTGGTCCTAGCTACTTTTGGCTGATTTGATAATACTGTCCCCCTATCACCGGGTTCTACTTTAGCAGTTCTGCCATGCCAGCCCTCACTGAGATCTCTGTTGCACACTCATTGCTCAGGTACATTGATTATGTGGGTGACATTTAAAGGAAAAGAGGCTCTTTGAAAAAAGTCAATAAAAGGGATCACAACTGAATCAATGACTTTTCCCTGGAAACACTAGACAGCCCCAAGTTTGAAACCTGGTTTCCTCTCTCACTCTGTGAACCAATGCTGAGTACCGGGCTCATGGGAAGTCCCAGCTCTGCAGTAGCACATTATCTTTTCTTCTCAGGTCTACCTTTGGAGGAAAAACTGAGTGAAGCACTGTGAATTCCAGCTTTGTAAAGTGAAATCAATTTGGAGGGAGGGTGGCAAGGAAGGAATTTTTTCCCCCTCTCTTGTTCTTATCTTTTGGTCTCAGAGTAGGAGTCACCCACTGTGGGGTCCCCTCCCTGGTGGATGGGATTAATATTGTTGTAAAGCCTCCTCCAAAAGGTGGCTGACCTTCCCCAAGGCCCTGACCTTGGACTTGTTGAATTTGAGTTGAGGAGGGAGAACCAGAGGAGCAGAGTTGGGTTTCAGGTTCAACTTCAGGACAGGAAAGGTATGAAATAGCAATGGTAGAAGCCTGTAGTGTGTCCAGAGCAATGTCTCAAACTATCTGCTCTTTAGAATAAAATCAGGGGCTTTTGAAAAAATGCCAGTGGCTGGGGTCATCTCAGATTAATTGAATTAGTAACTCTGAGAGTGGAGTCCAGGCATGGTATTTTTGGAAAAGTTCTCCAGGTGTTTCTAATACATAGGCATGTTTGAGAGCCACTCGTTGAGAACTTGTTTTTTTTCCAGTCCCTCTTTCTTATCTTTGGGTCCTTCAGCTTACTGGCCTTTCTCTCCCAAGATGCCTCAGAGGAAGTAGACTTTAATCCATGTTTGCAATGTAGCCACTGATGCCACAGATGTTCTTGAGACTATTTCTCTTTGTTTCATTGCGAGCCTCAGTCCATCAGCTATCTACGGGTCATCTGGTGAATTGTTTAGTTTTCACAAAATAGTATATTGTTTATTTAGAGGCAGGATGTGTCATGGTTAAGGGCACAGGCTCTGAAATCGACCTGCCTAGTTCTAATTTCAACTTCGCCACTTATTAGCTTTGTGATCTTGAGTAATTTATTTAATCTCTAGCACTTAAGTAACTGTTATATTGAGTAATAATAGTGTCTTCCGTGTGTGTGTGTGTGTGTGTGTGTGTGTGTAAGAATAACTATTTCAAGTGCTTAGAGTAGTGTTTGACAGTAACCGTTCAACAAATGGTAGTGGTATGTTTTTAAAATTATGGATCTCTTTCCTACCAAGACTCACTGATTAGCAGCAAGAGCTCACATTTACTGATAACTTTATCTTACCCAGGGAAGCACTACAACTAAACACCTCTGTGTCTTACATCTGCTAGAGTAATTCGTCTTACAAATGCTAGAGTTTTCATCAATTATGCACACCAAACAATATATCTTAAGCCCATCCATTGTTACAACCTAAATCCACATACATCCTGTATGATTTTAATATTCTAGAATGGTTTTCAAGGCAAACAAGATAGGGCAAGATAACTTGGCACAAGGAAGTGGCCAGGCTGATGTGGCTCAGTGGAGATAAGCACAGGATGTGGAATCCCAAGTGGTATGGATTGCATGCAATGTGTCTGAGCCCCAGTACTTTAGAATGTGACCTTATTTGGAAATACCATTGTTGCTGATGTAACTAGTTAAGGTGAGATCATACTGGAGTAAGGTTGGTCCCTAATCCAGTATGACTAGTGTCTTTATGAGAAGACAGCCCTGTGAAGACAGAGACACACAGGAAGAACACACATGATGGTGAAGGCAAAGACTGGAGTATGTAGCTGCAAAACAAGGAATGCCAAAGAATGACAGCAAACTACCAAAACCAAGGAAGAGGCAATGTTTTATTCCTTTGCAGGTTTCAGAGTGAGCATGGCCCTGCCGACATCTGGATTCTGGACTTCTAGTCTTTAGAAATGTGAGATAATAAATTTCTATTGCTTTAAGCTACCTCCCAGTTTTTAGTGCTTTGTTACAGAAGCCCTAGGGTCTGATACACCAAGGAATACAGAAGTGGAACAGAAGGCAATACAAACCTAGCATGAAAAAAGAGGAGGAGGGTCTGCACGGCACCTGGGCAGGCACTACCCAGCCACTTGTGGCAAGTGTTTTATTGGTGAGGACTTAACACCAGAACAACACTGCATTGGTACCTACATATTATCCTTGTTCTGAATATATGTATGACTATGTACAAATGATTAGAACTGTAAACAATTTTCATTCAAAATGTAATTTTGTGGATTCTCAATGCAGCCTTTGGTGTAGATATTATTATTATCCCCATTTTACAGTTAAAAAACTGAAGTGCTGAGAGATTAAGTAAATTTGCATGGCTAATAAGTGGCAGAGCTGAGAGTCAAGCTCCAGAATTCATGATCCTAATCATGGCTGTTTTAACATTAGCTAAAAGGGCAACTTTGAAAGGAAAGAAGAAATCACCCAAGTTGCTTGTTCGTAGTTGGGCAGGGACAGTCCATCTTGTACTTCCTAGGCGTGGGAGGCAAAGATACCACACTCAGGGAAGACATTGCCCTGTACAAGTTTCCAGTGACACGATCCCCATCGATTCTCCACTGGCTGTGAGAGATTTAGATTCAAAAGGAAAGTAATAGAGGTAAAAGCAGTACCCAATGACAACCACCTTTGGGTTTTGAAAGTTTTGCTCTATTGAGAAAATGAAAACATAACTCAGACTTTTTTAACATAGTTGATAGAACTTTATTTTTTATTATTAACACTCAAATGTATGACATGAAACTTGCTGTATTTACACAGGGATGCTTACTGATTATACTATACTATAGGCTGAGTTCCACAAATACAGGAATTCTGCTGAACTTTATTTGTGTAGTCCCCATAAAAGTCTATGTGCATTTATAATTGTATGTGTTGCATTATTGTGACAAGCAAAACTTTTATTTTATGACTTAGTGTAAGTCAACATATAAAAAAAGTTCATCACTAACCATCAGAGAAATACAAATCAAAACCACAATGAAATACTATCTCACACCAGTCAGAATGGCCATTATTAAAAAGTCAAAAACTAATAGAGGTTGGCAAGGATATGGTAAAAAGGGAATGCTTATACACTGTTGGTGGGAATGTAAATTAGTTCAACCCTTATGGAAACACAATGGAGATTTCTCAAAGAACTAAAAATAGAACTACTGTTCGACCCAGCAATCCCACTACTGGGTATCTACAAAAAGGAAAAGAAATCATTTTATCAAAAAGACCCCTGCACCTACATGTTTGTCTCAGCACTATTAACAATAGCAAAGATATGGAATCAACCTAAGTTTCCTTTAGTGGTGGACTGGATAAAGGAAACGTGGTAAATATACAACATGGAATACTGTATAACCATGAAAAGAATGAAATCATGTTCTTTGCTGCAACATGGATACATTATCCTAAGTAAAGTAACTCAGAAACAGAAAATCAAATCTCATATGTTTTCACTTATAAGTGGACACTAAACAATGGGTATACATGGAAATAAAGATGGAATCATAGATACTGAGGACTGCAAAAGGGGGAGAGGGTTAAAGGCGACTTATTGCATACAATGTTCACTATTTGGGTGATGGGTTCACTAGAAACCCAAACCCCAGAATTATGCAGTCTACCCATGTAACAAACCTGCCCATGTACCCCGAGTCTACAATTTTGAGAAATATTGAATCCTTTATTTATACATTTACATGTCTGATGATGAGAAGAATTTTTCACAGAGTAGCTTCTAACTTTTTACATTTCAAGCCCCTTTTCACCTCACTGCTACCTATATCTTCTGGGGCTGGGCTTGGCAGGAAATATTCATATAACCTCTAGCTCTGTCATGTCATGTCATAACATAGATAAGTTTTCACAGAGGGCAATAGGAGCATTTCTGGAGGCCATTCCTACAATAGCTTAAATATAAATGAAAGGGAATGCAAGCCACATACGTACATGCCACCAAACCTAAACTAAATGTATTAATATTTCCAACTTAATTTCCCCCTTAGCCCAGCATTTCTCAACTTATTTTTCATCATCACCCTTCTCCAAGGAACATTCTTAGACTTCTTTTTTCCTAACAGTTCCCCCATGAAACGTTTAGCGCAGATATATTGCATATTTGTTTATGTATTGTATGTATCTGTGCTTTATAAATAAATAAAAGAGTAGGATGTTTTGCCCCTGTTGGGTGTGTTATCACCCCATTGGGAAGGTATGCCTCAGCAAAATCTCCCCAGATGTTCATGCCACTCCAGTGCCCCTCAGCCCAAGGGAAATGTGATGGAGCGTAAGTGGGAAGGGAGAGAAACATAGGACCATGTGAATACATTGATAAGTGACTTCCTAGTGCCTTGGAAGGAAACAGTTTATGTGAGGAGCCCTGAGGTTTAACCTCCTTTTCTTCACGGTAAATCCACCTCTGCTAATATGGTGTGACTTTTGTGGCATGACAGGTAAGAAAAGCTCTGGAAAAATTAGAACATGTTCTCCCTTTAGAAAACCAGGCAAATGTCCTAACATCATTCTTAGACCTCAGAAATAAGATATTTGCTTACTTCAGACTGAAAGAACAAAGAAATAGAGAAATAAAAGTCCCCAGAAAAGATTGTGAGAAACCCACAGATAAACGAGTCTCTCCTATTATCTCAAAAGTGTGTGATTTCTCATAGTGAATATATTTTGTATTATAATTGTGTATTTTTTAAAGATTAAGTTTTGTTTTAAAGTGTTCTTTGCATTTACAATGATGATTGAAACCATTTAAAATAATTGAAATACTTTTATAGTTGTCAATATGTTATCCTAATCATTAGTTTTTAAAACAACCCTAAATTTATTTTAATAATGTGTTAGGCCTTGACAAGTAATAAGAAAGCACCCAAATTATAACCAGTATGTGTAAATATTGGTATAGTACTACAAGCAGAATTTACTGATTTTCACAAACCTTCTTGCTTTGAAGGACAACTAAATCTATAGGATGTATATATTTGATATCACTATGATTACAAAATGTGGTGTTTTGAAGATCAGTTGGGTCTTATATAACTAGTTATTTAATCCCCACAATAAGGTCTAATATAAATAGTTATTTAATCTCCCCCTGGGTAGTGAAATGTGGGTTGATGCAGCTGTTGTTTGCCAATTGTGGGGCCTGAGAATATTGACTGCAGTGCAAAGGATCGTTGACATGTTTTTACAGACTTAAAATAGAAAGACAGGTTTTACTTTTTTTTCCCATGTAGGAGAGAGTGGAACATTTTAAAATTGAGAAACTTAAAAAGAATTCCAAGATAAAAGAAAGTGAGACTTGAAATTTCTAAGTAGTTCTGGGTGTCTTTTAGTCACAGTGCCCAAGCTATTTCTCATAAGGTGCTTTTATCTTTGGTAAATTACACACCTGCACATATAAAAAGAAATCTTATTTACAATATTTATGAATACAAAAGAGTTTAAATTAGAAAACTGATAATTATCAAATAGCATTCAGTACAGATATGCTCATAATGAACACAGCACTATGTGCTATTTGCTGTCATTAAGATGTGAAAGCAGTCCATCAGAGTAACTTAGCTTCCCTAAGCCATAGTTTCCTCATCTGTGAAGGGTTATAATAAGATGTTTTTCAAAAAGCTTGTTATGGGGATTAAATGAGATAATATATGTTTCAGAAGTTTAGAACTTGTCATATGCTCTGCAAGTATGAAGAATTGTGCCATTTTTATTGTTACAAGTTGGAGTATCAGGAAAAACACAGTTCTTCTTGCCAAAGCTCTTCTGATTACTGTGTGGTAGTCTACTTGTAATCTCATCCCCCTCATTTTTTAAATATAAGGATTCAGGATTTGTTGACTATCCTGTATATAATTGTCTATTAAGTGTATTATAATTGTACTCTATTGAAATTTCCTGTTTACTTGTCTGTATCTACTACTAGAGGATAGGCTAGAAAGGCAGCCTGTCTATTTCATTCATTCATACTCTATCCCAGTATCTAGCATATGTGGCTTAGCACCCAGTCCAGTAGGTACTTGATTATGTGTTGTATGAATACAAGAACAGATAAATAATGATGTCATGATAGATGGTTATACACTTTGATTTCCTCAGGTAAGATGTCTTTCCCATGTGGTTTTAAAACCTGCTTCAATTGTGACCTGAAGGCCTCCATGACTCATTCAGCCTCCCATCCAAAAACACCGGGATTGCTAATTACTGTAAAAGGCAATGTCTTCAGAAAAAAAAGTTGTCTACCTACAGTAACTAAACACCCACCTACCATCTAATTTCATGTTGGCCCATGAACCATCAAAGAGGGCAGGAATTTTCCATCCCCATCTAAGAAGACTGCCATTTAACAAGTAGCGTAAATCACTTTGGATGGTGTTTGGATGAGAGCAAAGAAAATGATCGTGCCATGCACTCGTTAAAGCCTTCTTGAGCTCCTACTATGTGAACCACATTGTACTAGGTTCCTTGTGGGTTACAAAAGAAGTAGAAGCCCGTTGCCCTTGCCCTGCAAGAACTTGTTACTGCTTCAAGGAGATAAGTACATACTAGAGAAGGGATGATTGATTTAGAACTGGCTCAAGGGATGACAGGCAAGCAAGTTATTGGTGTTTGGCTTGTGACTTCTGGTGTTTTCACTAAAGGAAAACAAAAACTGTGTTGGTTTTTAAAAAGTTTTAGTCTCAGAATTTAATTATTTAATTATTAATTTAATTTGTATGGATGGCATATAAAAAGATTGGGGTGATATCAGAAGAAAGAGCCTAGCAAAATTCTCCCATTCTGCTTTCTACAAATTTTTGCTTCTTCTGCATAGCACTGTAGTTGAAAAGAAACTTTGTTCCAGAGTCCTTCCTGTTCCTCTGAGGATGGAACAGTTCATAAATATAATGCTAGCTCTGGGAAGCTGATGAAAACTTCATTCTGATCGAACTAGAGATGGGGGGAAATGGAACTGGGTATTCTCATGCTCTCCAGTCCTTTCTTTCCCCATTATGTTCTCTCTGCTGTCTGAGTAGGACATGGTAGGGCAGGTGAGAGCAGCTGAGAACAGCGTGGGGCAGGCTAGAACAGGCTAACAAGGCAAGGGGGGCTGAGTGCTACTGAGTAAGGACACCACTGAAGATTAAAAGCCTGAAAGAAGGTAAATACTGGGACAGTGAGACAGCAATAGAGACCATATTCACAGGTGGAGACAGAATGATGAATGGTTCAAATTCAAGGCAGGTAAAAAATAAGATGTCACTGATTGATAGGATTCTACTATGATAATTGGATTGGAGCTAGACTTGAGCATTTTCCTTGAGCTGGTCACCTTTTCATAAAGGAAATGTTTAGGTGAAGCAATAGCCAGAGGCCTCCTGCACAGACTGGACTGGCCACGGCTTAACAGGACCCAGCCCTATTGGGATTTGCGTTGCCTATATATCAGTTTGGACTTTCTTCCTTGTTTGTCACTTTATGTTTATAAGATGGACACTACGGCTCTGAACATCACATCCATGTTCATCTAAGACTGTAGAAGAGGAGCAGGGAGAAAGAGGTTAGTGTCAACAGATTTTCTCTAATGCTTTTGTTTTTGAGACAGAGTCTCATTCTGTCACCCAGGCGGGAGTGCAATGGTGCGATCTCGGCTCACTGCAACCTGTGCCTTCCAGGTTCAAGCGATTCTCTTGCCTCAGCCGCCCAAGTAGTTGGGATTACAGGCATGCACCACCACGCCCAGCTAATTTTTGTATTTTTAGTAGAGACAAGGTTTCATCATGTTGGCCAGGCTGGTCTCAAACACCTGACCTCAAGTCTCCCAAAGTGCCTCAGTCTCCCAAGGTGCTGGGATTACAGGCGTGAGCCACCACACCTGGCCATTCTCTAGTGCTTTGTTGCCAGAACGATATCACTTGGTAATTCTAGGTATTCTAGCAGAGAAGACTGGGAAATAAACTATTTAGCTTTTGCATCCTCTCAAATAGAGATAGTCAGTAGGGAGTTGAACTGGGGTGTGGGGGAGCCAGCATACAAGTGTCTATCTCTGGCTCTGACACACTTCCTCACCACTTGCTGCCTTCCCAGCCCACCCCATTTTTTTAAAATAAAAAAAAAGCAAGCGAACACCCAAGGATGTTTCTAGTGGAAATAGTCATTAAACTCATTCAGGTCTTCATCTTGCACCCACGCCCATCTGTTCAGATACCCAGAAAGCCTGTTTCTCTAGTTTTATCACATTTCATTCTTAGAACAGATGTGTTTTTCTCTCAGTTTACCTTTGATTTCAACTGCAGCCATGGTGAACAGTGCTATGCATGCCATTAATCATACATCAGGCATCCATCATAAGCCTTTCCTCTTTCCTGTCCTGTGGTTTTTATCAAAATCAGCAGAATTCATTGGCCCATATATATGAGCAGCCCAGGAGTGCAGAAAGGTTTATTTTCCTGGAGATAACCTTCCTCCAGGGGTAGAATGGAGTCAGTAGATAAATGCCTCTTCTGCAGTTGAACAATATGCTGGGGCATTCTGCATTACTTCTTTGGAGGGACTCCTTGGGATTGGGTCCCAGTTGTTCACAGTAGAAACCAGCTCAGTAAACCAGTAAACCCTTCTTTCCTGTTTTTGGTTTTTGTTTTTGTTTTTTCTTCTCTAACTCTTCCTTCTCCCTCACTTCTGCTTCCTGGGAGCACCACCCAAATATGGAGAGACCTGCTCCCATGTTCTTATCTCAGGCTCGCTTTGAAGGGGACCCAAACTAAGGCAAATCACTCTTCATTGAAACTCCTTGATAATTTTTACCTTTTGGCATTTTCATAGGATCCTTTCCTTTATGTACTTCCTTTTGAAGGGAAAGTGGGCTTGATTTCAGTATAGAAATTAAAAATCTTGATTTCTCTATAGAAATTATAGTGAGAACTATAATCCACTAGAAAAATGTAAATGTATCATGTGCTTTTCTACTAGGAGAAACAAATATATCAAAGGATGTTCTTCACCCTTATTTCAGCAGTCCCCAACCTTTTTTGGCACCAGGAACCAGTTTTGTGGAAGACAGTTATTCCACAGACAGGGGGTTGGGGGATGGTTTGGGGATGATTCCAGCATATTACATTTATTGTGCACTTTATTTCTATTATTATTACATTGTAAGGCCGGGCGCGGTGGCTCACGCTTGTAATCCCAGCACTTTGGGAGGCCGAGGCGGGCAGATCACGAGGTCAGGAGATCGAGACCACGGTGAAACCCCGTCTCTACTAAAAATACAAAAAAATTAGCCGGGCGTGGTGGTGGGCGCCTGTAGTCCCAGCTACTCGGAGAGGCTGAGGCAGGAGAATGGCATGAACCCGGGAGGCGGAGCTTGCAGTGAGCCGAGATTGCGCCACTGCACTCCAGCCCGAGCGACAGAGCGAGACTCCGTCTCAAAAAAAAAAAAAAAAAAAAAAAAGAGAGGAGGCTTACAGAGACAATGCAATTTATAGTGCCTTATGGTATGGAGAGGCCAGGTGGGAAGGATGGAGACAAGGACCTTCAGCATTAGTGACTTCAGAGGTGTCAATTTTGGTAGACAGGTGGATAAAGGACCTGCAGTGTATTATTTTACTCACCTCAACCCGTGTCTCCTTAACAGCCATCAAAGTTGGGCGTCAACATTACCTTCTAGAGACTGTATCATATGAGCTTTTTCTGACAACCAAAAGTAGGTTTCTTCACTTTCCCTTTTTCTTTCTCCTTTCACCTCCTCAAACACATTGAGGTTTCTTTTTCTCCTATACGATGTATTTATTGTTCTCTTCATTTCTACTTGCCATATAGAAGATGCTGCTATTTCTTGGCTTATTTGCACAGCAAGTTCTCGTAAAAAGAACTCTTTGCTCCTATCTGAACATAAGTTATCTGAGCCAGTGGATGGCTTCTAACAGGTATTAATGAACTTTGTAAATAGCACTCCCAGTAGACCCTTGCTCTACCCACAAGACCGTGTGGCACATACCAGATGATCTACTTAGAACAGTTTTGACTGAGAAGACGAATTGGTGGAAACTCAGAACTAGTTGCAAAATCACATTTCCAGTCTTTGTTTTGCATCCTTTCAAGCAGTAATGCTTATTTTACTTTCATAATGGTGAGGCATATAATGAAGCTAGTCCTGCATGTTGGAGAGGCTTTGCCAAATGCAGAAAAATTACCAAAAATAATTGGAAAAATGATTTTTTTATGAAAATTATTATGTGAATTACATAATCACATAAAATCAGAAGCAAATTGTGATGTGAAGCATGATATAGCTGTGTTGTCTGAAGGCAGTAAACACAGAGGGATCGGAAAGCTGCTTCATGTGGTATTGGTTGTGTGCCTGTAGGCTTTAAGCTTCAGAGAACTATGTGAAAATTGGTTTGGGGGTTTAGAAAGATGATCATAAATTTAGTTTGGATTGTTGAATTTGAGTTTCTAATCTATATTGAGAAAGATCTGGATGGAAAACTCTACCAGGAATTTGTAAATTGGAAAGGGAAGGCTGAAGGGAAACGGAAGCTGAAAGAGATTTGAGGGGCTCTGCATGGAATGATGGGATTAGTTCAGATTACCAATGTATAATAAATATACTGTCAGATGAAAGAAGGTTTGCAGAGACTGCTAGGTACCTACCCAATAGCCATTTCCCCCATCTTCTTTAGTAACAAAAAGCTAACTTTTTTTTGAGACAGTCTTACTCTGTCTCCCAGGCTGGAGTGCAATGACGCGATCTTGGCTCATGGCAACCTCCGCCTCCTGGGTTCAAGTGATTCTCCTGCCTCAGCCTCCTGAGTAGCTGGGATTACAGACTCCTGCCACCACCCCCGGTGGCTAATTTTTGTGTTTTTAGTAGAGACGGGGGTTTCCCCATGTTGGCCAGGCTGGTCTCGAACTCCTGACTTCAAGTGATCTGCCCGCCTTGGCCTCCCAAAGGGCTGGGATTATAGGCGTGAGCCACTGATCCCAGCGTACAGAATGCTTTTAGCTGAGCATATCACCTCCTGAAATAAAAGACCACATTTCTCAGCCTTCCATGCAGTTGTTGGCTACATGACTAAGTTCTAGCCAATTATTTGTAGGCAGAAGTGTTGTATGGAAAGTGTAAGCCGTATTTCTCCATTTCTCCTTCCTGTTGCTTGGAATGCAGAGGTGATAGCTGACTCTAGCATCACATTGGCCATGGGGTAGACTTGAGGAAGCCATATTTGGTGGATGGACCAAAGTAGAAGTACTTGAATTCTGTTGAATTTGTGGGGCTGTTATATAGCAACTCTGGGCATTCTGTAACCAGATTTCTTTTACTGCAGAGAGTAAATCATGGTGTGTATAAACCACTGTAGTTGGGTCTTGGTTACTTTTAGCTGAACATAATATAATTAATACAAACACAAAGTCAAAAAAAAGATACTAAGGAAAAAGACAAAGAAGACATAATCAGAAAGGTAAGACAGTGTATATCAGGGAACCAATGGGGAAGAAAAATGGGAGTGGATCAACAGTATTAAATATTGAAGAGAGAATAATTTTTTTTCCTTTTTTTATTATACTTTAAGTTCTAGGGTACATGTGCACAATGTGCAGATTTGATACATAGGTATACATATGCCATGTTGGTTTACTGCACCCATCGACTCATCATTTACATTAAGTATTTCTCCTAATGCTATCCCTCCCCCAGCCCCTCACCCCCCGACAGGCCCCGGTGTGTGATGTTCCCCACCCTGTGTCCAAGTGATCTCATTGTTGAATTCTCACCTATGAGTGAGAACATGCGGTGTTTGGTTTTCTGTCCTTGTGATAGTTTGCTGAGAATGATGGTTTCCAGCTTCATCCATGTCCCTGCAAAGGACATGAACTCATTGTTTTTTATGGCTGCATAGTATTCCATGGTGGGTGAGTGCCACATTTTCTTCTTGTTTTAAGACAGAGTCTCACTCTGTCGCCCAGGCTGGAGTGCAGTGGCGTGATCTCAGCTCACTGCAACCTCCGTCTCCTGGGTTCACACTGTTCTCCTGCCTCAGCCTCCTGAGTAGCTGGGACTACAGGCGCCTGCCACCACACCTGGCTAATTTTTTTGTATTTTTAGTAGAAATGGGGTTTCACTGTATTAGCCAGGCACATTTTCTTAATCCAGTCTATCATTGATGGACATTTGGGTTGGTTCCAAGTCTTTGCTATTGTGAATGGTGCCACAATAAACATACATGTGCATGCCTTTATGGTAGCATGAATTATAATCCTTTGGGTACATAACCAGTAATAGGATTGCTGGGTAAAATGGTAATTCTAATTCTAGATCCTTGAGGAATCGCCACACTGTCTTCCACAGTGGTTGAACCAATTTATACTCCCATCAACATTGTAAAAGCATTCCTCTTTCTGCACATCCTCTCCAGCATCTGTTGTTTCCTGACTTTTTAATGATTGCCATTCTAACTGGCATGAGATGGCATCTCGTTGTGGTTTTGATTTGCATTTCTCTGATGACCAGTGATGATGACCATCTTTTCATATGTCTGTTGGCTGCATAGGTGTCTTCTTTCGAGAAGTGTCTGTTCATATACTTTGCCCACTTTTTGATGGGATTTTTTGTTTTTTTCTTGTAAATTTGTTTGAGTTCTTTGTAGATTCTGGATATTAGCTCTTTGTCAGACGGGTAGGTTGCAAAATTTTTCTCCCATTCTGTAGGTTGCCTGTTCACTCTGATGGTAGTTTCTTTTGCTGTGCAGAAGCGAAGAGAGAATAATTATATTTCTTTCTATGCACATTACACTTGTGATAGAAAAATAAATCTGTTATCATAATAGATTATGCATCATTTATTTGATGTTTAAAAAGACCCAGAGCTTGTAATTTTTATTATTTTAAAAGACTTTATAAAATATCTCTTAATTTTCTTTCAACCGAGCCACAAAACTTCATAAATTGTGTTTCATGTTTAAGTTTGACAATAATGACTATGTCATAGAATAGATAGTAGCAAAGAGGCTACAAAAATATTCCAAGTGTGAAAAATATAATTTACACATATCTAAATAAGTTAATTGTAGAGCTTTCTAATGGGTTCTAAACCATATGATCATACTGGATTTTTTTTGTTTAGTTTTCAGTGTCTTTATTCTAAGATGGAAAATTTATATCCATCTTATTGACAGTGTTCATCTCCAAAAATGAAGATACTGATTAGAATAGAATTTTATTAAGGGAGACTTTGCAATCACTTAAAATCCAAAACTGGATAACAATCTTATACATAACAAAGAAATGAAGTGTAGGAGATTCTCTCAATCAACAAATTCCATTTCACAACCTGCTACACTTATGTCTGAAGACATGCAATAACTTTCATGGATTATATATAAAATGGATTATATACAAAATTATTTCATCTTTCCAAGGTCTCCTTCATTACTAAAATATGCTAAGACTTATCCTGAATTCCTTTATTTGGTAGTCTTGCTTATTGAGAAATCCAAGAATCAGGAAATAAACTCCAAAAGACCTTGGAGCAGGTAAAAATAGTACTTAAACACACATGCCTGCACGGGCACCTGTGTACTTTACTTAATAGAAGATTTCCTTGAATCTCTCCTCATGTTCTAATTATTCTGGCTTTTTAATATAGTGCTCATAGCAGATTTAAAATAAAATGTATCATCCATGTAAGTGTCATATCATACATGGGTAAAGGCAAAGCTTGGCCAAGAACCCAGTTTGTGTGTGTGTGTGTGTGTGCGTGTGTGTTTCTGCAGGGTTCTGGCTTTATCTCAAATCTGTCTTCCCGCATAGCTGTAATGTGTCTGTCAGCAACACCCAGTACAAATACCTCCTCATTTATGCCCACCAGATGTCTTTTTTGCTAACTCTCAAGCATGAAAAGGGAAACTGTTTTCTCATAAGCTCCCATGAAATTCTCTTAATAGCTCAATCAGCCCAAATTAAGTCATATGTCCACTGCTGCACCAATCACCATGGTCAGGACAATGTGGTGTCTTAGGCTAACTGGCTTCAGCCTGGGCCTATCCTAGAACTGAGATTTGGAGCCAATTCTACTAAAAATATGTGACTGGAAATTTAGAGAGCTATTAGGAAGGAGGAAGTGAACTTAAGGAAGGAAAGAAAAATTTATTATCAGGCTGTGGAGATACCTTATGGATCCCAAGGATAGGAATGTTCTGGGCCACAGGAAGGAATGGAACTGGGAATGAGTCCATTGGCAATCCTTGGCACTTTTTCACTGCCTCTTATTTCTCCTTCTTGTTAAGCCTACCTTTTCTTTTTTTATTAGAGAGAAAGTGTCCAAAGCATGTGATGGGCAGAAGACAGCTTCTCATATTTCCCAAGTTCACATGTTACAATTACAGACACACAGAGAATTTAACAGTCATTCTGGTTCCAGATTCCACATTACCTGGGAAGGAACCTGAATTAACCTAACAACACTCAGCTACCCACCCTTTATGCAATTAACCATTCCCAGGAATGGGGTCATTATAAACAAACTTGGCTTCTAGAATCCTACTCCTGTGTATCAGGGAGTAGTTAAAGGGAGCTAGGCAGCCTTCACACAATGTGTCTATCACAGGCAGTAACTGCTGGAGACCATTACATTGCTGCAAACTGTCAGCAACAAGAGAAAAAGAATTTATGAATCAGATACAGAAATATAAGTGTATGGCACAGAATCAGGACAGACCATTCCATGTGCTCCAATTGTCCGTGTTCATGACAATAATTCTGGGTCATTTAATGTTACACTAGCTTCACACTATTGTAGTTAAACTGAAATTTTACACAGTTAAATGTATGGCCATTATTATACTACTTTCTATGACCTAAAGCTACCTTAATTTTGTCTTCTTAACCTCTCTACATTGCTGTTATTCTTTGTTAATAAAAATCATGTTCTAAATGATCGTAGTGATTCAGAATTGGCATCAAAAATAACTGAATCATAATGATCGTTTCTAACATGAATTATTTCAACAAACATTTCAGTATCACTAAATAGCATGCTTGCCTTCTTCCATAATGTATGCAGTTTTACTTACATAGTTTTGACTGAACTAATGAAGGTGAGTTTTATTCATCTTAGTTCCCAAGGATGCACTTGCCATTAAACTGTTGATAGATTTTCTAATTCCCGAGTTTTGGTGGCAAAACTCAATACACCTACTGAATGAATAGTTTCTTTACATTGAAGTCAGATTCACTTAAGAAGTAATGTGGCTGGGCTGAAGAAACCCTAAGCGCACCCTAAGCACACGGTCCTGGAATTAAAAAAAATAGGCCCAGATATTTATTACCAAAGAGACTCAAATAAATCATACTTATCTGTCAGTGCGACAGGAATGCTGTGAAGCTAGACCCAGGACTGCCTCTATTGAGCCTCTGTTCTGCTTTTCCTTAACTGTTCTAGATTCACAGACCCTTCAGGAGAGGACAGCATCATGGTTAAAAATGCAGCCCCTAGAGTCAGGAGTCCATGGGAGCAGTTTAAAAGCATGGGCTGAATTAGAATCCTACCTCTTCCACTGAGGATCTTTGGGAAAATTACTTACCTTCCCTGGCTCAGTTTCCTTCTTCATGCAAGAATAATAATACCTACCCCATAACGGCTTATACAAACCCAAGTTAAGAGCTTGGTAAAATGCCCATATTCAGTACACTCCCCTCTATAAATTCTCCTTCGCTTCTTATTCTATCCTAACCTGTTTGCTTTGCTCTGGTCTACATTACCTAACAGGTCCTTGCTTTCTGTTCTTAATGAATCTTTGTATACCAATAAAAGATACCTGAAAAATCTTGCCATATTGAATACCAAATCATTCTTATTTTCTTTTTCAAATATTTTCCAAACAAAACTTTTCTGGAAACCCCATACCTTGGTGAAATCCTAAGTCTTTTGGTCAATTCAGATCCCTTTCTAAGGAAAAAAGACCAAATTTCTTTGTGGTAACTGGTGTTTTCTTCTGATCTAAAGATTTTATTTCTGTTTTCTAGAAAGTGCCTAGTAAACCTCTGGTGCTCATATTTTTTAAATTATTTTTAATTTTATGGATACAAAGTCAGGGTAAATATATTATATATAGGGTACATGAGATATTTTGATACAGGCATACATTGTGTAATAATCACATCAAGGTAAATGGGGTATCCATTGCCTCAAGCATTGATCATTTCTTTGGGTTACAAACATTCTAATTACACTCTTAGTTATTTTGAAACACACAATAAATTTTTGTTTACTATAGTCACCCTGTTGTGCTGTCAAATACTAGATCTTATTCACTCTATCTAACTATATTTTTGTGCTCACTAACTATCTCCTCTTTCTCCCTCTCCCCAGTACCCATCCCAGCCTCGGGTAACCATCAGTCTACTCTCTATCTCCATGAGTTCAGTTGTTTTAATTTTTAGCTCCCACAAATAAATGAGAAGATGTGAAGTTTGTCTTTCTGTGCCTGGCTTATTTCACTTAACATAATGTCCTCCAGTTCCATTCATGTTGTTGCAAATGACAGTATCCCATTCTCTTCTATGGTTGTATAATAATCCATTGTGTATATGTACCACGTTTTCTTTATCTAGTCATCTGTTGATGGAATTTTGGTTGCTTCCAAATCTTGACTATTGTGAATAGTGCTGCAATAAACATGAGAGTACAGATATCTGTTACAGATATTGATAGCTTTGCTTTTGGGTATACATCTAGTGGTGGGATGACTGGATTACACAGTAGCTCTATTTTCAGTTTTTTGAGAAACCTCCTTACTGGTCTCCATAGTGGCTATACTAATTTACATTCTCACCAACAGTGTATGAGAGTTTCCTTTTCTCCACATCCTTGCCAACATTCCTTATTGCCTGTCTTTTGGATATGAGCCATTTAAGTGGAGTGAGATGGTATCTGATTGTAGTTTTGATTTGCATTTCTCTGATGATCAATGGTGTTGAGCACATTTTCATATACCTGTTTGCCATTTGTGTGTCTTCTTTTGAGAAATGTCTATTCAGATCATTTGCCAAATTTTTAAAAATATTATTAGATTTCTTTTCCTATAGAGTTGTTTGAGCTCCTTTTATATTCTGGTTATTAATCGCTTGTCAGGTGGGTAGCTTGCAAATATTTTCTCCCATTCTGTGGGCTGTCTCCAGTTTGTTGGTTGTTTCATATACTGTGCAGCATCTTTTTAACTTGATGTGATCCCATTTGTCCATTTTTTGCTTTAGTTGCCTGGGCTTTTGGGGTATTACTCAAGAAATTTTTGCCCAAACCAATGTTCTAGAGAGTTCTCCCAATATTTTCTTTTAGCAGTTTCATAGTTTGAGGTTTTATATTTAAGTCTTTAATTCATTTTTATTTTATTTTATTTTTCCATGTGGCAAGAGATAGGGGTCTAGCTTCATTCTTCTGCATATGGGTACCCAGTTTTCCCAGCACCATTTATTGAAGAGACTGTCCTTTCCCCCATGTATGTTCTTGGCACCTTTGTCAAAAATGAGTTCACTGTAGATTTATTTTTGAGTTCACAATTCTGTTCCATTGGTCTATGTGTCTGTTTTCATAGCAATACCATGCTGTTTTGGTTACTACAGCTCTGTAGTATAATTTGAAGTCAGAAAATGTGATTCCTCCAGTTTTGTTCTTTTTGCTTAGGGTGGCTGATATGATTTGGCTGTGTCCCCACCCAAATCTCATCTTGAACTCTAGTACCCGTAATCCCCATGTGTCGTGGGAGGGACCTGGTGGGAGGTAATTGAATCATGGGGTCAGGTTTTTTCAGTGCTGTTCTCATGATAGTGAATAAGTCTCATGAGATTTGATGGTTTTATAAAAGTCAGTTCCCTTGAACATGCTGTCTTGCCTACTGCCATATAAGACATGCCTTTGCTTCTCCTTTGCCTTCCACCATGATTATGGGCCTCCCAGCCAAGTGGGACTGTGAGTTCATTAAACTTCTTTTTCTTTATAAATTACCCAGTCTTGAGTATTTCTTCATAACAGTATGAAAATGGACTAATACAATGGCTTTGGCTATTCTGGGTCTTTTGTGGTTCCATATAAATTTTAGGGTTGTTTTTTCTATTTCTATGAAGAATGTTATTGATATTTTGATAGGGATTGCATTGAATTTGTAGATTGCTGTGGAAAATGTGGACATTTTAACAATATTAATTCCTCTAATCCATACATATGGAATATTTTTCCATTTATTTGTGTCCTCTTCAATTTCTTACATCAATGATTTATGGTTTTCATCAGACACATTTTATTGCTTTGGTTAATTCCTAGGTATTTTATGTGTAGCTATTGAAAATGGGATTACATTCTTGATTTCTTTTTCAGATTGTTCACTGATTATATATAGAAATGCTACTGATTTTTATATGTTGATTTTGTATCCTGTAACATTACTGAATTTATCAGTTCTAACAGTTTTTTGGTTGAGTATTTAGGTTTTTCTAAATATAAGATGATGTTATCTGCAAACAAGGATAATCTGACTTCTTCTTTTCAAATTTTGATGCTGTGTATTTCTTTCTCTTGTCTGATTGCTCTAGCTAAGACTTCCAGTACTATGTTGAATAACAGTCGTGAAAGTGGGCATCCTTCTCTTGTTCCACATTTTCGAAGAAAAGCTTTCAGGTTTTCCCCATTCAGTATGATACTAGCTGTGGGTCTGTCATATATGGCTTTTATTTTATTGAGGTACATTCCTTCTATATTTAATTTGTTGAGAGTTTTATCATGAAGGGATGTTGAATTTTATCAAATGCTCTTTCAGCATCAATTAAAACGATTGTATGGTTTTTGTCATTCATTCTGTTGATAGAATGTATCACATTGATTGATTTGCATATGTTGAACAGTTCTTGCATCCCTGGAATAAATCCTACTTGGTCATGTTGAATAATCTTTTTAATGAGTTGTCGAATTTGGTTTACTAGTATTTTTTACAGGCAATATTGGCTTGTAGTTTTCTTTTTTTAGGTGTGTCTTTGGTTTTGGTATCAGGGTAATACTGGCCTAATAGAATGAGTTTGGAAGAATCCTCCTCTCTTCTATTTTTTGAAATCGTTTGAGTAGGATTCGTATTAGTTCCTCTCTAACCGTTTGGTAAAATTCAGCAGTGAAGCAATTGGGTTTTGATCTTTTCTACGCTAGGAGACTTTTATTATGGCTTCAATCTCATTACTTGTTATTGGTCTGTTCAAGTTTTAGATTTCTCATGGTTCAATGTTCGTATGTTTTATATTTCTAGAAATTTATCCATTTCTTCTAGGTTTTACAGTTTATTGTTATATGGTCGTTCCTAGTACTCTCTCATGATCCTTTTACTTTCTGCGGTATCAGTTGTAATGTCTCCTTTTTTATCTCTGATTTTATTTATTTGGATCTTTTCTTTTTTTCTTATTCTGGCTAAAGCTCTTTTGGTTTTGCTTGTCTTTTCAAAAAAACTAACTTTTCATTTCATTTATCTTTCGTGTTGTTTTTTATTTCAATATTATTTATTTCTGATCTGGTCTTTATTGCTTCTTTTCTTCTACTAATTTTGGGTTTGCTTTGCTCTTGCTTTTCTAGTTCATTAAGAAGCATCCTTAGATTGTTTATTTGAAGTTTCTCTACTTTTTTTATTTAGGCACTTATTGCTTTAAACTTTCCTCTTAGTACTGCTTTTGCTGCATCTCATAGGTTTTGGTGTATTGTTTTTCTATTTTCATTTGTTAAAGAATTTTTTCAATTTCTTTCTTAATTTCTTCATTGACCCACTGGTCCATCAGGAGCATATTGATTAATTTCCATATGTTTGTATAGTTTCCAAAGTTCCTCTTCATTTCTAGTTTTATTCCATTGTAGTCAGAGGAGATATTTAATGTGATTTCAATTTTTTTGAATTTTTAAAGACTTGTTTTGTGCCCTAATATATGGCCTACCTTTGAGAATGATTCATGTGCTGAGGAGAATAATGTGTATTCTGAGCCTTTGGATGAAACGTTCTGTAAATATCTATTAAATCTGTTTGATCTATAGTGCAGATTAAGTCTGATGTTTCTTTGTTGATTTTCTGTCTGGATGATCTGTCCAATGCTGCAAGTGGCGTGTTGAAGTCTCCAGTGATTATATTATTGGGGTCTATCTCTCTCTTTAGTTCTAATAATATTTGCTTTATATATCTAATAATATTAGCTCTAATAATATTTGCTTTAGATATATATTTATATATGTATCCAGTGTTGAGTGCATATATACTTTGAATTGTTAATATCTTATTGCTGAATTAATCCCTTTATCATTACATAATGACCTTTTTGTCGCTTTTTATAGATTTTATCTTGAAATCTATATTTATCTGATATAAATATAGCTACTCCTGCTTTTTTTGGGTTACCATTTGCATGAAATGTCTTTTTCAATCCCTTTATTTCACTCTGTGTGTGTTTTAATAGGTGAAGTGTGTTTCTTTTTTTTTATTATTATTATACTTTAAGTTCTAGGGTACATGTGCACAACGTGCAGGTTTGTTACATATGTATACATGTGCCATGTTGGTGTGCTGCACCCATTAACTCGTCATATACATTAGGTATATCTCCTAATGCTATCCCTCCCCACTCCCCCCACCCTACAATAGGCCCTGGTGTGTGATGTCCCCCTTCCTGTGTCCAAGTGTTCTAATTGTTCAATTCCCACCTATGAATGAGAACATGCAGTGTTTGGTTTTTTGACCTTGCGATAGTTTGCTGAGAATTATGGTTTCCAGCTTCATCCATGTCCCTACAAAGGACATGAACTCATCATTTTTTATGGCTGCATAGTATTCCATGGTGTATATGTGCTACATTTTCTTAATCCAGTCTATCATTGTTGGACATTTGGGTTGGTTCCAGGTCTTTGCTATTGTGAATAGTGCCGCAATAAACATACATGTGCTGTATCTTTATAGCAGCATGATTTATAATCCTTTGGATATATACTCAGTAATGGGATGGCTGGGTCAAATGGTATTTCTAGTCCTAGATTCCTGAGGAATCGCCACACTGTCTTCCACAATGGTTGAACTAGTTTACAGTCCCACCAACAGTGTAAAACTGCTCCTGTTTCTCCACATCCTCTCCAGCACCTGTTGTTTCCTGACTTTTTAATGATCGCCATTCTAACTGGTGTGAGATGGTATCTCATTGTGGTTTTGATTTGCATTTCTCTGATGACCAGCGATAATGAGCATTTTTTCATGTGTCTTTTGGCTGCATAAATGTCTTCTTTTGAGAAGTGTCTGTTCATATCCTTCACCCACTTGTTGATGGGGTTGTTTGTTTCTATCTTGTAAATTTGTTTGAGTTCTTTGTAGATTCTGGATATTAGCCCTTTGTCAGATGGGTAGATTGCAAAAATTTTCTCCCATTCTGTAGGTTGCCTGTTCACTCTGATGGTAGTTTCTTTTGCTGTGCAGAAGCTCTTTAGTTTAATTAGATCTCATTTGTCAATTTTGGCTTTTGTTGCCATTGCTTTTGGTGTTTTAGACATGAAGTCCTTGCCCGTGCCTATGTCCTGAATGGTATTGCCTAGGTTTTCTTTTAGGGTTTTTATGGTTTTAGGTCTAACATTTAAGTCTTTAATCCATCTTGAATTAATTTTTGTATAAGGTGTAAGGAAGGGATCCAGTTTCAGCTTTCTACATATGGCTAGCCAGTTTTCCCAGCACCATTTATTAAATAGGGAATCCTTTCCCCATTTCTTGTTTTTGTCAGGTTTGTCAAACATCAGATAGTTGTAGATGTGTGGTATTATTTCTGAGGGCTCTGTTCTGTTCCATTGGTCTTTATCTGTTTTGGTACCAGTACCATGCTGTATTGGTTACTGTAGCCTTGTAGTATAGTTTGAAGTCAGGTAGTGTGATGCCTCCAGCTTTGTTCTTGTGGCTTAGGATTGACTTGGCAATGCGGCCTGTTTTTTGGTTCCATATGAACTTTGAAGTAGTTTTTTCCAATTTTGTGAGGAAAGTCATTGGAAGCTTGATGGGGATGGCATTGAATCTATAAATTACCTTGGGCAGTATGGCCATTTTCATGATATTCATTCTTCCTATCCATGAGCATGGAATGTTCTTCCATTTATTTGTATCCTCTTATTTCGTTGAGCAGTGGTGTGTAGTTCTCCTTTAAAAGGTCCTTCACATCCCTTGTAAGTTGGATTCCTAGGTATTATATTCTCTTTGAAGCAATTGTGAATGGGAGTTCAATCATGATTTGGCTCTCAGTTTGTCTGTTATTGGTGTATAAGAATGCTTGTGATTTTTGTACATTGATTTTGTATCCTGAGACTTTGCTGAAGTTGCTTATCAGCTTAAGGAGATTTTGGGCTGAGACAATGGGGTTTTCTAGATATACAATCATGTCATCTACAAACAGGGACAATTTGACTTTCTCTTTTCCTAATTGAATACCCTTTATTTCTTTCTCCTGCCTGATTGCCCTGGCCAGAACTTCCAACACTATGTTGAATAGGAGTGGTGAGAGAGGGCATCCCTGTCTTGTGCCGGTTTTCAAAGGGAATGCTTCCAGTCTTTGTCCATTCAGTATGATATTGGCTGTGGGTTTGTCACAGATAGCTCTTAATATTTTGAGATATGTCCCATCAATACCTAATTTATTGAAAGTTTTTAGCATAAAGGGTTGTTGAATTTTGTCAAAGGCCTTTTTTGCATCTATTGAGATAATCATGTGGCTTTTGTTGTTGGTTCTGTTTATATGCTGGATTACATTTATTGATTTTCGTATGTTGAACCAGCCTTGCATCCCAGGGATGAAGCCCACTTGATCATGGTGGATAAGCTTTTTGATGTGCTGCTGGATTCGGTTTGTCAGTATTTTATTGAGGATTTTTGCATTGATGTTCATCAGGGATATTGGTCTAAAATTCTCTTTTTTGGTTGTGTCTCTGCCCGGCTTTGGTATCAGGATGATGCTGGCCTCATAAAATGAGTTAGGAAGGATTCCTTCTTTTTCTATTGATTGGAATAGTTTCAGAAGGAATGGTACCAGTTCCTCCTTGTACCTCTGGTAGAATTCGGCTGTGAATCTGTCTGGTCCTGGACTGTTTTTGGTTGGTAAGCTACTAATTATTGCCTCAATTTCAGAGCCTGTTATTGGTCTATTCAGAGATTCAACTTCTTCCTGGTTTAGTCTTCGGAGAGTGTATGTGTCGAGGAATTTATCCGTTTCTTCTAGATTTTCTAGTTTATTTGTGTAGAGGTGTTTGTAGTATTCTCTGATGGTAGTTTGTATTTCTGTGGGATCGGTGGTGATATCCTGTTTACCATTTTTTATTGCGTCTATTTGATTCTTCTGTCTTTTCTTCTTTATTAGTCTTGCTAGCAGTCTATCAATTTTGTTGATCTTTTCAAAAAACCAGCTCCTGGATTCATTGATTTTTTGAAGAGTTTTTTGTGTCTCTATCTCCTTCAGTTCTGCTCTGATCTTAGTTCTTTCTTGCCTTCTGCTAGCTTTTGAATGTGTTTGCTCTTGCTTCTCTAGTTCTTTTAATTGTGATGTTAGGGTGTCAATTTTAGATCTTTCCTACTTTCTCTTGTGGGCATTTAGTGCTACAAATTTCCCTCTACACACTTCTTTAAATGTGTCCCCGAGATTCTGGTATGTTGTGTGTTTGTTCTCATTGGTTTCAAAGAACATCTTTATTTCCGCCTTCATTTCGTTATGTACCCAGTAGTCATTCTGGAGCAGGTTGTTCAGTTTCCATGTCGTTGAGTGGTTTTGAGTGAGTTTCTTAATCCTGAGTTCTAGTTTGATTGCACTGTGGTCTGAGAGACAGTTTGTTATAATTTCTGTTCTTTTACATTTGCTGAGGAGAGCTTTACTTCCAACTATGTCGTCAATTTTGGAGTAAGTGTAGTGTGATGCTGAGAAGAATGTATATTCTGTTGATTTGGGGTGGAGAGTTCTGTAGATGTCTATTAGGTCCACTTGATGCAGAGCTGAGTTCAATTCCTGGGCATCCTTGTTAACTTTCTGTCTCGTTGATCTGTCTAATGTTGCCAGTGGGGTGTTAAAGTCTCCCATTATTATTGTGTGGGAGTCTAAGTCTCTTTGTAGGTCTCTAAGGACTTGCTTTATGAATCTGGGTGCCCCTGTATTGGGTGCATATATATTTAGGATAGTTAGCTCTTCTTGTTGAATTGATCCCTTTACCATTATGTAATGGCCTTCTTTGTCTCTTTTGATCTTTGTTGGTTTAAAGTCTGTTTTATCAGAGACTAAGATTTCAACCCCTTTGTTTCTTTGTTTTCCATTTGCTTGGTAGATCTTCCTCCATCCCTTTATTTTGAGCCTATGTGTGTCTCTGCACGTGAGATGGATTTCCTGAATACAGCATACTGATGGGTCTTGACTCTTTATCCAATTTGCCAGTCTGTGTCTTTTAATTGGAGCATTTAGCCCATTTACATTTAAGGTTAATATTGTTATGTGTGAATTTGATCCTGTCATTATGATGTTAGCTGGTCATTTTGCTTGTTAGTTGATGCAGTTTCTTCCTAGCCTTGATGGTCTTTACAATTTGGCATGTTTTTGCAGTGGCTGGTATCAGTTATTCCTTTCCATGTTTAGTGCTTCCTTCAGGAGCTCTTTTAGGGCAGGCCTGGTGGTGACAAAATCCCTCAACATTTGCTTGTCTGTAAAGGATTTTATTTCTCCTTCACTTATGAAGCTTAGTTTAGCTGGATATGAAATTCTGGGTTGAAAATTCTTTTCTTTAAGAATGTTAAAGATTGGTCCCCACTCTCTTCTGGCTTGTAGAGTTTCTGCCGAGAGATCAGCTCTTAGTCTGATCGGCTTCCCTTTGTGGGTAACCCCACCTTTCTCTCTGGCTGCTCTTAACATTTTTTCCTTCATTTCAACTTTGGTGAATCTAACACTTATGTGTCTTGGAGTTGCTCCTCAGGGAGTATATTTGTGGTGTTCTCTGTATTTCCTGAATTTGAATGTTGGCCTGCCTTGCTAGATTGGGGAAGTTCTCCTGGATAATATCCTGCAGAGTGTTTTCCAACTTGGTTCCATTCTCCCCATCACTTTCAGGTACAGCAATCAGACGTAGATTTGGTCTTTTCAGATAGTCCCATATTTCTTGGAGGCTTTGTTCGTTCCTTTTTATTCTTTTTTCTCTAAACTTCTCTTCTTGCTTCATTTCATTCATTTGATCTTGAATCACTGATACCCTTTCTTCCAGTTGATCGAATCAGCTACTGAAGCTTGTGCATTTGTCACGTAGTTCTCGTGCCATGGTTTTCACCTCCATCAGGTCCTTTAAGGACTTCTCTGCATTGGTAATTTCCGTTAGCCATTTGTCTGATCTTTTTTCAAGGTTTTTAACTTCTTTGCATTGGGTTCGAACTTCCTTCTTTCACTCAGAGTAGTTTGATCGTCTGAAGCCTTCTTCTATCAACTCACCAAAGTCATTCTCCATCCAGCTTTGTTCCATTGCTGGTGAGGAGCTGCTTTCCTTAGGAGGAGGAGAGGTGCTCTGATTTTTAGAATTTTCAGTTTTTCTGCTCTGTTTTTTCCCCATCTTTGTGGTTTTAGCTACCTTTGGTCTTTGGTGATGGTGACATAAAGATGGGATTTTGGTGTGGATGTCCTTTCTGTTTGTTAGTTTTCCTTCTAACAGTCAGGACCCTCAGCTGCAGGTCTGTTGGAGTTTGCTGGAGGTCCACTCCAGACCCTGTTTGCCTGGATATCAGTAGCAGCAGCTGCAGAACAGCGAATATTGGTGAACAGCAAATGCTGCCTGATCGTTCCTCTCCTCTGGAAGTTTCATCTCAGAGGGGTACCCGGCCGTGTGAGATGTCAGTCTGCCCCTACTGGGGGGTTCCTCCCAGTTTGGCTACTCGAGGGTCAGGGACCCACTTGAGGAGTCTGTCTGTTCTCAGATCTCAAGCTCCATGCTGGAAGAACCACTACTCTCTTCAAAGCTGTCAGACAGGGACATTTAAGTCTGCAGAGGTTTCTGCTGCCTTTTGTTTGGCTATGCCCTGCCCCCAGAGGTGGAGTCTACAGAGGCAGGCAGGCCTCTTTGAGCTGCAGTGGGCTCCACCCAGTTTGAGCTTCCCAGCCACTTTGTTTACCTACTCATGCCTCAGCAATGGCGGGCACCCTTGCCCCAGCCTCGCTGCCATGTTGCAGTTTGATCTCAGACTGCTGTGCTAGCAATCAGCGAGGCTCCGTGGGTGTTGGACTGTCCGAGCCAGGCGTGGGATGTAATCTCCTGGTGTGCCGTTTGCTAGGACCGTCAGAAAAGAGCAGTATTAGGGTGGGAGTCACCCGATTTTCCAGGTGCCGTTTGTCCCCCCTCCCCTTGGCTAGGAAAGGGAATTCCCTGACCCCTTGCACTTCCCAGGTGAGGCGATGCCTCGCCCTGCTTCGGCTCAAGCTCAGTGCACTGCACCTACTGTGCTGTACCCACTGTCCGACAATCCCCAGTGAGATGAACCTGGTACCTCAGTTGGAAATGCAGAAATCACCCATCTTCTGTGTTGCACATGCTGGGAGCTGTAGATGGAGCTGTTCCTATTCGTCCATCTTGGAACCGCCCCCAGGTGAAGTGTGTTTCTTATAGGCAGCAAATAGTTATGTCTTATTTTTTTCCATTCAACCACTCTACGTCTTTTGACTGGAGAGTTTAGTCTATTTACATTTAATATTATTATTGATAAGTAAGGACTTACCTTTGCCATTTTATTTGTTTTCTGGTTGTTTTATGGTCTTCTTTTCCTTCCGTCCTTTCTCCCTTTCTTCCTTTCTGTCTTCCTTTTTGTGAAAGTAATTTTCTCTGGTAGTATGTTTTAATTTCTTGCTTTTTATTTTTTGTGTATTTGTTGTAGTTATTTGAAGTTACCATGAGCCTTGCAAATAACATCTTATAACTCATTATTTAACTTAATTAATCTATTTATTTATTTGAGACAGGGTCTTGCTCCATTGCCCAGGCTGGACAGCAGTGGGGTGATCTTGGCTTACCACAATCTCTGCTTCCTAGGCTCAAGTGATCCTCCCACCTCAGCCTCCAAAGTAGCTGCAACTATAGGCACATGCCATCATGCCTGGCTCATTTTTGTATTTTTTGTAGAGATGGGACTTCTTCATGTCACCCAGGTTGCTCTTGAACTCCTGGTCCCAAACAATCCACCCACCTCAGCCTCCTAAATTGCTGGGATTACAGGCATGAGCCACTGAGCCCAGCCATAACCCATGATTTTAAACTGATGACAACATAAGCTTGATTGCAAAAACAAAGAAGCAAAGATAAAAGCTAATACAAACTCTACACTTTTACTTAATCCTCCCTTTAAACTTTTGATTGTTTCATTTTATATTTTATTATACTATGTCTTAAAATCTATTGTAGTTATTTTTGATAGGTTCATCTTTTAGTGTTTCTACTCAAGATATGAGTGGTTTATACACCACAATTGCAGTGTTACAATATTCTGTATTTGTTTATGTACCCACTATTACCAATAAGTTTTACACCTTCAGATAATTTCTTATTGCTCATTAACATCCTTTTCCTTCTTAAAATGAAAGTGAAGCAAATACTATGTCCACATTTATGAGTAGGCACCTAGTGATAATGGAGCAAAGCAACTAGCCCTCAGGCAGAGCCTGGTAAGGTCACCATGCTTCACTCAGCACCTGGAGTCTGGCATAGCAAGCTCAGGTGGGCCAGTTTAGAGGGTCTGACTCACATTAACCAAATTCACAATATGCTGATCAGTTCCCAAGGGTCTTTATACTAAAGAGGGAAATTACTCAATAGACTGGATATTTGTAAGTATGTAATTTTTACCAACAGGAGAGTGGCTTCCTTTAAAGTTCAGAGAACCCCTTATTCTGTAGTCCTCTCACAACACTGTCTGAAAGGGCTAATTCTAAAAAATATCTCATCATCCAAACTTTGTGGCTGGTACCCTGAAGAGGCCCTAGTTCAATGTAATGACCTCTGGGCTTCTATTTTGATGTACATGTCACAGCACTATGTCCTAAGAGACATGTTTTAAAGAGGCCGGAGAGAATCGAAGACAAACTATTCATAAAAACATTGATATGAATTTAGATGTATAAGTGTGCACATCACCATAATGTGAGTTTAAAAGTAGAGAGAAAAAACATCATGGAGAAAAACAAGTTTTTAAAGCACAATATACAGAATAATTTTACAACTAAAACTTTGTGGCCTAGAGCATCAAGCCTGTTTATTCGTCATTTCTTTATCTGCATTGCCCCCCAGTGGTAAAATGGCATTAGTCCTTTGGAGAAATGAGGTAGATTGAGAGTGAAGGAGACAGGCTGAAACAAGAAAGGGGCAACAGGTCAGATTAAAAAATAAAATAGAAAAGAAGGAAAGTTTTTGTTTCCTGGAGCAGTAATCAGGAGAGTTTGGCATGAGAATGTTGGGGAGAGCCCCCAGCACCTGCAGCTTTTGCTGCCCATGGACATTGGTTAGGTCTCTTACATTTCTTAGAATTGACGAGGTTTTGCTTTGCTTTGTTTTGCAGGCTTGTGTAGGGTGGGCGTTGTGATACTGAGTCACATTGCTCAGCCACCACTGTACCTACCCTGCACTCCCCATCATCTCAGAGAAATGTAGCCTAGGAAATTGGATGACATGGTCCATAGTATGCATTTAGCAGAGGAGATGTTGGCAGAATAGCTCAGTGGCCCAGAAATGCAGGGCATTCTACCCTTTTCAGCTACCCTGGGGACTCACAGACAGAGGAGGGCCTTTTAAAGAGGGTGTTTGTTTATAATTTATGTCCATCTGTTTTCAATGAGACAAGGAGAGCTACAATGAATATCACAGTCCAAGGGACATTAGAAAAATAAAGAAAGCAAACTAGAAACAATCTTGAGGAAGGAGCAGAAACAGTACAGGGACTTTGGCACAAGGTGATTACCACAACTAAGCATTGCATTTAGTTCTAAATTATGGCTAACGCAAACTGGAAATGCAGGGAATTATATAGTTTCCATTGCCTGGAGCAAGAAAACATAACTGATCTTCAGAGATACACAGTTCTTGGCATTATATGACAAGAGGAATTCCAGAAATTTTAGATCCATAAATAAATATTGCATTGAAAGGTATCCAAATGTATAGTTGATTCTCTTCCATGAGAGCTTGCAGACCTGTTACTACACCTAGTTAGTTCCCCTAACCTCTGGTGAGACCTCTAGTGGGCCATGGAGTTACTGCAAAGTGTCCGTGAATCTCGATTCTAGAGGGATTGTTTCAGTAGTGAAAAAATGTTTTGTGCAAATAAATGTACCAATATTTTTCAAAAATATTTAATATGAAGATTATTATAACTAGTAAAATATAAATTTATGTAAAAGAACTACTAAATTCACATTAGCTTCTAGTTATTACAGATTTTCTTAATTAGAGTCTACTAATAATGCCATTATTTTAAAATTGTATATTACAAGTAGGTCCTTGTGCTTGTAAAGGTTGTAAACCATCACTGGTGCAGACTATCTAGATGGTGTTATTAATCTAAGCGGAGAGGGCAGACACTGCCCACCCCTCCTTAATCATACTCTCAATAACTTTTTCATGTTCTATGATGAGCTCCAAGGAAGGCACTTTGTGCTCAGATGCTCTGGGGCTTTGCTCAGTAGTTAGCTTTGTGGTTTTAGGAGGCCCAAGAGAACTTCAGGGCTTTCCACTCTGAGCACTTTGTTCAGGAAGCTTAAGAGACTTGTTGTGGTTTCGGAAATGACATGCTTGAAGTTGGAGTTCTCACAAACTACTGCTCCTGCTTAAACAGATGGTAGGAAGAAAGACAGCCATAGAGGCTGGTGGCCTGAAAACCGAAGCTGTGGTTGTCTCCACAGGCAACTGTTCTTCAACAAGTTTGCAATTAATTGCTCCACAGAGACATACACACTTCTTTCATGTGGGCAAAGAAAGAACTTTATCAGACAAAAAGCCTCATTTCTCTTAAAACGGGATGAAGGGGAGGAAGTTAGGCAGTCAATCGGGGCAGATTTTACAACAGTGAAAATCACGTTTTTGTTGAGTTCTCCCTTAACATATGGGTGACTCCATGCTGCTACAGATGCTTCATAGATATTTGTGTTACTGTCAACCGCTGGCTGATGCTCCAACTGCCATAAAGCCCCCAGAGAGGGGGAGGCAGAGCTCCCTCAAGCAAGCCTAAAATCTTAACCTACTGTGGTCTGACTCAACCAGCTTAGCTTGGCTGTTTGGGGACAGAAGCTGATGGCAACAAGATTTCAAAAGTAAAAATGGGCATGTGCAAAGCCTTCTAAGAAACAAAGTATTTCAGCCTCACCTGATGCAGTGGTGCCATTAAACAAGCTACCAAATCACCATCGCAAAAACAGACTGGCATATTTGTTAAATATAGTACCAAGGTCACAAATAGTTTTTAGTTATAACTTTAAATTTATATATAGACACATATAACTTTGAATGTCTAGACAAAAATGTCTCTCCCACAGTCTGTCATGGCTCCTAAATTATACCATTGGAAATTCATTGATTTGAGCCAAGAGTCTTTTCTGTCTCAGAATGTGAACATTCTGGTGGATGTGTCTTGTAGAAATGGGGAAAATAACAGACATCTGAAGATGGGACAAGGTGCCAGTAAGGAAAATAGAATGATAAAGGAAAATAAAAGGTAAGACAGATAGTTCTCACAGCTTGGAATGTTTGGAATCTATGGTCAGAAACAAGGTGGCCAAAGGCAAAAATCACAAACTGGGCAAGGTTCTGCCGGCTTGTGGCCCAACCTCTCAGCTCCCCTCCTCTTCCCTGCCAGGCCCTCCTCCCCTTTGGCAGACTTGATCTCAAGCTTTAAGCTCTTTTTTACCCTCTTTGCTTTAGCAAACCTATCATATAAAGAGCACTGAACCAAGGAAATGCACATTCACATCTTGATTCGTTGGCTAAGGCATTCCATCTCTTTCCATTTTTCTTGTAAAATGTGGTTATTACTGTATATTTATATAGTGTATATATACACTAAACATATATTATATATTTATATATAATATATATTTTTTCTTGCATCTTGACATTACTGAAGTCTGGAAACATTTTTGAATGTGTACCTTTTTTTTTTTTTTTTTTTGCACTTTCTTTTTTTTTTTTTTTTTTGAGACGGAGTCTCCCTCTGTCGCCCAGGCTGGAGTGCAGTGGCGTGCTCTCGGCTCACTGCAAGCTCCGCCTCCCAGTTTCACGCCATTCTCCTGCCTCAGCCTCTCCGAGTAGCTGGGACTACAGGCGCCCGCCACTACGCCCGGCTAATTTTTTTTTTGTATTTTTAGTAGAGACGGGGTTTCACCGTGGTCTCGATCTCCTGACCTCGTGATCCGCCCGCCTCGGCCTCCCAAAGTGCCGGGATTACAAGCGTGAGCCACCGCGCCCGGCCTTTTTTTGCACTTTCTCACATGTTACTGTGAGGGCTGAATGTGAAAAACTTTTTCTAAAGTGTTGGCAATGTATAACCATAGACAAATAAAATGCCCTGAGATCATTCCATACAGCATCTGCTTATCTATGGGATGATGGTCCAAATGATTGCCAGTGACATCTCACAGGTTCCTACATAGCATGCACATGAGGACTTATAAAGTATAAAGGCTGCTGGAAGATGAATGTTGGTCTTCTGGCAGATGAAGAAAGAGGAAGGTTTGAAGACAGGCCAGCCATATGGTGCTTCTCAGTATACCAGGTGGATAATCCTCACTCTTCTTCCTGGGCTATTCTTCAGCAATTTTTATAGTATAGCATCTATTGTCTTTAAAATATTATGGTCAGGGAATGCATGGCGTCAGGCCTACTGGGGATCTGGCTGTGGTCAGCATTCTTAAATTCCAAGATGAATTTCTCAAAGTTAGACAATAAGTTCTTCGCAGAGTCAGCATTCAAACTTAGAAACCCCTGTGTCCTGTGCAGATAAACATACCTTTGCAGCCAGTGAGTGGAGAGTCAACAAATATTTGTTGAATGGCGCTATGTGCTAGGTTCTACACCAGCCATCAGACATGCAAAAATGAATACATCCTCCTACAAACTGATAGTAGATAGGAGAATGTGCTAAGAGCATGAAGTAGAAATTCACAAAAGAAAATTTCAAATGACCAATAAATGTTTAAATGCATGTAATTCACTAGCAATTAAATAAATTTAAGGCCAGGCATGGTGGGTCATGCCTGTAATCTCAGCACTTTGGGGGCTAAGGCAGGAGGATTGCTTGTGCCCAGGAGTTCAAGACCAGCCTGGGGAACATAGCAAGACCCCTTCTCTTAAAAAAAAAAAAAAAAAAAGAATTAACAGATGGTGGTGCATGCCTGTAGTAACAACTACTCGGGAGGCTGTGGTGGAAGGATTACTTGAGGTCGAGGCTGCCATGATCACACCACTGCACTCCAGCCTGGGTGATAGAGCAAGACCCTGTAACAAAGAAAGAAAAAGAAGAAAGAGAGAGGAAGGAAGGAAGGAAGGAAGGAAGGAAGGAAGGAAGGAAGGAGAGAGAAAGGGAGCGAAAGAGAAAGAAGTAAATTTAAGTTAAAAGGAGAAACCTTTTTTTTTTTTTTGCTCTGTTTGTCAAAGTTTAAAAACATGACTATACTCAGTGTTAGGAGGGTGTGGGGTCACTTTCCTATCCAGTTGATGTTAAAATACTACCTTGCTAGGGGAGTTTGACAATATGTATCAAAATAAAAATGCCTGTCTTTATCTTGGCAATTCCTATTTCAGGAATTTAATCAAAGGAAATAATAGAAAAGGGGCTCAAGGATGTGTATACAAATATTTTCATTGAAGTATTGTTCATAATAACGGTTTCATTTAAATGTTGTTTACAGTATTGTTAAATAGTTTATGGTCCATCCTTTCTATGGAATGCTGTGCAGTTGATAATGTATACCTATGTTAGGATGGTTATCCACAATATATAACTAAGTAAAAACAACAACAGCATGCTATATACAGCTTAATCCTATTTGTTTTTCAAAATGTATATATGCTTATATACATAGAAATACATTTTAAAAATCCTCCAAGATTGTAAACATGAACTAGCCTTTCATTTTTATACTTAGTTCTTTAATTTTTTGCAATGATCTTTGATTACTTTTTTTTTGAGACAGAGTCTCACTCTGTCACCCAGGCTGGAGTGCAGTGGCGCAATCTCGGCTCACTGCAAGCTCCACCTCCCGGGTTCACGCCATTCTCCTGCCTCAGCCTCCCGAGTAGCTGGGACTACAGGCGCCCACCACCACGCCCGGCTAATTTTTTGTATTTTTAGTTGAGATGGGATTTCACCGTGTTAGCCAGGATGGTCTCGATCTCCCGACCTCGTGATCCTCCCACCTCAGCCTCCCAAAGTGCTGGGATTACAGGCGTGAGCCACCACAGCCAGCCTGTTTACTTTTATTATCTGAAAAAAGCATTAAAATACAAATGTTAAACACTGTACCCTAAAGGAGATCACATTTGTATATTCAGCATATTTTTTCAAGTTGGAATGTGAGTTGTCTACCAAGTCTAGAATCTACAGAATTGATAGCACTAGCAAAGCTGTGAGACTGCCCCTCTTTTCAAAAACCTAAGCCCAGTCTCACGAAGAGAGCAGGGAATCCAGAGACGACCTGCCTCCAGTCCTGTTCTCAGCACTTTTCTACCTAAGAGAAATCAGACCCAGGTGATGTAATCATTTCTCTTGAGCAGGGAAGGAACTAAAGTTTATTAGGAGGTTCTTAACTTCTAGGCACTCTGCTGGATCCTTTTATATCCTCCACCCATGAGGCAAGTATCACTAGACAAAGTAACTGGTCGCAAATTGCACAGCTAGAAATTGGCAGTCATGACTCAAATCTAGCCCTCTGATTCCAAAACCTATGCTATTTCCCTGGGTTCCTTACTGTCTACTTTTTTGTGTTTACCAATATAGATGCCTGCTTCAGTGTGAAATAATCTGTGCATTAAAATTTGCACTTAACTGAGTCTCCCTTAGAAGAGTCCTACAGTGGGCATATGCCTGTCATAACCTGGCTTTCTTTAACTGGCTAGTGACTCATATATTCTTCCATCCATCTATCCATCCTTACATATATCATCTGCATTCATCCATCCTTTTGTCTAGAATTTGTTAAGAGCAATATAGTTTATAGTTTAAAAGTATGATCCATAGAACCCAATTAGCTGGGTTCAAATTGTGGCTCTACTGCTTAGTAGATAAAATGGACAAGTTGCTTAAAAACTTTGTGCCTTCTTTTCCTACAAAATGGGAATGATAACAGTACCTACCTCATAATGTTGCTGTGAACATTAAATGAGTTAATCAACGTAAAGTACTTAAAGCAGAGCCTGGCATGTAATAAGCACATCACCCCCATCATTATTGTTAATACCATGCACCAGGTACTGGGCTAGATGCTGAAATTTCAAAATAGAACAAGATAGGGTTTCTGCCTTCAGGGAGCTTATAGTCTAGTGAAAGAAATAGATACGCCAATACCATACGGGCAGAGTGTTGTGCTGGCAGCACTGGCAAGGGTGGGGCCAAGGGGGGCTTTCCAGGGAAGATGTTGTCTAATCTAAAGTGAACCCAGCAAACGTGGGAAAAGCAGGGACCAAGGCCTGGAAACAAGGATGTGTGGCCAGCTTGAGGCACAAAGTGGTGGAGAATTACTGAGGTGCAGAATGCCGGAGAGGTACTGGGGAGATGGAACTGGAGAGGGGACATCAGCTCTTGTTCTTTGGCAACATTTTTTTTTTTTTTTTTTTTGAGACGGAGTGTCCCTCTGTTGCCCAGGCTGGAGTGCAGTGGTGCAATCTCTGCCCACTGCAACCTCCACCTCCCAGGTTCCAGTGGTTCTCCTGCCTCAGCCTCCCAGGTAGCTGGGATTACAGGCACGTGCCACCACACCCAGCTAATTTTTGTATTTTTAGTAGAGACAAGGTTTCACCATGTTTGTCAGGCTGGTCTTGAACTCCTGACGTCAGGTGATCCGCCCACCTTGGCCTCCCAAAATGCTAGGATTACAGGCATGAACCATGGTGCCCAGCCCTTTGGCAACTTTTATAAAGTCCCCTGAATCTAATGCACCTGACCATACTCCTCCTTTTCTTGCTTTTAAACTTTCTCCCTATCACAGCCCTTAATTATATCAGACCTAAAAGATAAGGTCAGGATCACAGGCAAAACCTCTCCTTTCATTATGCATTCAGTTTCTGTGGTTGACTAACTGAATGTTCCAGCTACACCTGTGTCTGGAAACTTCAGCATATTTAGAGTCTCAGACCGTGAAAGTGGGATCCAGAGTGTCCCAGGCTTTGGGGAAAACTGACTTCCCAGGCATCTGAGTATGGCAGGCTTTTCTGCACAAGCTGCCGCCCAGTACACAGAGCAACATCATATGCTGGGGGCCATACCCCTGCCTTCAGCAGAAATCACAACGTGCCTGCAGGGCAGGCTGACCAGCTTAGGCAGGCAGAGTTTATTATAGTTCTTATATTGTCCTTCTCAAAAATAATTATGTTCCAAGGACGGAATGAGAGTGATGCAACTCTACTGACTCTGAGTTTTACAAGTCTGTCTTAATCAGTCTCCAGGATTGCTCTCCCTCTATTTCTTAATTCCCCTTTAAAGTGTCAAGTAGTACATGTTTTCAGATTATTCAGCTTTAATTTATGCCCCATTCATCAAGAAAATTGTGTATTTTTAATTTTGGTCTTCAATCATTGCATTCCACAGGTTCTGTGTAAAATGTAGTTAGGCCGAAAGATTCTCATTCTATTTTGAGATTCCGTTAGGGTGCTCACAAAACTGGTTACCATTTTCCAGAAACGGTTCAAACCCTGTTACCTATATTTATCTTCAAAAGGACTTTTGTAGTTTTATCATAATACCCTTGGTGTTTCTCTTTTGGCTTCAGCTTGCTTTCTGTTTTTTGGTGTAACATCCTCCATTGTGTATTTTTGGCAACAGAGCTAGTCTGAATCAGTCTTCCTTTCATTTCTGAGGCAAACCGGTGATTCATCTTTAGCATGGGAACCACTTTTACAAACACGGCTGTTACTGTTTTCTGTCACTGAGGTTTGAGTTAGGAAGATAGATCAAGGAAAGTTGTCTCAAGAGACATTCAAGTTTGCAATTCGTTCTTCATGGTTGCTGCTGTCTACAGCACCCAAAAGAATGTCAGTGCAGGTCAGGTCCCTTTGGCCTGCCTTTGGCACCACCCCTGCTTGAGGGGGAAGTTGAGATGTGTGGAGGAGGATGGGCTGAAAGTTGCATGGAAAAGTAATAAAATCATGTGCCTCCTCATGTGCTATACTGAGAAGGGCCTACCATCACCTATATTGTATTCCTGCTGAAAATGTTTAATCTGAACCTAATGGTGAGGAAACAATTGGGCACATTCAAATTGAGAAGTATTTTGCAAAACAGCTGGCTTAGGCTCTTCAAAAATGTCAATGCAATGAAAAACAACAACAATAAAAACTTGGGGAATGGTTCTAGATTAGTTCTCAAAATGTAGGCCCTGGACTAGCAGCATGGGTATCACCTAGGAGCTTATTGGAAAAGCATAATCTCAAACCCCACCACAGAACTATAGAATTAGAATCTACATTTTAACAAGATCCGAGGTGATTTGTATGCACACTCAAATCTGAGAAGCTCTGCTCTAATATACAATTATTATTCAAATTGTCCCAATAGTCTCAGCAATATCCCTCTTTGCTGTTCCCTGCCCTACACCCTCCGCAAGTCTTAATCTAGTCAAGTATCTCACATTACATTTAATTGTCAAGTCTCTTTTACTTTAGAACTGTGGCTCTAAAACTTTAGCATGCATCAGATCCACTTGGAGGGTTTGTGGAAACACAGATTGCCACCCCTCCCTCAACCTTATTTCTTAGTGGTGGTGTTAGTTGCTGTTGACTCTGGGACCACACTTTGAGTACCAAGATGTCAAATAATAGTACATATTATTTCAGTGTTAAATTTCTAAGTGTAATAATCATGGTTATATAGGAAAAGGCCTTTGTCCCTAAGAGATTCTTGCTGAAGTATTTAGGGATTAAGTATCATGATATCTACAACTAACTTGTAGATCAACTAACTTTGATTCTGTAAAACAAAGAAACAACTAGATGGATGGATGGAGCATGGATGCATGGAGTGGATGGATGGATGTGATATGGACAAGCGATAGGGAAATACCAGATAGGAGGGGGTGCTTCCCTGGCAAAGGCTCCACCCTCAAGCCTGAAGACCCATGGCCCTAAGTGGGAACAGCCATTTCTGTTTTCATGCCAAAAAAGTTGCCTTTCAGCTCACCACACCCCCTATCCTGTACCCCGTACCTATATAAACCCCAAGTTCCAGAAGCAGAAGAGCAGATGAGGAGCTAAGGAGACAAGCAAATGGCAGAATGATGTGGCAGAGAAAGAGAGAAGAGAATGTCTGAACACCAAGAGGAGTTTGACTGGGGGCGGTTGGAGAGAAGTTCAGCCACTGGACAGCCAAACTCCAGGGGAAGATAATCTTCCCACTCCATCTCCCCTTCCAGCTCCCCATCGATTGTGCTGAGAGCCACCTCCACCACTCAATAAAACCCCACATTCATCCTTCAAGCCTGTGTGTGACCCGATTCTTCCAGGATACTGGACAAGAGCTCAGAATACAAAAAGCTGTCACAGTGGCCCTCTGCCCTTGAGAAAAAGCAGAGGTGCATTGAGCTGGTTAACACTTAAGCCATCTGTGGACAGCAAGGCTAGAACAGCATTGTAACACTGGGGCCACAGGCACTCATCTCTAGACACTACTGTGGTACCAGAGCCCAAAGCACTCACCCCAGCTCCTGCACCTGCCTGTCTGCATGCTCCTCCATCCTGTCAGGGGTTTGAGCAGCGAACAGGCAAGCCACACCCCTGTCACACGTCCTATGAGGGAAATCAGGGAACTCTCCCATTTCAGGTGGATGAAGAATAGATGGATAAAACAAATGTGACAAAATATTAACAATCAGTGAACATTAACATAGATGAACAATGAACATAGTGAACAAAATAGTTGAGGAAACAAATAAACAAACTGTGGGGGAGGAAAACACCTTTTCCTCTACCCTCTTAGGCTCACTGCCCAGGACTCTGCAAATTAGACTGCTAAAAGACAGATTGACAAGAGAAAAGGCACACATATTTTATTTTATGTTAATTTTTACATAACAAGGGGACCTTTTTTAGAAAAGAAGCGAAGACCCAAAGAAGCAGGTCTGGGAACTTATATGGCATTTTAAACAAAGAACAATACATTGCAAGATATGTGACAAGAAAAGAAAAGGGCTTGGGGCTTCCAAGCACTGCAACCTGTGGGTAGGTAAATATGCGGGGGAAACTAATGGAAGATGAAGCTATCTTAGCAAGATTTGTTTGTGCAGGCCCACCTCAGTGCTGACATTCTGTTTTCTTCAAGGTCATGGTACTTTTCTGGGAGAAGAGATTTATGGCAGTCCTTATTTCTCAGCAGTTTCTGCTTTTACTCAGGTAAGGGAAGCTCTGGGAAGCCTTCTTTCTGCATCTGTTGAATCCCAAATGTCTTCAGCTCAAGATAATTTTTATGCTTAAGTGGCATATTTTAGTGCAGCATATTCTGATCCTCTTCAAAACAGTGTCGACCTAGAGGTTGTAGATTTTATGTGGAGTCTGGAAAGAGCAGTGTTTGGGTGGATCTGATTTGCAACTCCTCACTGCTTAGTGAGCAGAGTATAGTACGTGACCCAATAACCAGCCCTATTATTTTAACCTGAAGAGCTGAATCAAAGCTGGTCTTGTAGGTAGTGTTTTGTCCCATAATGACCAATGGGAGGGGTAACAATATTGAACTGATTTCACTAATATTAAGTCTTCAACCAACATTTTCTTACCATTTGTTTATGGGTCAGGAATATTTGACCCTTGCCATCTCTGTCCAGTCAGCAACCATCCATGGGTGTTTAGAGTAGGCAGTGGGAGGGGTGTTCCATTAATCACTGAGATGAGTAGGTCAAAGCACCCTGGTCTAGTTGAGGAAGGAATGCAGATTCTGGTTCTGGCAATGCCAATTAAGAGGTAATGTTGTCAAGGCAGGTTACTTAGGCCCTTTGGCTTGGTGTTTCCATGTCTGTAGCCTGATTGTTGACTAGAGCAGGGATTTTCAAATTGTGTTTTGTGAACCTTCCAAGATTCCCTAAAGATACCTCAGGGACTGGTGGAAGGAGTGGGGGGTACCTGTTAGGAAGGTTTTGGGGGAAGGTTCCTGCCCTACTCCAACCACACATAGTGAACCATTCACCCCTGTGTGGTGATGGCAGGTGGGACACTGATGGGAGGAATAAGGTGGTGGAGTGGGGAGAGAATACAAAGAAAGGCAGAGTGCTCCTTGGCCACATATGAACCACCTCATTCTTGTGAAATTTATCGAGTGCCTCCTAGTTCAGGCCAGACATCCTCATGAAGACTGAAGAGGTGGCCAAGGCAGCACAGGGTCCAAGGACACAAGGCTTCTTAGAGGAGGTATTTTTCAGTCAGATCCCCAAAAGCAGCTCCAAAACCCATGACTGATTCTAAGGCTGGTGTATGCCCTGTCTTGCTCTCCATAGCAAAAAGAGAGGACTCTTTTCATGTTGCCACTGTAAATGCCCTATGTGAGCTACATGCTTCAGTAAGAAATGCCCAGTATCCCTTGGCACCAGCCAAAATTTGCCTTAAATTGTGAACTAATTCATTTTTTGTTGAATTATTTCACTGTTGCTTACGCTTAGCTATAATTCTAAACAAACAACTTTGCCAGTGAGCTGTAATGTTTACACTGACCATAACCCAGTTTCTAGATGTCCAAATACTTTCTTAACAGCACCTCCAGCCACAGCATACTGTCCTACCAGTCAGGCGAGGTCTGCAGGCCAGGTCCCCTACAGGAAGACATGGCAATGCTAGCTAAGATGTCTTGGGTTAGGCATCTGTTTCTCCCGTGCGTGCATGCACACACACACACACACACACACACACACACACACGCACGCACAGTAACTAGATAACTATTAGTCACCAAGGCATAAATTTTAAACTCTGAAAAATATAAACTGACACCACATTCCCTATTGTTACAAGTTTAGTCCAGCAGTTAGTCCCACTTTTGCTTCTATAGGAACTAGGAAATAAACCCTAATCACATTGGTGACCCACAGTCTCAGATACTACAGTAGGCAAGAGTTTGATATTACTTTTCTTTAAAATCACATATATACACAAGCATACACACACATAAACAAGCCTCATATTAAAGATTTCTTCTTGGATTTGCATTCACTTCCTCTGTATCCACTGTTGCACTTGCTTCTGGTCACACTGATCTGCCACAGTCTTGCATAAGTCACTTAGCCTTTCTCAGCCTTATCATCTCTATTTATAACATGAGAAAGTTTGCAAGTTCCTGAGGGGCCGTGCTGTCTTTGGCCTAATTCCGTGCCATGTTCTCTGCCTAGAAGCCTGCACCACTCTCCAAGTTTACCCCTCAGGAGACATTTGGCAATATCCAGAGACATTTTTGGTTGTCACAACTTTGAGGAAAGGGGATGTGACTGATATCTAAGTAGAGGCCAGAGATACTATTAAACATCCTATAATGCAAAAGTAAGCCCTTACAACAAATACTTATCTGGTCCAAATGTCAATAGTGCCAAGGTTGAGAAACCCTTTTCTAGACCTAGTAATTCCTACAAGTTCTTTACCTTGAAATTTAAATGTCACTTCCCCCAAAGACCCCTGTCTAATACCCTAAACTGAAGAAAAAGCTATCAGAGCACTTGTCCCCATATGCTGTAATTGTTCTTTACCCCATTTTTTTCTTTTTAGAAGATGAAGGAATATTTCTTGTTTAGTGCTTTATTTATCTCTCAAGCTTAGCATATAATGTAGCAGAATAAGGGAATGGATAGATGGATGGATGGTGTCTTAGTCCATTTAGTGTTGCTATACAGAATAACTGAAACTGGGTAATGTATTAAAAAAAGAGAGAGAGGTTTATTTAGCTCAGGATTATACAGACTGGAAAGTTCAAGGGCATGGCCCTGGCTTCTGGTGAGGTCTTTCATGCTGGGACATAACATGGTGGAGAAGGTCAATGGAGAAATAGACATGTGCAAAGAAGACACAAAACCCAAGGGGAATCATTGGCTTTATAACAAACCACTATTATGGGAACTAGTTCAGTCTTGCCAGAGTGAGAACTCACTACCATGAGAACAGCACCAAGCCTTTCATGAGGGATTTACCTCCATGACCGAAACACCTCCCATTAGTCCCCACCTCCCAACACAGACACATTGTCATCTAAGACTCCAGGCAAGCTCCTTTAGGCTATAAGCCTGTAAAATAAAAAAATAAGTTACAGTTAATCATTATTGTACAACATTGGTTGGAACTTCATGGGTCCACTTATACATGAATTTTTTTCTGCTTCTGCCACCCCTAAGACAGCAAGGCCAAACGCTTCTCTTCCTCATCTTCCTCAGCCTACTCAAAATGAAGGATATTGACCTTTATAAGAATGAAGGATAAAGACCTTTATGAGTATGAAAACCTTTATGATGATCCATTTTCACTTGATAAAGTGTAAATGTATTTTTTATTCTATTATTAATAAATATATAATATAATTTGTTATAAAGAATATAAAGAGTAAATATATTCTTTATTATTTTCTGAATAACATTTGCTTTTCTCTAGCCTACTTTGTTATGAGAATACAGTATATAATACATACATAAAATATGTGTTCATTCACTGTTCATGTTATTGGCAAGGCTTCTGGTCAACAGTAGGCTATTATAGTTAAGTTTTGGGGGAGACAAAAGTTATATGTAGATTTTTGACTCTGCAAGGGGTCAGCACCTGAACGCACACATTGTTCAGGGGGTCAACTGTATTTACTTCCAAAATAAAATGGTTGTATAGGCATTGGGTAAACATTCCCATTCCAAAAGGGAGAAATTAGTCAAAAGAAATAAATGACAAGCCCCACACAAGTCCAAAACCCAGAAAGGAAGTCATTAAATCTTAAAGCTCCAGAATAAACTCTTAGATTCCATGTTTCTCATCCTGGACTCAATGGTGCAAGGGGTGGACTCCCATGGTTTGCTGGTTGTAGCCTACATGGCTGCTCTAACAGGCTGGAGTTAAATGTATGTGGCTTTTCCAGGCTATGACTGAACACAGCCAGTGGCTCCACTACTGTGGGGTCCTGGCTGTAGCCCCACCTGTATGGCTTCACTAGGCATTGCTATGGTGGGGACTCTGCAGCAACTCTGACCTCACATTTCTGCTCAGCATTTCCCTAGCAGTCGCACTCTGTGGTGGCTCCACTCTTTCAACAAATCTCTCCCTGGGCCCACAAGCTTTTCCATTCAGCCTTTGAAATGTAGGTGGAGAAAGCCACACTTCCATAGCTCTTGCATTCTGTGAGTCTGCAGACTTAGCACCACATGGAAGCCATAAAGGCTTACTGCTTCAGCCCTCCAGAGCTACAGCCTGAGCCATATGTGGGGCCATTTGAGACATGGCTACTCTAGCTCAAGCAACCAAAATGTGGGGAGCAGTGTCCTGAGATAGTGTAGGGGTGTGGTGCCCTGGGGACTGTCCCCCAAAACCATTCTTTCCTTTCAGGCCTTTGGAATCATGATGGGAAGGGTGTCTTCAAAGATCTTTGAAATGCCTTTGAGACCTTTTTCCCATTGTTTTGATTATTAGCACCTGGCTCCCTTTTGTCAATGCACATCTGTATAGCAAGCTGTAGCTGAGTCACACCCTTGGATTCCTCTCCTGAAAATTCCTTTTTTATTCCTGTCACATACCAGGCTGTGAATTCTCCAAGTTTTTAATACTCTGCTTCTCTTTTAATTTTAAATTCTGTCTTTAGGTCATTTCTTTGCTGCCATAACTGAGCATAAGCTGTTAAAAGTAACCACACGGCTTCTTGAGTGTTTTGCTGCCTAGAGATTTCTTCCACCAGATATCCTAGTTCACTGACTTAAGTTCAGCCTTCCACAAGGCCCTAGGCATGGACACAATGCAGCCAAGTTCTTTTCCCTGGTGTAACATTGGTGACCTTTGCTCCAGTTCCCAATAAGTTTCTCCTCACTTCTGTTTGAGACCTTGTCAGAATGTCCTTTACTGTCCATGTTTCTATCATTATTTTGGTCATGACCACTCAGCCAGCCTTTAAGAAGTTCCAAACTTTTTCACATCTTTTTGTCTTCTGAGCCTCCACCACAATCACCCTCAATGCTCTGTTCATGGCAATACAGACTTTCTAGCCTGCTCTTCCATACTCTTTCAACCTCTGCCCATTACCCAGTTCCAAAGCCACCTATCTTTATAGCCACACCCATTCCTCGGTACCAATTTTCTGTCTTTGTCTGTTTTGTGTTGCTATAACAGAATACCTGAGACTATGTAATTTATAAAGAGGCTCATTTATGCCATAGTTCTGCAGGCTAAGAAGTTCAAGGGCATGACCCTGGGCTCTGGAAAGGGTTTTCATGCTGTATCATTAAATGGTGGAGAAGATCAAAGGGGAAGTGGACATGTGCAAAGAAGAGAGGTGTCCTGGCTTTATAACCCCCTCTGGAAGGAACTAATTTAGTTTTGCCAGAGTGAGAATTCACTACCACAAGAATGGCACTACATCATTCATGAGGGACCTATCTCCAAGACCCAAACACCTCCCACTAGGCCCCACCTCCCATTACTGTTACATTGGGAATCAAATTTCAGTAAGAGTTTTGGTGGGGACAAACAATATCCAAACTATGGCGGATGGATAAAGTATTATTAGTTTGCTAGAGCTGCTATAAAATGCCACAGGGTGGGTGGCTTAACCAAAATAAATTTATTTTCTCACAGTTCCAGAGGATGGAAATCCAAAATCGAGGTGTCAGCAGGTGTTATTGCTTGAATGTTTGTAACCTCCAAAACTCATGTTGAAACTTAGTCCCTGGTGTGGCAGTGTTACAAGATTAAGAGGTGGGGCCTTTAAGAGGTGATTGGGTCATGAGGACTTTGATCTCATGAATGGATTAATTCATTCTTGGAGTAATGAATTAATAAATTATCATGGAATGGGACTTTTGGCTTTATAAGAAAAGGAAGAGAGACCTGATCTAGCACACTCAGCTCCTTTGCCATGTGATGCCCTGTGCTGCCTCAGGACACTGGAGAAAGTCCCCACCAGGAAGAAGGCTTTTACCAGATGCAGTCCTTTGTTCTTGAACTTCTCAGCCTCCATAGCTGTAAGAAATATATTTCTCTTCTTTATAATTTGCCCAGTTTCAGGTTTTCTGTTATGAACAACAGAAAACAGACTAAGACAGCAGGTTTAGTTTCTTATGAAGCTTTTTTCCTTGACTTCCAGATTGCTTCTTCTCAGTGTGTCTTCACAGTGAGCATTTGGTACCACTTTAGAGCCTGACTTTTCTACGTCCATCCAAATTTCTCCTTCTTATAAGGACACCAGTCAGATTGGATTAAGTCCACCCTAATTTTTAACTTATCACCTATTTTATCTTAATCACCTCTTTACAGGCCCTATCTCCAAATATAGTCACAGTCTGAGGTACTAAGGGTTAGGTCTTTAACATATAAATTTGGGGGTGGGGAACACAATTCAGCCTGTAACAGATGGATTTTCATTGTCTCTGACATTCTGAGGTTCAACTCCTTAGGAATATGTCTTAATTCAAGACAATTCTCCTGGTCTCTTCCCAGTACTAGCAGCTTTTCTTCAACAATCTCTCCACTTTTTATTTCAAATAACTGAGGACTGTGAGATTGGCAAATAAAAATTATCTGTTACAACCTTAGAGCTCACATCCTTAAAGAGATTATCAAAGGCAGACATCAATCCATCTTTGAATCCTGCCTCCTCTACTTACAAACTGTGTGATCTTGGGCAATTTCAGTTTCTGCTTTGAAAAATGGTATGATAATTATATGAACCTCCAAAAGATAGTGCTAGGATTCAGTAAGATAATACATAAAATATGCCTAAGATAGTGCCTGGCACACAGTAAGTATTCAGTGAATGTTGCAGGGGTGGGGGTGTTTGGGTGTTTCAGCTATTGAGGTTTTTTCTGTGTGTGAATTACACTTTTTTTCAATATCACAGTAAAGTTTTTCTTTCACATTAGTAAAAACTTTGATATTTTCAAGGCAAAACATATTTTGCTTTCTAAGTCTTTCCTTTTAGTTGAATTACAGATAACTTAAGAAACCAAATTGTCATCAAGTTTTTACTCACAACTCCTACCCTGATACCCTGTGTAACCTCAACTCTCAGAAGCTAATGATGGGCTAATGGAAAAATGAGAGGAAAGAGTTTTTTTAGGACCTAGATCCCCTCTGTCAGCTTCATCATCTCCCTCTCATCCATCCCAGCATTCAGTCCTGCATTAATCTTGTAGATTCTTGTTCCTTGCTATCTCTTAAATATTTCTCCTTCCTGATAGGCTCATCTCTCCACCTTGGCTGAGACCCTCACCACTTCTTCAGTACCACTTTAGAGCCTGACTTCCCTGATCCTGGACCATGTACCTTCACACCCATACCCTGACTCTGCCCTCAATTTGATTTTGCCAAAATATAATGCCTCAATGGCTTCCTCTAGCTTTCAGGATAAACTTCAAACTACTTAATCCATGAGCCCTTTCCAATTTGACCCCTGCTTTCTTCTCTAGCTTCTTCCTCTCCCTGCCCCTCCCTCTGAAGGCACTGTGCTATTTCACAGGTCTGTCCCTCTCCACATGTCACACTCTCTACTTCAAATCCCCTTCCTCTGTCCTTCACCTAGTCAACTCCTGCTTGTTCTTCAAACATCCACCTCCTCTAGGAAGCCTTCTTTACTCTCTAGTCTCCAATAGTAGCTTTTATTTATTGAGGAAAATTTGTATACAATGAAATGCACAAATCTTAAGTATTAATTCAAGGAGTTTTAATGTATACACACCCATGTAACCACTACCTCAATAAAAATATAGAAAAATGTTTGTGCTCCTTCCCAGTCTATCCTCACCCCCACCATTCATAAACACCCACCCCACCCTCCTAATTTCTACCACCACGGATTAGTTTTGCCTATTCTTCAACTTCATATAAATGGAATCATGGAATCACACTCTTTTGTGTCTGTTTTCTTTTGCTTAATATAGTGTTACTGCAATTCATCCATGTAGTATGTTACAGTAGTTCATTCTCTTTTTTAAAATTGCTGAGTAGAATTCCATTGCATGAACATATTACAGTTTGGTTAAACATTCACTACCCTATTGATGGGCATTTGAACTGCTTTTACTTTTTGGCTATTATGAATAAAGCTGTTATGAACACTGCTAGCATTTGTTACACATCTATGCTTTGCTCTTGATCTTAAGAGAAGAGTTTAATATTTCACCATTAAGTTTAGTGTTAGCAGTAGGTTTTTTAAAATTTTCCTTTATCAGAATGAGGAAGTTTTCTCCTTAGTTTGCAGAGCTTTGTTTTCTTTTTAAATGATGAAGAGGTGCTAAATATTTTTAAAAATTCTTTTGCATTTATTAAAATAATAATTTGTTTTTTCTCCTTTATTCTATTTATATAGTGAATTAATTGATTTTGAATTTTAAACAATCTTTGCATTCTTTGCATGAATCATAGTCATGATTAATATAATTTTATGTATTGCTGGAGAAAACTTATCAATTTAAAAGTATTTTTTGCTTCTATGTTTATGAAGGATATTGGTCTCTGATTTTCTTTTCTCAAAAGATGTACTTAAGTTTTGGTATCGGTATTCTGCTGACCTCATAAAATAAATATGGAAGTATTCCCTCATCCTTTGTTTTCTAGAAGAGTTTTTGTAAACTTGATATCATTTCTTTAAAAAACGATCAATATAATTCACTAGGGAAGCCCTGGGCTGACAGTGTTCCTGTGAGACTGTTTTTATTATTATTATGAACTCTATTTCTTTAATAGATATAGAGCTCTTCATATATTCTATTTTTTCTTGTATCAGTTTTAGTAAATTTATCTTTCAAAGAATTTGTCCATTTTATCTACTTCTTAAAATGTAAACAAATTTTTTAAATTATTTTAAAAATTATAAAATTAATTTTATAATTGGTTATCTAAACTTCATTTTTTATTTGTCAGTCTTGCTCGGGATTTGTCCTTTATTTTATTTTTTGAGACAGAGTCTCTCTCTGTCACCCACGCTGGAGTTCAGTGGCACGATCTTGGCTCACTGCAACCTCCCTCCCAGGTTCAAGAGATTCCTGTGCCTCAGCCTCCTGAGTAGCTGGGATTACAGGCACACGCCACCACATCCAGCTAAGTTTTTGAATTTTTAGTAGAGGCAGGGTTTCGCTATGTTGGTCAGTCTGGTCTTGAACTCCTGGCCTCAACTGATCCGCCCTCTTTGGCCTCCCAAAATGCTGGGATTACAGGCATGAGCCACTGTGCCAGTCTGGATTTGTTGATTTTATTAATCTTTTCAAAGAACATATTTTTGGCTTTTCTTAATTTTTTTGTTTGTTTTCTATTTCATACATTTCTGCTCTTTTCCTTATTTTCTTCATTCTTACTTCCTTCAAGTTTATTTTGCTCTTCCTTTTTTAGCTTCTTAAGATGGAATCCCAGTGATTTTAGACCTTTTTTTGTATTACAAGTATTTAATGCTAAAAAGTCCCTGTACAGGACGGGTGCGGTGGCTCAAGCTGGTAATCCCCGCACTTTGGGAGGCCGTGGCAGGCGGATCACAAGATCAGGAGTCCGAGACCAGCCTGGCCAATATGGTGAAACCCCGTCACTACTAAGAAAAAAAAAAAGCCGGACATGGTGGCTCACGCGCCTGTAGTCCCATCTACTCGGGAGGCTGAGGCAGAAGAATAGCTTCAGCCTGAGAGGCAGAGGTTGCAGTGAGCCAAGATCATGCCACCGCACTCCAGCCTGGGCAACAGAGCAAGACTTTGTTGAAAAAAAAAAAAATTAATTAGCTGCCTCCCACAATTTTGATATGTTGTGTTTGTATTATTACTAATTCAAAATATTTTCTAGTATCTTTTGCGATTTCTTCTTTGACTCATGAGTTATTTAGAAATCTATTTCTTAATTTCCAAATACTTAGGACTTATCTAGCTATCTTATTATTAATGATTTCTAATTTAATTTCATTGTGGTAATAAAACACATACTTTGAGATTTTGAAATTTATTGAGTTTTATTTTACGGCTGAGAATATGACCTGTCTTGCTGGTCATATTCTTGAATGTTCTATGTGCAATTATAAGGAATGTTTACACTGAAGTTGTTGTTAGTGTTCCATAAATAGTAGTTAGAGCAAGTTGTTTGATAGTTGTATTAGTCCATTCCTGTGTCACTATAAAGAAATACCTGAGGCTGGGTCATTTATAAAGAAAAGAGGTTTAATTGACTTACATTTCTACAGGCTGTACAGTGCTGGCATTTGCTTCTGGTGAGGGCCTCAGGAAGCTTACAAGCATGGCAGAAGGCGAAGTGGGAGTAAGCATGTCACATGGTGAGAGAGGAAGCAAGAGAGCAAGGGGAGAGGTGCAACATGTTTTTAAATAACCAGATATCATGTGAACTAACTGAGCAAGAATTCATTTATCACTAAGGGGATGATGCTAAACCATTCATGAGGGATCTGCTTCCATGAGCCAGTCATCTCCACCAGGCCCCACCTCCTACATTGGAACCATATTTCAACATGAGATTTGGAGGGGACAAATATCTGAACCGTATCAACAGTGATATTCAAATATTCTGTATACTCGTGATTTTTTTTTTTTTTTTGTCTAGTTGGTCTACAAATTACTGAGGGAGGTGTGTTAAAAATTGTCAATTATAACTGTGGATTTGGTTATTTGTTCCTTTAGTTTTTTCAGTATTTGCTTCATGTATTTTGAAGCTCTGTGTTAGATGCATACACACTTATAATTGTAATGTATTCCTGATGAAATGATTCATTTATCTTTATGAAATGTTCAATGTTCATCTCTTTCACTGGTACTACTTCTTGCTTTGAAGTGTATTTTATCTGATATTAACATTAGAACACACATTCTAATACTTAACGTTTTTATCACGTATCTTTTTCTGTTCCTTTAAACCTACCTATGATTTTATATTTAAAGTGTGTCTCTTGTAGAAAGCATATAGCTGTGTTTTGTATTTTTACAAAGTCTGTTTCTGCTTTTTAATAGTGTTTAGTTCATTTTCATTTAATATTATTAGTTATATGGTTGGATTGAAGTCTATCATTTTCCTGTGTGTTTTCTCTTTATCCCATCTGCTTTTTATTCTTGTGTTTCTTCTTTCCTGCCTTCTTTGGGTTAATTAAATATCTCTATTATTATATTTTAATTTCCCTCATATTTAAGTATTCCCTCCTTTTTTTTTTTTTTTGAGACAGAGTTTTGCTCTGTCGCCCCGGGCTGGAGTGCAGTGGCACGATCTCATCTCACTGCAACCTCCACCTCCTGGGTTCAAGAGATTCTCTTGCCTCAGCCTCCCAAGTAGCTGGGATTACAGGCACCCGCCACCATGCCCAGCTAATTTTTGTACTTTTAGTAGAGATGGGGTTTCACCATGCTGGCCAAGCTGGTCTCGAACTCCTGACCTCAAGTGGTCCACCCGCCTCGGCCTCCCATAGTGCTGGGATTACAGGCGTGAGCCACCATGCCCAGCCTGGTATTCCTTTTTTAATCCTTTTGAGCTACTACTAGGATTATGATATAAATTTTTAATTCATCATAGTCTGTGTAGAGTTAATTTGTACCACTTCATGTTAAATTTAAGAATCCTAAACAATGTAATTTAATTTAACACTACTCCATCTTGTGTGCTGTAATTATAGATTTTTTATAATCTCTACAAGAAGATGTTATAACTCTAATTTTTGGCATTAAACAGTTACTTGTCTTTGAAGGAAATTTAGAGAAGAAAAATGATATCATTTAATATTTACCCATATATCAACTATTTCTATTTTCCTTTATTTTTTCCTGTATATCTGAATTTCTTCTGAGATCAGATGCCATTGGGCATGTTCAGGGTGATATGGCCATAGACAAATTTCTATCTGCTATTATTTCCTTTAGTTTGAAGAACTTCCCTTAATAGTTTTTGTAGGAAATCTATTCACTTTTTAAACTTTTTTTGAAAATACATATATTTTGCCAAATTTTTTGAAGGATATTTTTATTGAATATAGAATTTGGGGTTTAGTTTCTTTAAGGCATGCTAAGGATGTTTTTTCATTGTCATCTTTTTAAATGTTTTATTAATATCTCCTCAAATTTGTTTTATCAGTTTTTTCATTTTCTTCTGTCTTTGTTTCTGATGAGAAGTCAGATATCATTCTCATCATCTTTTTCCCGTAAATAATGCATCTTTTTTTCTCTTCTGGATGCTTTAAATTTTTTTCACTTTCCCATTGGTTTTACCAGCTTAACTATGGAAGGCATCATCTTCTTTGCATTTATACTGCTTGAGATCCTCTAAGGTGCTTAGGTCCACACATTAATGTTTTTTACCCAATTTGGAAATTTTTTGGCCACCATTTTTATAGATTTTTTCTGCTTCATTATCTCCCTTCTTTCCCTCTGGGACTCCAATTTCACATTTTAGACCAGTTGATATTATTCTGTGTCCCGAAGGTTCTAACCACTCTTCAACTGTAATTCTCTGTGTTCTTCAAATGGGAATGTTCAAATATATGTGTACAAGTCCGCTGACCCTTTATTCTGCTATATTCAACCAATTAAGTCCATCCAGTGGTTTTTTTACTTCTGATATTATACTCCTTGGTTTTATAATTACCACTGCTTTTATAATTTCTGTGTTTCCTAAGACTCTCATCTATTCACTCACTGTAACCATTTTTCCTTTAAGCCCTTGAGCACATTTATAATACTTGCTTTAAAGTTATTGTCTGCCAATACCAATCTTTGGATTATCCTGGGGTATGTTTCTCTTAAGTGCTTTCTGTACTCATATTTTCCTATTTCTTTGTGTGCCTATTATTTTTTGTATACTGATGTTATGCATGATACATTATAGAGATTGCAATCTGTTATCTTTCTCTAGAGATGATGCTATTTGTTGTAGTAGGCATTTAAATTACTGGCTCATCACTTGAATTTGTGGAGGCATGATTTCACATTTTTGTTAGGATATGTTTGTTTTTGTTTTGCTTTTAGTCTTAGGATTAATTCCTATGTCTTGACTGCTAAGGACTAGCCTCTGTGGGGTTTCAGTGGAAAGCCCAAGGTGTTTACCAAGTCTCTCTGACTTGATGGGAACTATATGCCAACTCTATCTACATTGAAGTGAATACCAGCTGAAATCTCTGCTGAGCCTTTCAGATAGTGCTGTCCATTGGGCTCCTGAAGTCTCTCTTGTCCATGCACAGTTCAGGGACTGTTCAAGGATTTGAGGCAGTTTATGGGCAGGTTTAGAGGCTCCTTACTCCAACTTTCTCCCTCAATTCCCAGCTACTCTGCCACCCCAAACTGTGTTCTCTGATCCCGCAAATCAATACACTGAAGGCTTCTGCTTGAGTTCTGGTTTCCCTACATCTCATGGATTGGAGAGAGCCCCCAAGGCAAAAGTCATGTAAATGTAGCTCTCACTCATTATGATTTTCTTCTTTCAGTAATCAAACTCTCTTCACTTTTTGCCTACTTTTCACTGTTCTTGGTGGGTGAATTACAAATAGTGGCTTTTCATACTTTATTTGAGGCTTATTGTTGTTATTTGTGGGATAGTTGGTCTAAACTACTTGACCGTTACCAGAATCAGAGCTTTCCCATAGTATGTCTTTTAGAGATGGGTCTCACTATGTTGCCCATGCTGAACTTGAACTCCTGGGCTCAAGCAATCCTCCAGTCTTAGCCTCCTGAGTACCTGGGACTACAGGCATCCACCACCACACTTAGGTACCCATAGTAGTGAACATTCACCTATCACAGAGTGTGCCACACTGTGCTGTAATTATGAATTTTAATTGTAAGTCTCCCCCACTAGACTCTAAATCCTTTCCAGCAAGATCTATTTTCTGCAGTAGATTCCAGACCAGAAAAAATAGAGGACATTACACCAAATTCTATATGTTTTAATATGGTACCAATCCGTGCTTGACAAAATGATGTTTTCTGATCGTCAAAGGAACATAAACAGTACAAACCACTGTGGGATCTCAGAATGTTTTACTCAGTGTAACTCTTCTACATGATTAGGGGCTTTTCTGCCATTTTCGTGGTAATGTAGCCTTACTACAAAGCATGTATTCAGGGAGTGGACTCTATATCTGGCTCTGTAACCTGCAAGAGGCCAGCCTACTACTGCTAAGACCTAATGCTCTAAGTTGACTGGTAGGCTTCATAAACTGACCGGGCTCATTTTACAAAGAGTGGGAAGGGGATTCTATATTCTTGTTTTCTACAGTTGGTTAGCCAGAGAGGACACTCCTAGAGGGGGGTTACACCTTAATTTCATTTAACTAGGGGTTTGGTGAGGATCTGAATACCATCATTCTTTTATAAAAGTTGTGTGAAAGATAATTTAAAGTATGGAATTGAGGAGTCTATGAATTCAGCACTCTTCAATTGTAAGTGACAGAAATACAATTGAAACTGGCTTAAATATAAAAGGGGATTTTTTTTGGCTCACATAAATAGGTTAGTGGTGAACCTTCAGGCACAATCTATCTCCCTTTCTCTTACTCGGCTTTTGTCTGGACTCAGAAAGCATTCCCCAAAGAATGATAAAGATGGCCACTGGTACTCTAGCCCAAATCTCATCAGCTTAGCAACCCCAGTAAGAAAATAATATCTCTCTCTAAATAATTACAAGAAATGGCACAGAAAATCTTCCCATTGCTCTAGCTTGTGTTATGTACTCACACCGGGAGCTGGGGATGGAGTGAGACCAACCCCAGTTGACCACATAGACTGATAGTTGAGCAATGAGGGATTTGCAAAGAAAAAGAGGGGTTCTGATAATGGAAGAAGGAGGATAGATGTTAGGCAGACAAAAACAAAGGGTTTTGTTTTTTTGTTGCTTTTCAACAGAGAAAAAGAAGTTACAACATTAAATGTAGAAGCAACAGAGGCTAGACTAGAAGTGAGCAGAATCAAGAGATAAAAGACACTAAATAATGCAGAAATAGTTAAAACATTGAGACTATATTGAGGAAACCTATATTATGCAGAAAATAATGATAAACTTTTGGAAGAAGGAAGTATGATCAAAGGCAGCTGTAAAAGAAGATTTAATTTATGTGTTTAATTAAAATGCTGCAACCTCAAATTTTTCTTCTGTGGCAAACACTAGGAACATTTTTTAAAATGACTTCTTCATTTATTAAGAAACTGTGTATTAAAATACAATTCAATGAGGCCAAGTTTGTAGAAAGGAGGTTCTCACATGGGCTATTTGTCGTGAAAGAAATTCCCTAAGTGGGATGAGGTGAGAATTCAGCACAAGCTATTGTCACTACAGGCAAAATAAGTCTGAAAACAAGCTTCTACATTGTTGAATGTGTAAACACTTTATAAGACATTTTCCCATACCTTATTCCATTTTATCTTTGTGAACATTCTATGATCTTAGAAAGGCTGAATTATTACAGCTATTTCACAGATGAGGAAATCTGCAGCATGTTTCTGGCTTCTTCGCAAATGAAGGATAAAGCATAACAATTTCCCGGATAAAGAACTAAAGAGAACCTGACTAGATTAAGGTCACGTTACCAAGAGCCAGTGACCAGCATTCTGCCAGTTTCAGGATCCTGCGAGCTCCCTTCTCTGCTGTTTCTGTGTGAGCAGGTCCATCCCGAAAGGTATATCACAGCATGTTTCAAACAGTCCTGTTCTTCTTCACACTTAAGTTCTGTGGGTCCAAGAAGAAATGATTTTCCTGGCCCTGAGGCTCCTTTTAGAACTGATTTAGGTAGTGGAAATCTTTGTAACGTCCAGGATAGAAAAGGTGGAGAATTTTTTTTAGAATTTATATTGTTTGCTTTTCGCCGGGTACGGGGTGACAAGGTCCTGATGTTCTTAGAACTGGGTGTCTGCATTTGCGTTGTTTCAATAGGTGGCAGCATGTCCTCTTCTTTAAAAGGTATCTTTTTAAAAGGGCATAGTGAAAGCTTCTGTTGGGAAATGAAAAAGTGACAATAAGAGAGACAAATAGGAAATGTTCCCTGTGACACACCGTACATATATTGCTCATAGTCACAACTCAAGTCATTTAACAGGTTTTGATCCATCAGTAATCACTTTAGAACAAAAGTTGTATCATGACACTTCTACTTCAAACTATAATGCCGCTTAGGTCTCCCCTCACTGGGGACTCAATATATTGGAAAAGTTTTGGGTAAGCAATGTGAAGCACTTTCCCACACGCCATTTTGTCAATGATTCTATTTCCATCTTGGCCGCACCCTTTCCTTGTCTGCCTTCTTCAGTGTGAGCAGCTCCAATCTCTCTTCTCCCTTCAGGATGGATTTATTAATCAACAGGTGTAAATATTTTAATTCTATTCGCAGTGGAGTTTCTCCCAAAGGGACCCTCCAAGGAATGTTTGGTTCTCACTGGGTCAAACAAGAAAGGGAGAGGCTTACTAGAAGCTTAGAAACTGTCAACTGCCCTATGTTCCAATAATATTGAAAGAAGTTAGCCAGCTTGCTTTAGGCAGACAGTAAGGGAAGGGTCCCCTAGAATCTCTGACTTGTCCTACAAGTGTTTATACCAGATGTTTTGCACAGATAAGGGAGCTTGCCTAAGCATGCCTGCATTGGAAAATTCCATTCCTTAACACAAGTGCAGTAAGGGAAACAAATCAATATGGAGCGGCTCAGTCTAAGGGCCCGCATGCGCACTGAAAGGACGGGGTAGCACCTCAGGAATTCATGCCTTAAGCTGGGATATTTAACTGTGAAGGAGGCAACCGGCTTTCAGGACCCCTCTCTTTGCTGAGAGCTTTCCTTTTGCTTAATAAGTTCTACTCTGCTCACTCTCTTGGTTCGGCGCACGTAATTTTTCCTGGTTGTGAGAAAAGAAGCCAGACCTAGCTGAGCTAAGGAGCAAAAATCCTGCATTAATATAAATATCCCTATCTGGGAGAATTTATTCAGTTTGTGGCATGGAAGTGATGGCTGCCCTGGGGTAGGGGTTGGTTGGTCAGGAGGAAGTAGCAAGTCTTCTTGGTATGTAGGATGTAGGGTACACATCAGTAGTGTCATGTTCTCTCACTTGAGCACTGACTCTTCGTGCTGCAAGAATATTCATCTCCGCAAACTGGACTCCTTTAGGTTAAATGGGCTTAAAGACAAATTGTGACCAAAAAAAGAAATAATCTATATAAAATATATATAATAAATATATGTAATTATACATAATTTTACATGAACAAATATATCCTAACTTTTCTGAAACTCCCTCTGTTATGACAATATAATTTATCTTTGCCTTAAGCCCTCTTATTTTAAAAATAAAATTTTTAAAGGAAAAAAATGCACTCCACCTGCCCAGCTCTCCTTGGATTCTTTTTATCAGCTCTGTATGCTCATTCCCCAATCTTCTGCATGCTTTGATACCAGCTTGTGTTTGGGACACTCAGAGGATTGCCCTCTCTTTATTATGCAATTGGTATGCACTGGAGCAGCCTCTTCAGAATTCTGAAGCTTGGTAGAGGTGAGTGGCTAGTGTGGGAGGACGAAAAGCCCAGCCCCTTTGTCTCCAAGCACAGCTGACAACTCCGCAGGGCAATTTGTTTTTTTGGTTTTTTTTCTTTTTTTTTGAGACGAAGTCTCCGTCTGTCACCCAGGCTGGAGTGCAGTGGCGCGATCTCGGAATTTATGCTCTGAGGATCCCACAGGATCAGGCTGAATCTGGGGAGTCACCTAAAATCATGCCCTGGCTTGGCTTTCCCCTTCCCTATCCTGCTTTTCTCACTCAATTACTGATTTATCTGGGAGCGTCTCCTTAGTAAATCACAGGCACCTGAATCCTTGACTCATCATCTACTTACCTATGATGTGTGAGGAACTTGACCTAGGACACTTACTGTTCTCTCTCTCAGATTATTTTTTTTTTTGTAAATCATTTTTGGGGAAATTACTTGAATTAAGATTATAAGGAGCCAGATGTAGTGGCTCACGCCTGTAATCCCAGCACTTTGGGAGGCTGAGGTGGGCAGATCAGTTGAGCCCAGCAGTTCAAGACCGGGCTGGGCAACACGGTGAAACCCTGTCTCTACTAAAAATACAAAAATTAGCTCCACATGGTGGCACTCATCTGTAGTCCCAGCTTCTTGGGAGACTGAGGCAGGAGAATCACTTGAACACGGGAGGTGTAGGTTGCAGTGAGCTGAGATCACATCACTGTACTCCAGCCTAGGTGATGGAGCAAGACCATGTCTCAAGAAAAAAAAAAAAAAAAAAAAAAAAAAAGATTATAGGGGAAAAAACACATATACATATACACACACACAAACACACACAAAAAACCCTTTCCTCCCCAAACTGACCACTTCTCGGCCATCACCAGGAAGATGGTGACATGATCAACACTAGTTTATTAGGAGATATACCTAATGCTAAATGACGAGTTAATGGGTGCAGCAAACCAACATGGCACATGGATACATGTGTAACAAACCTGCACATTGTGCACATGTACCCTAAAACCTAAAGTATAATAATAAAAAAAAAGAAAAGAAAAGAGAAAAAAGAAAAAAAAAATCTTAAAGTTATTCTTGTTGACTGAAGTACCACAACTTAGAATCCTGTGGCAACTGCTGGGTTTTTACCTCACTCTCTTCCCAGTTATCACCTAGCCAATTGTTTTCCCTCTCCATAGCCTTCTCCAACTTCTGCTGTGTGTCATTTATCAGATAGAACTTTTTAAAAAACACTTTTCCATCATTTATTTTCAATTTTTTATTGAAATATACATAGAGAAAAAAATGGTATTAATCATAAGTATACAACTCAACAAATACCATCTTTTAGGTCAAGAAATACAACATTACTAGTACCCCAGAAGCACCCGTTTATACTCTCTCTCAACTTATTGATGTGTTCAATTCCATTATATGATTGTTCCACAATATTTCATTTTGAGAGAAGGTAGAGACGAACTCCTTTAGAGACTCATAAATGAATGTATAGATGCTTCGAATTTTCTATTTTTGTAAAGGGGGAGGAGATATAATATGGAAGGGTGTTCGTTATATGATTGGAAAACATCAAGATATTTTATTTGCCAGAAGAATTCTAGACAATATAAACCCAGAAGTTTTCTATAGGAAAATATTTTTGTTAAAATTTTAATGATAAGTGGAAGAACGTTTCCATTTTTATCTTTCAAGTTTCATACTGCTGAAGGCCAGTTTCAAAAATAAAGAAGAGGTGTGGTTACATCTGATAAGAGAATGGGGGAATATTTGCAGAAGATACAAGATAGAGAATAGGAAGAAGTTATAAGGGAAAAAATCAATAGCACACAAATTGCATAATAAATAGAAGGCAAACTGTGTGTTAGGAATGAAAACCCTGTGGGAGACCTTCATTGCAGAACCCACCAATTCTTTCTGCAAATATTTAATGAGTTTTTTCAATGTTGAGGACATTGGTCTAATAGCCAGATATACAGCAGTGAATAAAAAAAGACAAAAATTCCTGTCCACATGGAACTTATATTCTAGTGGAAGACAGAGACTATAAACACATAAATCGTTAAAATATATGTGTCCAGGGTGGTAAGTGCTATGAAGAAAAATAAAGCAGAGGTGTTTGGGCAATTTAAAGTAAGGTGGTAGTGAGGCAAGACCTGGTGGAGAAAATGACATTTGAGTAAAGTCATAAAGGAGGTGAGGGAATAGGCCACATGGACATTTGGCAGGAGAGCATCCAAACAGAGGAAATAAAAAGTGCAAATGCCTTAGGCGAGAGTGTTCCTGTAATGCTGGAGAACAGGAAGAATGCCAATGTGGCTGGAGTCGAGTAAAAAGAGTGAAAACAAGGTTAGAGAGGCTGGAGGTGGAAGAGATGCGACCAAGTAACCCTTGTAGGACTCAGGTTTTACTCTGAATTATATGGGAAGTATTGGAAGATTTTGAGCTGAGAGGTGGCATACTCTGATTGGTTTTTAAAGGGACCATTCAAGTTGTTTTGTTGCAGATAGATTTTGGCGAGGGGCAAGGACAAAAGCAGGAAAACTATTTGGGAAGGTGACCTGGTTTGGATCTGTGTCCGCACCAAATCTCATGTTGCATTGTAATCCCCAGTTGGGGGTGGGGCCTGGTGGAAGGTGACTGGATCACGGGGGCAGAGTTCTCATGAATGATTTAGCATCATCCCCCGCTTGGTACTGTATACTCCCCCTGCCCCCTCCTCCTGCTCCAGCCATGTGAAGATGCCTCCTTTGGCTTTGCCTTCCACCACGAGTAAAAGCTCCCTGAAGCCTCCCCAGAAGCAGATGCAGCCATGCTTGTATGGCCTGTGGAGCCATGAGCCAATTAAACCTCTTTTCTTACAAATTACCCAGCCTCAGGCATTTCTTTAAAGCAATGTGAGAACAGACTACTACAGATGATATTACAGTCATCTGAGTGAAGGATTATGGTGGCACCGACAAAGTAGAAGCTGGAGGTGGTGAGAGAGGATTTTAGAGACATTTTGAAAACAGAACTGACTGGCTTTGGTGAGAATTAGATTCAGCATGTAAGAGGGAGATGTCAAGAAAGACATCAATGAATAAATCATGTGTTTTGTGTTTAGTTCAATTTAATTTTGCCAACATTTGTTTTCTACTATATGTTATTTACTGTGTATGAGGCACTGTGCTTGCCTCATATACGGTAATTTCTCTTTCCATTTCTCTGGAAAGAGAAGCTGACATATAAATAAATCTGCATATGCTATATTAAGTCTAATAATCAAAGTATACTCAAGTTCTGAAAGTGGGAAGGGGTCAACACTGTCACAGAAATACAGTAAGATGGCAATGGAAATCCTTTGAGAAGAATGATGACTAAGTTGAATACTGTTGGACACCTGAGTATTTTCTTTTCTTTTTCAGGTTATGTGTATATTTTTTCTTTCTTTTTTTAAATTTTACTTTAAGCTCCGGGATACATGTGCAGAACGTGCAGTTTTGTTACATAGGTATATGTGTGCCATGGTGGTTTGCTGCACCTATTGACCCATCCTCTAAGTTCCCTCCCTTTACCCCCCACCCACCAACAGATGCTGGTGTGTGCTGTTCCCCTTCCTGTGTCCATGTGTTCTCCATATTCAACTCCCGCTTATAATTGAGAACATGTGGTGTTTGGTTTTCTGCTCCTGTGTTAGTTTGCTGAGGATGATGGCTTCCAGCTTCATCTATGTCCCTGCAAAGGACATAATCTCATTTCTTTTTATGGCTGCATAGTATTCCATGGTGTATATGCACCACATTTTCTCTATCCAGTCTATCACTGATGGGCATATTGGTTGGTTCCATGACTTTGCTATTGTAAATAGCGCTGCAGTAAACATATGTGTGCATGTGTCTTTGTAGTAGAATAATTTCTATTCCTTTGGGTGTATACCTGGTAATGGGATTGCTGGGTCAAACCTGAGTGTTTTCTAAGCATTACAAGGGGATGGAGGAATAATATTCTAGGGAGAGGTTACTGCCAGTGTGAAGTTACAGAGGAATGAAACAACATGGTGTGTAGGGAACTAGAAGCAGATTGGATTGGCTGGAATGTGAAGTCCAAGGTGAAGAGAAGCTGGGAGCTGAGTGCAGCATAAGAAAAAAGAACTTACATGCCCTGCTTCAGGCCTAGGCTTTGTTCTAGAGGAAAGCTAGTGAAAGATTTTAAATAAGGGAAAGTTGTGATCATGCTTACACTTTATCAAATATCACTCCAGGGGCCATGTGGAGGCGGATTGGAGAGAGTAGATGAGATGCTAGAAATCCAGTTGGAAGATATTTTAACTATTGCGACAAGAGCTGAGAGCCTGAATTAAGGTGATGGCAGAGGTAGTAGAAAAGAAATAATGAATTTAAAAGATAGAAATAGCAACGCCCAGTTAGTGTTCATGGTTATAGTGAGTAAAGGAGAAGGCAGAGTCTGGGAGGCTAGGAGGATGTAGTCCCCTCAATTAAGTTTAGGGAACTCTTGAAAAGGAGGAGGTCATGGAAGTGGGAGAAAGTGAAGAGATCAATTTTAGCATGTTGAGATGAAGAGCCTGGGAGATAAAGAGGACATCTCCAGGGAGCAGTTGGGTATATGGCCCTGGGAATTAGCAGAGAAGTCTAGCCTTTAGCTATAGATTTAGGAGTCAACAGCATAGAAAGGGTATTTAAAAGAACAGGAGCGCATTTGACTATCGAGGAGGAAGGCTTAAATTGAAAAGATGGCCAGAAACAGAATCCTCAGGAACATCAACTTCTAAGGAGAGGACACAGGAAGGCAAATCAACAACTGACACTGAGTATGGTCAGAGAGTAAGACCTCAGCCAGACAAAAAGGGGCCTCCAAAGTCATAAGGAAAAGGGAGGGAGTTGTTGAGAGTAGCAAAAACCATGATAAGATCAAGTAAGCTAAGGACTTAGATACATTGTGAATTGGTTATTAGGAGGTCATTGTTGACCAGAGACAGAGCAATTCCAATGATACAATGACAATGTGTGAGATGGGTACAAATCAGATTATAGTGGTTTGATTAGTAGATAGGAGGTGAGAGTGAGAGACACATGTATAGACTATTCTTTCAATGAGCTTGACTGTGAATATGAAAATTCCTTTCCTGCACACAGGTGAGGCTATGCCCAGGCTGACTGGGGACCGGAGTAGATGGAGGGGTCTCTTATCCAAAGCTGTGGCAGATGTTGAAAGCAGGTAAATATTCAGAGCTGAATGTGAAGTGGGAAACTGACTCCAGAATGCCAGGAAGTGGAGTTTGAAAGGATCTCTCCAAAGGCGAGGGGCTGGAGCCAATGTCTGAAGCTGGATTAGGGCACCGAGGATAAGATAGCCAGCTAGAATGTTTGCAGGCAGCTACTCAAGAAGAATGAGGAGGGCAGGGGATGGTGTGTGCTCCTTGGCCTGTAGTTCAAGGGATCAATCAGGGATGCTGGTTCTGTGAGGGAGGGAGTAAAACTAATAAATTGAGAGAATGGGGAGGGGTTAAGGCCTAGCTTCAGTGTCTCAGGACAGACAGAGTAGAAGTAGGGCAGTTTGAAAGCTAAAAAACCAGCAGCCGATGGTTTTATATTTACATATATAAATCTTTACATAGATTTCTGAGAGAAAGGGGTCCCAGCTGATAAAGTCTGGGACATAGTCATGGCAGTGGACCACAGGATGGGGTAAAAAGATGCAGGTGCTCAGAACTGAGGAGGCTAAGGTTCTGAGATGCTGCAGTGCTGGTGGAATTTTCCCCGTGGGCACTGAAGTCACCCAGATGATGGCAGACGTTGGATTTGAGAGAAAGAGCATCCTCGGTCCCCAACGAACATGGAGGAGTGGCCAGGAAATGGCAATCATTAGTAAGAAGAGGACAGAAAAGCTAGATAGGATAAACTTGAATGCAGGAGAGAATTTTGTGCAAGAGCGTAGGTGCAGTGGTGGCAGTGGGCATTGGGAAGAATATCTCTAACTCCTCCTGAATGTGCCATACATTTGGGAGGGCTGCAAAGGAGGTGATATCCTTGAGGCAGAGACAGGATCCATTTCAGTGAGAACAGGTGAGAAGAGAAGATCATCTTTACCATGTACATGTAAAAACTATATGCTCCCAGAGACTAAGGATAATCTTTTATTTTCAGTCAGGACTATTGAATTAAGGGTTTCCAGGGAATCACAAAAGACGGTTGTACTGAGCGGGTAGTATTTAATATGATCAGATCTTAAATAAGAAGCCATAAACATGAACATTTAAAATCAAATATATAATAAATAATTATTAAGTTATAAACTACATAGTTCATATTAGCTAAATTCTCAGATGCAAATGTAAATACAACAGAGCAATAATATAGAATAATAATGCTACAGTTTTATAGAAGTGTCCCAAGAAGACACTTTGAACAAAAATAATAAAGATCGTGATTAATTTTCCCTGAACTCTCATGACCTACAGTAATGTTTCCTTTTCTCCCTTCCTTCCTTCCTTCCTTTTTTTTTCTTGGAATATGTCCCTTGTTCCTGCAGTAAGTGTTGCTACAAATGTTATTGAAATAATATTGAGCAACTGGACATCAGACTCAGTAGAAAGTTTTACTCAGAAGTATGATCAGATGTTTCTGTAAGAATACCCAGAACTTTAGAGACTCATAGACATTTAAAGCTTTAAAAAAGAAAGAATAGACATTAGAGATTGAGTCCAGCACTCTCATTCTACAGATAAAGAAATGGAAACCCAAAGAGTTTAAACAATGACCACTATTTCATAGTCAACAAAATTTCACATCTCCTGTATTACTGCCCATAGATGAACACTTATATTTATGGGTTATCTTTATATTCCTTTTAAGAACTGGCCATCTTGAATATAGAGCAGTGAAGATGGAGATGTTCAAGTCTTACTGCTTCATCTTGTTTATTCCAATGCATTGCCTTTCCTGGAGTGCTGGTGGGTTTAACTCTGGTTAAACAGCAGAGTTTATCTGGGTGTTTAAACTCTGTTTAATGAAGGCTCTTAGCCAAACCTCACTAAATTATTTTTACTTTTAAGATAGAGACCCTGATCAAAATAATTGGAACAGAAATTTTTAACAATAAACATGCCAAAAGAAATACATTATTTTAAATATAAAATACAATATCCAAGAAGTTAATAGCTATAAATTCAGAAACAAGAAATACAGATTCCGTCTTTCTCACTGTCTTTTTGCCTGCTTCCACATTTTGTCACAACAACCCGGGCTGGCGTATTTGAAACTGATGCACATTTTAGATATATATTATCATCATCAGGCGCATAATTCCTTTGTAATACATATTCTAAAATGTTAAAACAGAGTACCTTGTTTCTGATGATAAAACATTTTTTTTCTTTTTTCTGAGTCTACTTGCTGATGATAAAACATTTCATTGAGATTTGATTAAATAATTCTCAGTATATCTTTTAGAACTGTAGGTTAAGTCTGTATTTGTTTTAAGCACATAATTTTTCTTCTCAGAGCATAAAGCATTTCTCATCCCACATCCTCTTGCATACTTACAACTATTTTAACAATAAGAGATTCTCAAATAGCTTATACCATTCTAGCGAACATTTAATTTTTCTAGAGTTTTTAACTTCATGTTTAAACAAGCTGTGCTGGAGTTGATATGAAATGGCAGGTAGAGTAGGTTGCTTGTTTTTACTACCCAAGTTTGAAAGATTGGAATGCTTATGCGAAAGTCTGTTTTCAACTTGGACAGGAGTCCTGGCCTCTTGATTTGCCTCCAGATTTTTAAATTATATAGGTGATTGAATTTGTCTTATCCAAAGTATAGTAACTATAAATGTCCAAAATGTTAAACATGTTTTGAAATTTTGTCAAAGCAGAAGTTTCATTTTAAAAAGAAGGAAGAACAGAAACGAAGGAAGAAAGAAGGAGACAAATACTTGGAGTTATTAGCTCGCTCATAATATGATCATTATAACAGTTTGAGAAGAGAGCTACAATACTTTTTAAACTATGTTTGGTTCCAGAAGACAACCTGGCATATGTCCCTCTATAGGTTTAAATTGCCATTTCCACAAGCTTAAAATGTTAGCTTATAAGGGGACTGGGGGCTGGAGGAAGGTAATATTAAATCCACTTCTTAATACTCTATTGCCACTGACTAAGAGTCTATTCCATAAATACATTCATATCTATAGTATTTAAATATTTTTATAAACCCCAATAAAGAAATAAGGCTTTTATAGCCATCTAGTATCCCCCAGTGCATAAATAAATTACATATTTATATGTTAGACATTCTGAGATTTAAAAAACTATTCAGATATAAGTTTTTAAACACTCCGTTTTCATTTCCTTAAAAGAATAAAGATGTCAACTTTTCATTTTGCTTTTATATATTTTGCTTCTATGCTTCTATATTTTCAGCTGGAATGAAGGTATATATGTTTTAAGTTATGACCATAATAGACCTCATTCTGGTGGTAATCAAGCTCAAGGTTAGTATAAAATCAATAGATGTCAAAACTATATTTTTGGTTAAAAATGTTAACCTTCTCCTTCAACCAAGAAATGTCAAAGTTGGGCAGTGAGATAAAGTAAAAACTTCAGAAGTCATAGAAATCAATAACATAGGAAATCAGACTATTGTATAGTAATTATGGGGAAATAATCCTGACTTTGCACACTTATGAGTTTTTTTTTCCCATCGCTAATATATTGTACTCCTCCACTTGGAATACAAAGAAATGAGTTTCACTATTATATTAGAGTATGTAACATAGTGTCCAGCTGCAAGTTAGATCCTCAGGAATCTTCACTTCCGTGTGTTCTAGAGGACAGATGCTGATGAATCATCTGTGGAAATAGTATACCATGAGTAACTAAGAAGCAAATCTGGATAGGTAAAGATAAAGCAGAAAATCAAATGAAACTTAAGGTAGATACCTTTTGGAGAAGTGATTTGAATCTTTCTAGGAATTCTTTGGGTGGTTTTTTCTCATAAGAATCACATGAAGGGCATGTCTAGAAATCAATGAAAAAGTAACAGTCTTCTTTAAATTTTTTTTCATAATAAAATGTTTCTTAAACTTTTTTTGATTAAAAACATAAATTATGTTCACTGAAAAACATTCGAGAAGTACATAAAACTGTTTGGAAAGTAACAATGGAAAAAGTCCTTGTAATCCCATTCCCAGAGATAGGAATCCCACTGCAATGTTTTAATGTATATTCTCTCTGTGTTTTGGGTATTTTTAATTATTATTGTGCATTTACATTATTTATACCAGTTGGTGATTTGCTTTTTTTTTTTCACACTTAACATATCACAGGATTTCCTAAGTGTTAAATAGTCTTCAAAAATATGACATGTAGTGGTTGTTCTGTATTCCAACATACTATTACTATTTTTGGACCCAAAGGTTGCATCTAACTCTTTTTTTTTTTTTTTTTTGAGACAGTCTTGCTCTGTCACCCAGGCTGGAGTGCAGTGGCGCGATCTCCACTCACTGCAACTTCCACCAATTCAAGCAATTATCCTGCTTTAGCCTCCCAAGTAGCTGGGATTACAGGCACGCACGACCATGCCTGGCTAATTTTTGTATTTTTAGTAGAGACGGGGGTTTCACCATGTTGGCCAGGCTGGCCTCAAACTCCTGATCTCAGGTGATCTGCCTGCCTCAGCCTCCCAAAGTGCTGGGAATACAGGCATGAGCCACCACACCCAGCCGTATCTAACTTTTTACTTTTGTCTACATTACTCCAAAGAACATCTCTGTAAATAATTTTTCATATATATCTTTGCTTATTTGATATATTCCTAGAAGTAGAATTACTAAATTAAAGGGATAAAAAATTTTAAGGCTTTGATATACATTATAAAGGGTTTTACAAACTCTTTTCACTTGGAGAATTCTTATTATTATAGGGTATTGTTTAAAATGTTTAATTGGAAAAAACAGGATTTCCTTAACTCGCATTTATGTGATTACTAAGGAGATTGAACAGTTTTTCATACATGGATTGCTCACTTACATTTTTAAAAAACTTTCTTAGTTTATGCTCTTTGTCTTTATTCCTATTTAGATACCAAACACCAAGCCATTGCTTGGTAGTTAGCATCTCAATGCCAGTGTGATGTTGTAGTGAGACCATTTCACTAAAAGATAGTAGTTATATGTTCTATTTCTCATTCTGACACTGTGTATGGAACTTGGGGCTAGTGACTTAACTCCTTTGTAGATCTCACTTTCCTCATCTATAAGATGAACATGCTTAACTGGAGAGTTCTAAGTTTGGCTCCAAAGCTACCACTTCATGAGTTTCAAAAATATGTTCCGCTCCTTTCTTTCTGAGGAAAGATTTAGAGGGATATTTTTCACATGGTCACCAGGCCAAGCAATCAAAGGAAATAAGAATAATTTTGATAATATAATTAAGATTTCATTTGAATCACATGTGGAATTTTTTTGGAGGCGAAAGAACTAATTTAAAAAATTTGAGGCTGGGTGCGATGGCTAACACCTGTAATCCCAGCACTTTGGGAGGCCGAGGCGGGCAGATCACCTGAGGTCAGGAGTTCGAGACCAGCCTGACCAACATGGTGAAACCCCAGCACTACTAAAAATAGAAAAATAAGCCAGGCATGATGGTGTGCGCCTGTAGTTCCAGCTACTTGGGAGGCTGAGGCAGGAGAATCGCTTGAACCGGGAGGCGGAAGCTGCAGTGAGCCAAGACCTTGCCACTGCACTCCAGCATGGGCGACAGACTGAGACTCCGTCTCAAAAAAAAAAAATTTTTTTGAGAGTAATTTATTTTATGTATTTTCCCACTGGCTTTAATCTTTGAATTACTCATGTTCTTGAGTATCTGCATTGCTCATGAGTTGGCATATACAAGAGGATCTCAGGGCTCCTAAAAGCTAGGGACTGTTAAAATTCCCCTGCCAAGTAATGAGGCCTGCCTATTTCAATTCAATACTGACTCTGCTAATGTACAGGATAGTAATATGATTTAAGAGAGGAGGCAAAGTTTAAGATTTGCCCTAGTCTCTTGTAGGCTCTTTTCTTGTTAGAAAGCTAGGATCTAGCTCCTGTTAATAAGAATGCAAGTTATCTGTGACCATATGAGAGGAAATAGTCCGTAACTCCAAAATCACAGTTGGATTCTCTGCCTAATGACTTCCTCACCTTGAGAAGCTATATTAACATATTCCAGCTACCAAGGACTACTAGGAAATTATAATTGGGTTTTTGAATATTTTCAAGTCTGTGGGCTTAAAAGAGTGACCCTACTTCTTAAAATGCACCATGTATAGGCTGGGCACAGTGGCTCACGCCTGTAATCCCCACACTTTGGGAGGCCAAGGTGGGCGGATCATGGGGTCAGGAGATAGAGACCATCCTGGCTAACATGGTGAAACCCTGTCTCTACTAAAAATACAAAAACAAAATTAGCCGGGCGTGGTGGGGGGCACCTGTAGTCCCAGCTACTCAGGAGGCTGAGGTGGGAGGAGAATGGCGTGAAACTGGGAGGTGGATCTTGCGGTGAGCAGAGATCATGCCACTGCACCCCAGCCTGGGTGACAGAGCAAGACTCCATCTTAAAAAAAAAATGCAGCATGTATAATAAGGCATAACTATAGGTAAGGAAGACACCAGCAGCTCTGGCTACAGGTGTGCGTGTGTGTTTATGTAATGCAAGATATATAGTTTATAAGTACAAATAAGAGAGATGACAAATGCCAATCTTACTAGTCTGTGTTTCTGTCTTCTCCCTGCATTTGTGGAAGGTAGTTTCCTCTTCAGCTTTTTAATTGATACATTGATTATCCTTTCATTGTTTCCTGTATTTGCTGACTTGAGTTGGGCCTTCTGAAAACAGGAAAAAGCTGACCACTCACAGTTTATCTGAAAGATAAACAATTTGTATATATGTTAACAAACATTATTCAGAAAGTAAAAGATAGCTTTCCCAATCCTCTATTTTTATCTCTTCTGCAATGTCGTGCATTACATCGTTTCAACAGATGAGTGAGGTATGATTTCACCTCCTACTTAATCTTTCGGATGGGAAAAAGGGACAATCCCCTGCCTCGCAGATAAGAAAGAAAGGAGCCTCACTTCTTCACAATGCTTTATTCCTGATGCTATACAGAGGACCATTTTGATGTCTAGGTGGTGGACAAGACCTTTGTGTTTTATAAGGGAGAGTTCGGTTTAGGAACACATTTGCTGAATTATGAGGCTCTAAAACTTACACTGTGACTAGTGGCAGCTTTGGGTAAATTATGTTATAGTCTGATGAAGAATATTTTTCATTTGTTTGTGGTTTCTATAATGTATCTATCATGACATGTCTTAAGCAGCATTTTATTCTGTACAGCGCCAGGCATAGTGTCTTGCCAGTTAATGATCAACGTATATTTGTGAAGTTAACAGATGAAGAAAATGAATTAAAGCCCCTCCTTTGGAGAAAGGAGGTGGGTACCTCCCTCTGATAGCATATTTTACATCTAAGATTCAATATACTTGCCATAGATCACACATGACTTTTCTAAAACCCTTTTCATACTCTCAGCTCAGTTCGGGTAGGATTCTGCCTGAATCAAGCAGTTAAGGAACAGTTTGAGGCTTGCCCAACCAATGAGAGGGAAGGTCATTTCTTAGAAGGTAAGAATAGGGTCTCAGAGAATGGAGGAGTGGATAAAATAAGCATCAAACATTTATCTCTTGGTTTGGAAAAATAACTAATGACTAACAAGCCAAAAGCTTAACAATCAAACTGGAAAGGAAATGGAATTTACTGGAAGAACCAAATATATACTGACTTGTTGAAAAATTTTAATGCTGATCCAAAAGTTTATATCCAGGTTACTTGTATCCAACTTACTTTTTTCTTTCAGCAAACGTTTGTATGTGATGCTATTTTCCCCCTGAAGTTGCTATATTTTCATTTCACAAATGCATATGGAAGCTACTACCTTATAACCAGAAGCCTCAATCCCTCCCAGTCCCTACAAAGGCGGCCTATACATAACAATATTACCTGAATCTTCTTATGGACAATCAGCTGAACACAGCATCTGGCCTGCTTTGCATTTTCCAACCCATATGCTTACCCAATATGAATGTTGATTAATAACATGCATCTCTAAGACACAAACCTATCAGATTTGCTTTGCATATATAGCCACAAGCCGACAAGCAGCTTATCTGGTTTCCTTATATCAAGGCAGATTGCCTCTCATAAGGGCAAGGTGGTGTCCTTTCCATATGTTTGCCAAAATGCTTATTTAATAGAAACTATTTATAAATGTTCAATATAGCACTTTTTTTTCCTTGAAAACCACATGTTCATGTTTGTTGAAGTTTTTTCTTTTCTCTTCTTTTTGACCACAACCGGCTTAACTTACTGGAAAAAATAATATTCATATTTAAAGAGGTAAATTTTCCAGCTGAAACTGAAAATACTGACTGCTTCATCCGTGATGATCTGAAAAACCAGCATTTCTCACAGAGGCTCATTTTGCTGAGTTAACATTTACATGTGTATGCTGAAAGAAAATTAGGTTCCAAAGAAGTAGAGGGGCCCTGCCAGCCAAATGAACTCCCTTGAGATAATATTGCCAGGAATGGTCAGTACCAGTACTCAAAGCATTGAAATTGTAAAACTACAATTTCAGTTGTAAAAACAACTGAAAATCTTTTCTGAGTCTTTGAATGGCACCTGGACAATGACGCCCATATTGATGGGGCTGTGCTTCCTCTCCCACCCTTCCTTGTTTACCTGTGTTAACAGACAATGGGGTTTTGTTTTCTTTTGTTCTGCAGGCAGCAGAGCTGTGTCTGGCAATATGTGGTCCAGGATAAATAACTGCCGGAATTGGCTTTATATGCACATCAAAGGTAGCCTCAAAAGAGGAAAAGAAGTGGAGGGCTGTCGCCACTAAACTGCCTTAAGGATGTATTGAGAAGGAGAGTGAAAAGATTAACCTTGATTTAGGCAGCCTCAGGTGCCCTATCACTCAGGAGTCTACAGGATGCCCAAGTCCATATTTAGCACCGTCTGGAAGCATGAACGTTGCTTTCCTTTGCTATGCCTTGGTGACAACAGACTCCAAAGGCAAGGCTTTGTTTCCCTCATGCTTTAACATATGAGAACATGAGGAGTTTTCTGCTCCTACACTAGTTTTGCAGTCTAGAAGGAGCGGTAGTGAAGTCAAAAGCAAGAATTAACAAACCATTCCTCTTCAGCCGAAGAACAAGTCAAGTGCTGCTTTTGCCAGGAGTCACACTTGGCTTTGTTGTTTTGCAATTAAATTTTTGAAATTTTTTACCTCCTTAGGGCTTTTTTTTTTTCTTTTGTAGAAACAGGATGTCTCACTATTTTGCCCAGGTTGTTCTCAAACTCTTGACCTCAAGCAATCTTCCAACCTTGGCTTCCCAAAGGGTTTACAGGCATTGGGATTACAGGCAGGAGCCACATCACCCAGCTGAGGCCTATTTTTACATTTTTTTCCTTTTGCAGAGAAAGCCCTGGCCATTCACACTAAAAAGTCTTGCTAATTGGGCAAGACTACCTTTGTCCTGGCCGGGCGCGGTGGCTCATGCCTGTCATCCCAGCACTTTGGGGGGCCAACGCAGGTGGATCACAAGGTCAAGAGATTGAGACCATCCTGGCCAACATGGTGAAACCCCATCTCTACTAAAAAATACAAAAATTAGCTGGGTGTGGTGGCATGTGCCTGTAGTCCCAGCTACTCGGGAGGCTGAGGCAGGAGAATCGCTTGAACCTGGGAGGCGGAGGTTGCAGTAAGCCAAGATCGTGCCACTGCACTCCAGCCTGGCAACAGCGAGACTGCATCTCAAAAAAAAAAAAAAAAAAAAAAAAAGAAAGATTACCTTTGTCCTACACACAAACTAGGTTTATATTAGGGTTTCTCCACGGTGATATACTGACAGTTGGGGCTAGATAATTCTTTGTTGTCAGTGCTGTCTTGTGCATTCTAGAATGTTTAGTACCTGGCTTCTACCTACTAGATGCCAGTAGCACCCTCATTTCTACCTACTAGATGCCAGTAGCACCCTCATTTCTACCTCCAAGTGTGACAACCAGAAATTTTTCCAGCCAATGCCAAATGTTTTCTGGGGTACAAAAATCACCACCAGTTGAGAACCACTGGTTATATGATTAGACAGAAAGAAAAAGATAAAAAGAAAGATGCCTGGCTAGGCCATTTAGAGATCTTAGATAATTACCATATGCATGCAACATTAGATGGTTTTATTTTCATTAAACTTTTAAATCTTCTAAAATCTCTTACCGACCCTACTTTGAAGCTAGCTTGATATAATGCTAATGTGACCTTGAACGATTTCTTTCTTCCTGAGTTTGCCTACTAGTATAGCTCAAAGATCCAAGTTACACTATTACTCACTTATATCATAGCCAGCATTGCTTGATCAGATTATCAGATAGACACAGTATCACTGAGACAAAATCCTCTCATTATGATGTAAGATAAAAAATATCTTTCATTAATAACACATCTAACGGAAGTACCCGTTGGACCAGCTCAGGTTAGAAGGTGGAATCTCTTTCCTATTTCTTATTTTGCAAGTTACAGACTACAGCCAGGAAACTCTGGAAAGAACTCTAACCATAACAGTTAAACAAGGTGCATGAGATGCTAGAAATTATGTTTTGATAATTAGGCACATTGATTAAGAAGTATTTTCAGTTATTGGAAAAGTCTTTCCAATAAGCTGAATGTGCTACTTTCATTTTAGATGCTGCTTATTAGAAAAGGACCTAGTAAATGAGAGTGTTTGGGTTCAGAGCTAGAGAGTGAATTTTAGAGAAAAGCAATAGTTGTGACTCATTCACTTTCTAAACTTTTACACATAGTCATTTACGATAATTGTTTTCTTTGCAATGTATCTTCTTGAGTCTCCCCCTTTGTAGTGTCCTAATTACTGGTAGCACTTTTAGTTATTCTAATTTATGCAATTAAAGGTCTGTGACAATGAAAACATTTCCCCAATTGCATTTATACTCTCAGGGTACCAGACCAGAAGATCAGATCGTAGAAGTTACTGGAGAAAAAGATCAGCGGACAGCACTCTTGAACTACATGCCAGGCCTCTTCTTCCTGGAACTCTAATGGATTTAAATGGCTTAAGAGACGGGATGAATTGTTGAAAATGGTTCTTTCAAAAGACCTCACGGAAGGCCAAAGACAAGACTCACTGAGGCCAAGGTATATGTGAATTATATTCTAAAGGACAGCTTTGATTTCCACACCACCATTTCTCCATGCTGTCCCTGTAATCTAATTCTTTCTTTCTTTCTTTTTTAAGTTTGTTATTAAAAGGTTAATTCTGCTTCCTATTGTATGTATCTATGTTTCTTAGGTAGGATAACAAAGAGGGCTCAAAAGCTTTCATGCCCAAGGGCTCTTAAAGAGTAACTAGCTGTGCATTGTTCAGAAACTGATCAGAGTATAGATTTCGTTTCTAGTTTTGTTATTCTGTCTCAGCAATACTACTTAGGAGTACTCTTAGAGATTCTTGAAGATAAACATAGTTTATGAGGAATATAATATAGCATTTTTTTAGTTGGTTTTTGGTAAATCAATGAATTTAACCAAAATATAAATAAATATTTCATCAATTATTAGACCGCTAAGTTCATTAAAATTCAGTATACTCCTATATAATCATGCTAATGTCTTTCTTATTGGATTTAAAAACTTATGTCCAGTGTATTTTCAGAAATAAATTCAACTGGTCTTACCTCTACATCTTCTGGAGCTGGCAGAAATTCAGGGACCTAGAGCAAAAGGAAATTTGTTCTGAGTTATTTTTATAAGCCAAACCCTCCTTTTATATTAACTGAAAAGTATGATTTAGATTTTGTTGTGACAAGTATAGTCTTACCAAGTCATTCACATAATTTTTCAGCTGATCAATGATATCTATAAGTTGACGCATTCTAATCAAGTGGCGATCTTGACCTTGGGAGCTTGATTTGTGGACCAGTGTCCCCAAGAAGATGACCATCAGACAGATGACAATCCTCTCCATGTTGCCAGGACTGGATCTCATAAGTACCAACAGTAGAGCTAGACCTTGGTCTCGTTTTCACTTCAGCTTGACTGAGAACAGGTTGTCAGTTAAGCTACCTATTTATTCATCCTTCAGGGAGAGGTAAAGCCCTCCCATTGCAGCCTGGAAATCTTTGTAAAATGGATGAATGTGAGTAACTCTTTTTTCTTTTCCACTGGCTAGGTATACGTGTGCATGTGCTAATGTGTGGGGGCAGGGATTGATGGAGTCAACGAAATGTGCCCCATCTGCATCTTTGACAGGAAAAAGAGAGAATGGGTGAATTCCAATTTTCAGCATGAATCAAGAAGTATGTATAATAAACAGTAGGTACTACAAGACTTCAAAAAAGTAAACAAAAACACTTTGATCTCTTTTTCTCGGCCTCCCCTGGCATCTTACCTGTTCTCTCTGACAGTCATAAGGGGACTTTGATAATGAGTAAGATGGCAACATGTGCTTTCATGCAGGACTTTTTCTTATGGTAATAACTATGTCTTTTGACTAAAATCATCTAGTATTCCATCATAAAAGTAGGAGGAGAGGCTACCTTTTAGGAAATTTTAAATAAAGAGGTATTTTCCAAATTAGCAAGAATATTTTAGGTTCTTACCAAGTTTCAAGGGTTTAAAATAGAATTTGCTTCCAACTGTTCACCAAAGCATCTTTAGTAAGCATTTATTTTGGCTTCTGTCGTGTTATTTAACAATCTGATTTATTAATATCACAAATGATTCTAAGGGACTTGATAGAAAATCTATCCTTCCCAATCAAGATCTCACTCTACTATCATTTTAAAAATTATCTAATGTCCATCTCTTCTATATAATGCGTCAATTAAATGAGTCAAACTTGCTAATGCTCATTCTTGTCCAAACCAAAAAATATTTCCAAACAGCAAAATAAAATATACCCATAAATGATTTGTTTTCTCTTATCGTAGTGTTACTTATTTCTGTTAGATACTATTTCCTCTGGGTGTGAGCAACACATTTCTAACTGCATCTGTGACCGGGTAGAGGTTAATTAAAGATCCAAAGCCCAGAGATGGTTTTATCATCCTCCTTTCTTCTGCTTCTCTTGTCCCTGAGACTCTTTTAACCCATTTGAGAAAGTTGAATATAATATTCTAGCTAGAGAGTCATGTACCGTATAAGAACGTAGGCCTTGTAAGTGAAACTCTTGACTATAGATTTTATTCATTCATTCATTCATTCATTCCTTCATTTCATTACATACTTTAGAATACCATACTTTATTCTAGACTGTTATGTAGCCAACATAAATTGGAGTTTTGACTTGATTTGCTCTGAAGTTGACTGTAATCTTTTTATTATGGAATATCTATTCAAGAGTATACAGGTTTGACCTTACACAGTAGGTAAGAGTTCATACAACATGATCAAGAATTCCTCCCTGTAATAGTTAAATTCTATATGACAAGATTCTGTGCAAACTTATGAATGCGTGTCGACTAATGGTTGCCACTTGGTGCCTCCACATTGCCTGTATGGTCTTTGTACATGCGCTCCTTATCCACCTAAACAGATGTGCATCTCCTTGAAGACACTAACCATGGTGGTTAGGAGGTCAATTTCTAAAGCTTGAGTTCAAATCCAGGTCCTAACAATTAATAGCACATATGATCCTGTGTGTGTAATTGCAAAAGGAAGGCAAGTACAGAATCTAATCATAGGGTTGTGATAAGGCTTAAATGAGACATTCCAAGTAAAAGGGCTAAGTACAGCACATAACATCCCAGGAGGTTTGCATGCTGATCGTGGATGAGGGTGAAGGGGAGAACTTAAAGAAGCCTAGGGAGGCTAAACTGATCAGAGAAGGAAGAGAATGGACAGATCAGTGTTCAGCCAAAATACACTTGTGTGGTTGTACTGGTGGTTTAAAAAAAAAAAAAAAAAAGTCAAATATCTTTTGTACTGCCTAGAGAGAACCATTGCTCCTGGCCCTGGAGTGCCTCACCACTATGTTAGACACCCCAGTCCCCTCCCTGAGACATCCTAGCCCTCTCCATAATCCATCCACCAGTATATCAGGGGTCTCAGAGTCTTGCTCCAGCGCTATGACCAGAGGGCTTTCTGAAAGTCAGAATTTCTGCCTTAAGTGGCACATCAGTTGTTAAGCATTTTTGGATATCATCTCTGGTGTGATAGACTTACCAATGCCCCAAAGACATCCATGCCCTAATCCCTGGAACCTGTGAAAATGTTACCTTACGTGACAAAGGGGACTTCGCAGATGTGAATAAATTAAAGATTTTTTACATGGGAAGATTATCCTAGATTATCCTGTGGGCCCAGTGCAATCACAGGAGCCTTTATAAGAGGAAGGCAGGAGAGTCGAAGTAAAAGAAGGAGCTGTTGTTTCAGAAGTAGAGGCTGGAGTGATGCAGGGCCAGAAGCCACGGTATACAGATGGCTTCTAGAGTCTGGGAAAAGTAAGAAATTCTTCCCTGGAGCCTTCAGAAAGAATGCAGCCCTGCCAAAAACACCTTGACTTTAGTCCCATAAAACTCATTTTGAGTTATTACTTCTGACCTTCAGAAATGTAAGATAATAAATTTATGCTTTCTTGTTCTTACCTGAACAGATACGCATCTCCTTGAGTGTTTGCGGTAATTTGTTACAGCAGCAATAGAAATGTAACATACATAGGTATGGAATTTTTAATCTCAGGGAAAAGGGCAGGAAAAGAGGGAAAGAGAGGAAAGAGTGATAAGAAAAGATCCAGCGAAGGTTGGAATTTTGTTGAGCTTTGGGAGGTGCAGGTAGAGGGTATAAGGAAGTGTAGACAAGAGAGGGAAGTAAAATCAGTGTAGCTGCCACATGGTATGGGCCCTCAGGGATAAAAACGTATAATGAGAATGTTCCAGGAAGTCTTGTGTGTATTGTAACAACTCCTCCCTAGCCCTGAGAAAACTTCACTTAGGATTCACAGCATCGTTTAAAGTTATGGATCCCAATTTGCATTTCATTTGAATTTATCACTATGTGGAGATGAACCTTAGGGTGGGAGCAAGGAGGCCCAAAAGTATTTGAGTCACTAGGGCAAAGTAAATTAGTCACTGCTCAGAAATATTAACGTTATTGCTACCTTTACAGTATCATTTCATTGGGGTTTTAAGGGCTGCTTACTCTTTAAATTATAATTATTTTTATAATCTAGATACAATCAGTCCTGCTATAAGGCTCATCTTGAAAATGATAATTTATTCCAATGGGGTTAATATATCAAGGAACGATTTGAGTATAACAAGAACTTTGTGTTTCTTTATGTTTAATTTCATCTGCAAGAAATGCTAGGTGAATGCAGAAAACTGCATCCAGCTGAACTGAGCCATGTAGGAATACATAAGATGTCCTCACACCTCTGACAGCCACCAGCATCCTCAGTTCACTGCATGTATAATGAGCCACGCCCATCTACATCTGGTGTCACAATTTTCCATCCCAGAGAACTCTCCTTCGCCATGTCTCAGTAACTCACAAACTGTAACCCTTCCAACACCCACCTCCATGAACAAACTTCAAGTCCTTTTCTAGGTGAAACAATGTGTTTATTCTATTATTTATGTATTTCTTAACCATTTAACTGCCTAAAACAGCTATCTTTTTAAATTAGGTTGCTATCTTCTTTTTCAGTGTCACCGATGAAGTTTTTGAATGCTGTGCTCCTAATCTCATTTTCCTGTAAGCATGTGATTTTTGATTCTATGATTTTGTATAGTGCAGTGATTTTTAGAAACACATGGGTCACATTATAGCAGAACTCACAGTATTTTGTCTCAAAATGTCACACTTAAGCCCCAACAGCGACTACTTATATCCAGGCAGAAAACAAGACTAGAATATAGAATTTATTCTTAAGGCGGGGAATAAAAGGGAAGGGAAGAGAAAGGGAAGAGGAAGGGAGAGACAATGAAAATCAATTTGTCATTTCTACACATGGCCCATCTAAGTTATTTAAAAACCCCAGTGTCCATTTCTTCCTTGATCCTTTCCTGTTAGCACCTGAGGGCTTAGCTTGGCATCTGTGGATTTCCCGGGTTCCATACATGTGTTTCAGAGATCCCCTGACCTCCTGAAATTATTTGCAAAATTTTGTATTTATATTGTGAGCAAAAGAAAACCTTAAATTTCATCAAATTCTCAATGGAAATGTCATGGAACTGCTGTTTATCTTCCAGCCTCCAGAGACTTCGGTGAAGGGTGATGCAAACCGTGTTTCTTCAGCATGTGAGCACCATGAGGCATGAGTGTGGCAGCTCCAGAATGTGTATACCGGAGTGGCTGAGAGTCAGCAACTTGGCTGGAAGCTACACTTGAATAGCAAACAAACCACTTTTACTTAGCTTCCATGTCTATTTGGTACCTTGGAGTAGAGTGATGAGTTTTACTAGATGTGGACTTTCCAGGAATATAGCCAAGGTCATCACCATGAAAGTATGAAACTTTAGTCATGTACCCAAGGAGATTCATGGACATATATTAAGAATTTTCTTTAAGGACTGTGTTTATAGAACAGCTGGCCAGGGCAGAAATGAGGCCAGGGAACTAAAGGGGTAGAAGTCTGAAGAGGAATGGTTTTGCATGGGAAAGCTGTGCCAGTTCTAAAACTGGGCTGAACACTATTTGTCCCCAACTCCCTGGCCCGGTCCTCATAGTTCTTTCTGTGATCCCTGCATGGTGAATAATCCTTTTCTGCTTTCACTGGCTTTGGCCCCTCGTGGATAGAATTAGATGTTCTGCATGGCAAACTGTGGGAAGAGAGGCCTCCAGTGTTTAGAGTGATGTTATCATGTGTACCACTACTATTATACATACTAAAGGTATTCAGACAGGTGGCTTGTCTCTGGGCTTTATATAGATCTCTGTTAAACTAGAAGAAAAACGTCACTAAAATAATTCAAGACAATGTTTGTACTTTCCAACGATGTTCAGGTAACAGCTGAAAATATTCTCACTTATTTGACTTGAGGAAGAAAATTCAGACGAGGAAGATCATCAAGGATTTGCTAAAGTCCCTTCTGTAAAATCTTCCTTAAGGAAGTTTAAACACTCCTATTCTCTCTTCTCTCATTCTTTTGAACTCACTGCATGTATTGATATCACTGACTTGGTTTCTTTTCTAGAATATATGTAAAAGTAAGAGTGTGTATATATAACCCATTATGTACATAACAAGAACAGTTCCTTCCAGTATTCAAATTTCATGACTCTAGATCACTACTGTGCATTCTAAGAAGGTCAGGGACTCATGGAGACAAAAGGGTCAATCCTGGTCATTGTTGTCTTACGAGAGAAAAACAAGAGCCTTCTCGGGCCCCGTGTTCTCTAGCTCTTCATGTGGCCTCTTTGGTATCACTGGCAGCCCCACGGTCTGGTGGTCAGTGTGTCGCAGCAGAGGGTCACTCACTGATGCTGGTTATCCGCAGCACCTTTTCTGTGGGGAATGGGGGCCTCTATTCTGCTAGTAGACTCAGGTGTGTCACTCTGTGATACTCTAAGACTGGGTTCATTGAAGACAGGTCTCTTTGCTAACATTCACACAAAGTCATTGTTCGGAAGCACAGTCCTGCTTCTGAAATGCTGGGTCTGGAGGAGTTCCAGCAGCAGCCACATGGTCCCTCTCCTCAGATCTTGGCTCCAACATGGGATACTCAGCAGTGACGCTAGAGATCAGATGTCCTTCATTCTTTGACCCCTAAGCCTAGAGGATGGAGAGAAAGAACTGGAACATCTGCACTCTTCAACCTGAGTCCACTCCAACTCCATACCACAAGGTGAGACAAGTTCCACCAGCCTCTCCAGCCCCCTGTCTAATATGATCAGAGAAATCCTCTTCTCCCTGGACTCAAGGCTCATCCCTGTTTCCTTCCCTAGGGCGACAGGTGGCTATAGCACCCTTTGTCTTGGCCCTGCAGCCACCAACACACAACCATAAAAATAAAGTAGTCCATTTATTAGCCTTCACTGTGTCCTGTGTCCTCTTCCCAAGAGATCTGCGGAACCTTCATTTATCACCTGAATGGGAGCCTCCTCCCCATGCTTTCCCAGGGGGCAGCCATAGGACCTCACAGAAAGGTTACTGTGTATCCCTCTAGACTCTTTTCCTATATACATAGAACAATAAAGGAATAGACAGGGACATATAGACACTTAAGGAAATAGAATTATATATGGAGATAGAAACATAAAAATAAATAGCACAGACATATAGATATAGAAAACTGGTATTTTTACATAAAAACTTAATCTCACCATATGTAGTCTATAACTTTTTTTTTCACTCAACCTACGTCAGGGACAGCAGTCCATACAGGATTCACACACAGGGATATCTCTGCCATTATATGGCAGTACCACAATTTATCCATTCATAACCCTACTGATAAACATTTAGATTGTTTCCAGTTTCTATCCACTGCAAACAATGCTGCAATGAACATCCTTAGACATATCGATCTCTAAGCATATGTGAAATATATTCTTTTAATGTTGTATTTTAAAATACATGTCTTGAATTTCACTTCCTGAGTGGAAAGATACTTTGAAAAATTTTATAGAAACTGCCAAATTTCCCTCTGACATGCCATACCAGTTTATACTCCCAACAACATAGAGTTTCTTTTCCTCCCCAACTCTTATTAATACTTTATGTTATGAATATTTTAAATATCTACCAACATATTGGGACAAAAATAGTATCCTCTCATGGGTTTGTCTTTCTTTGATCAATAGTTAGATCTGGTATATTTTCATCAGTATGTTTATTTTTCCACAAATAGTCTGATTCATATTATTTGCCCATTTATTCATTTGTTTCTTATTTACTTATAAAGGCTCTTTTTCTATTAAAGATACGTTAAACATGTAGAAATTATTTTCTCTGTGGTATCTTTTGCCCTACTGAGGTTTTGAGCTTTCATGTTATTGTGTCTGAGAATCTTACGTTTTATGTCATGGACCCCAGTTTAATAGAAAGGGTGTCTCATCTAACAAAACAATAAATGGCAGTAATTAATTTAGTGTTCCTTTTGGTTGAAGAATTCTAACACCAAGGAGTCATGGTTAATTCAGGAGCATTTTAAATGAATTTGCATTTCATTTGTCACAAGATTAGCTACATACTTCTTTGAAATATAATAATACATTTATGGTTGGAAGTGATTTAGTCAGTTTATAGGCAATGTCCTTCCTGTGCATCAATGAATTCATGAGCCCTGTGAACATCAATATTTTAGAAAAAAGATTGGATATAATATATACTTCTTATATAGAGAGAGATCCAGTCATATACCACATTTGGGAATGGGGAGGACAAGGGACCACAGAATCCTGAAACGGCATCTGAGCCATCAAAAGTCAATGTGCTCACTACAGTTTCAGTGCTGAATATTTTATTTTACTTCAATTCCTTAAATATGGTTTCTCCATATACAGGGTACCTGGTAGTTCTAAAAACGTGAATGACTAATTAACAAAGTGCAGACCAGGAAAACACAGACTCTGTGAGATTTACCAAATTGGCTCCAAGACTACCCTGAAGTCTCCCTTTAAACTGAGAAATAGTTATATCTGATAGACTCTGTTGCTGCTAATAAATGGAAATGGGATGGCTCTTTCTGAAAAAAGACTTTGGGCCAATCAAACAGATAATATCAATGATTATTCTAGCAAATACTTTTGTGTCTAAGTGGTTTATAGACATAATCTCATTTAAAGCAACAACCATGAGAAATAGGTATTATGAGTGTGCCTCTTTACTACCGAAGCACAAAGAAGATAAGTAAGACATTGAAGTGATTGGAGGAACTACCTCCAGAGCCTGACGACTTCTCTCTACAGCAGGGAACTGCCTCCATTGCTGATGTTGGATTAAACAGAACAGCCTGTGCAGTTAGTTCATGAGATTCCATAAAGGGACTGGACCTTAATGAAGATGTTCCTGACATGGGTTTGGGGTAAGAAGGAGAGTCTGTTTGCAAAATTATTGTTGATAATATCTAGAATTTAAATGTATATCTTTTCTTGGTTAATTAAATAAAATAATCAGCTCCCCATCTGGGCCAGAATATCCAATTGCTTCTCTTTCATTGACTTTAATTAGTGACAGCCTGGTGCAGTGTAAGACCTAATAATAATTTTCCAGTGTTTTATATCCATAAAAGAAGAAAGAAATAAATTAATAAACTTCTGCAGTCATTTGGGTCTTGAATAGCATAGACGAAATCAGTCAGGAAATCAGTTATCTTGACAACAAGAAAGGGCAAAAATATGACTTAGTTATTTACATTTACTTAATTGTTGTTCATTTTCTATGTTTTTCAAGCCTTTTCATTGTTATGGGAACATCGAAACACTCACCTTTTGCTCCGTTTAGCTCTCAGAACTTTAAAATACACACCAAGGGGGAAATCAGTGCAAAAGAAGAAGGAAAACCAGGAATACAAAAGAAACATGATTGTAACAAGAATCAACTAAAAGTAAATTTTCATGAAATTAAGAGATAGATGGTTCAATGATTTCGGATATCGGCAGTTAAGTCATCACAGGTCAGATTAATGTGTTTAGTCAAAACTGTTCTGTCGTCAGTATCTGCATCAACCAGAAGCTTTAATGACATGACAGGGATGAGGGACTCTCTGGCCCTTGACTTGACTTATCCAGCTGTCAGAACCACTGCTCTGGTCATTGCTACTGTGTTCAGAGAATTATTTTTAATGGCGCTGGTGTTCAGGTCAGCATTTAGAAATGTTTACATGTAGGCATTAGAAATATCAGGATTACAGAGGCTGAGGAAGGTCAGCAGTAATCGTTAAGAATGATGACTGCTAGCAGCCATCACCCAAGGGAGCCACAGACCTGGCAAAGCTCTGCTTGTCTGCCTCCCTCTCCCTTCATCTCCCTCCTGCTTCCTCTCTGGGTCTCTTTATTCCTCCTTCCTCTTTTGTTGCTCATTCCTCCCAGATTTCTTCTCTTCTTCTCTTTCCTTCACTTTTTTCTTCCACTTTGTTTCGTATTCAAATCTGCATACCATGAAACTAAAACCTATTTTGATTGCAATTGTTTTATTAAATAAAGCTTTCTAGCCTCTAAATAGTTGTTTAAAATAAAACAAATTGAATTCTAGTCCTCTCTAAGGACTAGAAAGAGGCTCTTTTAAATGACTCTTGGCATTTGATCTTTGGGTTTTTTTTTTTCCTCCTTTGAATCAATGATCCTGTGCAGAAAAGCAAATAACACTGTTTGACTTCTTCTAATTTATGGAAATATAAGTGAAGGAAAACTTTTATAAAGAGACAATATTTGCTTAGTATCTAGGAGAAAGATGATTTGGGAATATCCTGCTTACTTTCTGAATCCCTAAAGAGCAGTTTTATTTTAGAAAACATTCTCTTACCTGTTGTCAATTGTTCTCTGTGTCAAAGCTCTCTGAGTTGCCACAATCATGGGCTTCTGTGGAAACTGCCTTCAGTTAGCTCCTATTGTACACTGCGCATAAATCATACTAAGCCTGAGTTATTCACATATACACAAATCCAGCAGGCATCATCAGAGAAGAAGCACTTTATACAATTTGTGTGGGATACTGAATAGAGTAATTCTATTTTCATTTATCTGCTAAGCTATATGTGAAGAATCCAGGAAAAGAAAGTTGTTTCCCATAAGCTCATAATTGATACACAAAAATAGTTAGATTGGACCAGGCGTGGTGGCTCACGCCTGTAATTCCGGCACTTTGGGAGGCTGAGGTGGGCGGATCACCTGAGGTCGGGAGTTCGAGACCAGCCTGACCAACATGGAGAAACCCCGTCTCTACTAAAAATACAAAAAATTAGCTGGATGCGGTGGCACATGCCTGTAATCCCAGCTACTCAGGAGGCTGAGGCAGGAGAATTGCTTGAACCCGGAAGGTGGAGGTTGTGGTGAGCCGAGATCGTGCCATTGTACTCCAGGCTGGGCAACAAGAGCAAAACTCTGTCTCAAAAAAAAAAAAAAGTTAAATTGAATCTGTTATTGGGTGGAGGCTTCCTGAGATGGAGCTCAAGGAGGGTTTCAAGAAGAAGACATTAGAATAAAAAGTCCTTGAGAGCAGAAAGCTTTATATGGAATAAAAGTTCAATACCCTTCATGTTGTGTCTTCTGCGAGCATTACACTAAATCTGGGAAGGGTCATGAGGTGACCTGACTGAGATGAAAATATGGTCTCAGTTATGTTAGACAGATTGGAAGGAGTTTGGAGACCAAAGTGGAGGAAAGCAAGAAAAGTATAATAGAAAGTGTGTCTGTGCAATGCACATATTAAGTACTAAATGATTCAGCACAATAAGGTGAAATATGACAAAGTTTGGAGTAATTAACAAACACCTGTAGGAGTGTTGGGAAACTCATGATCTTACTATGACAACAAGGTGCGATGACTGCCCTGAAAGGACTCTAGGTGGGGTTTCCCTGCAGGTAAAGGGGAGGAAAGATGATAGGCAGAGCTTTGTGCTCCTCCAGCCCTGCTTCAACCAGAACAAATCCTTTTATCTGTTTTACACTCTGGGTCCTATGTAAGATTTCATTTGGAAAAATATGTTTACCTGCTAGGAAAAAAAAAATTAAAGGTGACTAATCTAGCCCCCTATTTACAGAGGCCCAGAAGAGTGTCATGACCTGCCCAGGCAAACTCAACAAGGATGTGCTCCAGGTGTTCTTCCTCAGATGAAGAATCCATATCGTGGCCCACAGGAGGCTTGACAAGCCCACTTTTACCCTGTTGCCCATGGGTTGCTAATAGATAATCTCCGTTGGCATCTATTGGACACATCCTATTGTGCCAGGCACTATTCTTAATTTCGTACTTAGATATTTTTTAGCTATTACTATATGTCATCTATTCATGGACATTATATTCATAAATTGATATCTCTGAAACCAGCTGCCTCTTACAGTCAATGGCAATGTAGATTCAATGAAGTACCATAAACCTAAGCCTCACATTTGTGAGGTAGCTACTATTGTCATCCACTTTAGAGACGAGAAACTGGAGACACAGAGAGATGAGGAAACCTGCCCAAGGTCACACCTATAAATGGTGATGGGATAGCTACTGCTAAGACATGAAGATTGCTACTGGCAAGGTGTTACAGTGGCCCAGGATGATTTCTGTTAGTGTTAGGAATGGACGTGATTAATACGGGAACTGTGATGAGGGTGGCAGAAAATCACTGGCATTGTATGAAATGAAGAGCACCTTGTTGGCAATGGGAAGCCTAAGACTCACATATTTGTATGTTTTCTATAAATTCTGCTCTCTCTGACTAACTCCTTTATTCACAGGAAAAACTATCAGTCTTTAAAGAAAAAGCAAGAAATTTTGACTTTAAATGATATATGTAAGTCCATTAAAACTTTCTTGCAAATAGCAGGGATGAACTCATTAAATGTTAGTTCCCTGCCTTTTTTCAGAAATTGAGAAAAAGCTTTCTTGTGGATCACACTTTTTAAAAAAATGTGATAGTAGTGGCTGCTATCGCTGATGATAGAAAGTAAGCTTTGGGGAATGTGGTGGTTAGAACTTTGACAATCCCAGCCGATTTCTAAATAGATTTATAACGTGAAATAATTTTCCTAGCTACACAAAAGATAAGAAAAGCATTTTTGGCAGAAGAAGAGTATCTATAATTGTTTAAGCTCACTGGAATATCATAGTGGAGAGTAGCGGTGAAGATAATTTAAATTAATTGCTAAGGTCAGGTGCAGAATGTCTTAATTGCAAGAAAGGTGAATAAGAACAAGACCAACAGGGGAGCTTAGTGTACTTCCGCTTTGTGTGTGTATGAGGTGGGGAAAATACATGGTTTCCCTGTCACTTAATGAGAGCAAATAGGCAAATGACGTGTATTTAGCATACATCACCTAAGAGGTCTGCGGCTTAGGAACATGCTGAGTCAATTTGTTACTTGAGAATTTACATAACTTTGGTAACGGACTTCCCCAAAAATGGAATTCTAATCAACCTCATATCCCTACCTGGGGAGGGCTGAGATTTCCTTTTTCCTCTATCTTGGACAGTCCAAATTATGAGGTGGATACAAACCAGACCTCATTCTCTCCACCCACATTTTCCTTTACCTAACAACAAAAAAGGTTTTTCCTACAAGCTTAGTCACTGGCAGATTAAATAGCATTCTGAAAATTAGGAGGTAAGGTGACAAAATTGCTTTCAAGGAATTTTTTAAACTCTAAGTTGAGGATTCTTAAATTCATTATTCAGCATTTACCATAAAAATGTGCCAATCGGAAGGATAAAATGACTTGCCATTAAAACAATAAATAGGAAGCATTACATCATCAGAAAATATTTATTGAGCATATGTGTGTTTGGTATTTCTCTAGATGCTATCAGGTCACTACTCTGCGAAGACACGAGCCAACCCATAATTACACACATGCTTAAGAAAACGAAAGCATGCTGGCCTTTATGTGTGAAGATGACAAAAATCATGATGAGACCAATATACATTTGAAATGATTTTTCAGTTACATGGAGTTTTCCTTCCATAATTTCTGTAGGCCATTTACTGCTGGTGACCCGTGTGAATGTCATGATTTTTATACGATGAGCAAGAGGTAGAAGGGTAGCCTTTGCTCATAAAATGATTTTTGTCTTTGAGATCTCCATAGTAATTAAAACCATGAGCAAACACTTAGTGTCATACTATGACTGAAGGTTCAGTAAAAATAACCTAGACTTATATGAATTTGGAGAAAGGCTTGTAAAACACATATTAGTGTAAAACACATATTAGTGTAAAACACTAGTAAGATATGGAAGTCATGACATTAGTTACTTTTTTGTTATTTTATTTTATTTTTATTGCACTTTAAGTTCTGGGGTAAATGTGCAGAATGTGCAGGTTTGTTACAAAGGTATACACCTGCCATGGTGGTTTGCTGCACCCATCAAACCATCAACTACATTAGGTATTTCTCCTAATGCTATCCATCCCCCACCCTGGTGTATGATGTTCCCCTCCCTGTGTCCATGTGTTCTCATTGTTCAATTCCCACTTATGAATGAGTACATGTGGTGTTTGGTTTTCTATTCTTGTGTTAGTTTGCTGAGAATGATGGTTTCCAGCTTCATCCATGTCCCTGCAAAGGACACAAACTCATCCTTTTTTATGGCTACATAGTATTCCATGGTGTATATGTGCCACATTTTCTTTATCCAGTCTACCATTGATGGGCATTTGGGTTGGTTCCAAGTCTTTGCTATTGTGAACAGTGCCACAATAAACATACATATGCATGTGTCTTTAGAGTAGAATGATTTATAGTCCTTTGGGTATATACTCAGTAATGAGATTGCTGGGTCAAATGATATTTCTGGTTCTAGATCCTTGAGGAATTGCCACACTGTCTTCCCCAATGGTTGAACTAATTTACACTCCCACCAACAGTGTAAAAGCTTTCCTATTTCTCTACATCCTCTCCAGCATCTATTGTTTCATGACCTTTTAATGATCGCCATTCTAACTGGCATGAGATGGTATCTTGACATTAGTTACTTTTGAATTCATCTATTGGAGAAAATTAATTGGAGACATTATTATGGAACAAGAGCTCAGCTATATAACATGCCATTGGCACTCCTTTGTTAGGCTTTGCACTAGAATTCATCTTGAAAATATTGGGTTACATTATTTGGTTATTTTTTTCACTTTATTTTAGGGAGGAGAACCTCAGATAACTGCCTTCCGTCACAGTGTAATGCAAGGATCTCATCTGAGTCTTGATCACTGCTGTCTTTCCATGGCCTGGCACAATGCTTGGCATGGAAAGGTCCTTACTAAATATTTGATGCATAAACAATTGATTGGATTAATTAATTAATTGATTATTGGCATGTACAAGAAATGTAATTAGATATAGCAGGAAACCAATCACCAGCTCCATCCTGATTCTTGCAGATAGAATAAGATTTAGTGAGCATCAGAATGGGAGACCACCCACAGCCTATTAACCCAGGCATCATGAAAATAGGTGAGCCTGGTTCTAGAAAATTATGACAATGACTTCCCTATAGTTACATCCACCCAAAAAAGCCTGCAAGTATACTTTAGATAAGATGAACCGTTTTCATTCGTGAAGCAGATGCACTTGTTAATTAACAAAGAAGCGGTCAGTTAAGCAGGGCTAGGCAAACGCCTTGAGCAGTTAAAAAAATTTCCTGCAGAAAAGCATTTCTTTTGATGATAACTTAAAAAAATAATTTGTGTAGTTTCTTTTTCAGTAGCTGGGCTTGATCTGTACCATGCAGTATTATTAGCATTTGTTAACAACAGAAGTGGTAAGGAAATTACTCACCACAATTGTTATACCGGGTTATTAGAGGCAGAGAGAGAAGAGTGGCCTTTGTCAGTACTCAGTTCAGATCACTGCAGTCAGCAGAGGTGTGGGCCACAATGGGGAAGGATGTGAGAATGGAGGAAGCAATTGGCTTGCCTAGGTTTCTTGTGAAGCATTAAAATAGGTAATTGCAAGCCACCAAGCTTGGCAAGGGCAATCGGTTTTATTTGTTCTAGAAGAGAAAAAGCATCACTGGGGAGTAAGTTCAGATGGGGAATAATGCAGCTCTAAAGTTTCTTGTAGTTTGAATTTCATGAAATTGAAAATAGAAGTAAGAAATATAATATGTATGTTAATATAGAAATTATAGAAATGAGGTGATGTCTTATGGAAACAGTGTACATACTTTTTTTATTTTTTTAAGTGTGCACAAATTAGATAAGTGTGCACAGGAAATCAGTTATTTCTCGTGGATGAGTTGGTGCCATGGATTTGGGTTCTGGCTATGAATTTGTGTGTCCCATGTGCTTTGGTCCCTATGTGTCTGTGTATAACGAGGGCATCTTTGCTCATTTAAAATTCACTCATTCAACAAGTATTTACTGAGCACCAACTAGTCACACTTCTCATATTTTTTTGTGTGTGAAAAATTGGGACCTCTTTAGCTGTGTTTTATTGGGCACAATTTGCAAGTGTTTTGGCAGGGACTTCCTAGCACATGTGGTGCTTTTGTGGAAATGCAAAAAAACAAAACAGCTCCTTTTCTGTGCAAAAAAATTATCTTCAAAAGTACCTCTTCCTCTGTGAGGAGGAAGATCTATGCCAGGACACAGGGCGTGGTGAGGGGGGTGCACTGTAGATTTCAGACCCCACCCAACCCTCACCTGGGCACCATTTTGCAATACACAAAAGGCATACCTGTATGTACAAACTGGTCTTAGGTGAAGCCTCACAAAAATCAGTGTGAGTTTTGTTCAGCTTTTGGTGGTTTGGACCAAGAGGGGAGAATTCCTTTAAATCTTGTTAGTCAAAGAATCTCTACACCAAACACTTCTGGCTCTCAATTTTCCATCTACCAAATGAGGGAGTTATACTAAATTCCTTTTTCTCTTTTTCTGAAAAAATAAGTATTTGGTTACAATAGTAGAGAGGTTGAGAGCATGACACCAAAGAGTCAGACTGCCTGAATTTGATCCTGGCCCTATGACTTAAGCACAATTTGACCTTGAAGAAGCTGTCCAAGCCTCAGTTTCATTATTTGTAAAATGGAGCTAATGATATTACCTAATACCCAGTTCATAGAGTTATTATGAGAAATGACAGAATGCATGTAAAGCATGTAGTATGACTGGAAGTGAGTGCTCAATAATCGTTAGCTATCATCACCATCATTATTATGTAGTCAGTGTGATCCTGTATCTCCAGAAAACCAGGGGCAGCCAATCCCTATCTTCTACCTAAGAGTTCTAGCATCACTCACGTCACCACCCCACAGTCTGTCTGCAGTTGCCATTCACCCAATTACAACACCCTCCAATCACTTGTCTATAGTAAATAAGAGCATTCATTTTGTAAGCCTTGACAAGGCTACTTCCTCTTTTTCCTAACACTACTGTAATACCCTGCAGATGTTTGCTGCCCTTCTAGGAGAAAGTCCAGTGGCAGACAGTTTTGCCTGAAACAAATGATTGTTATTTATACTGAGACTACAACATGCTCCCCAAAATGGCCTCTAGAGATTCTTAAAAAATACTCCCTCAAGCAGAGAAAATCCTAATGCACCTAAGAAGACCGTGTATCAGCTAGCTATAGTTGTGTAACCAACACCACCAAAACTTTAGTGGTTAAAAGCAACCACCATTTATTATTTCTTATGAGTCTGTGGGATGGCTTCATAGCTCGGCTCATCTGGGGTAGGCTTAACTGATCTTGGCTGGGCTTGCTCATTTATCTGGGATCAAAGGCAGATTGGCCTTGGCTGAGACAACTCAGTTCTTCTCAACATGGCTCTCATATCCCTCCAGCAGGCTAGCCTGGTCATACTCTGATGGGGATCCAAGAAAGAAAGTGGAAACAAGCAAATCCCTTTCCAAGCCTTTGCTGGTGTCTCATTGGCCAAAGCAAACCACGTGGCCAAACCCAGAATCAGCACAGAGGGCTAGCACCAAAGGGTAAGCATAGAGGGAGGCACGAATATTGGGGCCATTATTGCAATCCAGCACACATGATGATGATTATGTCATTTTTTAAAAATAATTTCAACTTTTGGTTTAGATTCAGGGTATACACATGCAGGTTTTTTACATATGCATATTGCCTGACACTGTGTTTTGAGGTAAGAATGATCACTACGTAGGTAGTAAGCATAATACCCAATAGGTAGGTTTTCAGCCCTTGCTCTCTTCCCTCTCTAGTAGTCTCCAGTGCTTCCCATGTTTATGTCCATATGTACCCAATGTTTAGCTCCCACTTGTAATCATAAGAGAAATGCAAATCAAAACCACAGTGAGATACTATCTCACACCAGTCAAATGGCTAATAATAAAAAGTCCAAAAATAATAGATGTTGGCAAGGCTATGGATAAAAGGGAATGTAAATTAGTTCAGCCACTGTGGGAAACAGTTTGGATATTTCTCAGAGAACTAAAAACAGAACTACCATTTGACCCAGCAATCTCATACTTGTTATATACCCAAAGGAATATGGATCGTTCCACCATAAGACACATGTACATGTATGTTCATTGCAGCACTATTCACAATAGCAAAGACGTGGACTCAACCTAGGTGCCCATATTCAGTGGATTGGATAAAGAAAATGTGGTACATATACACCATGTAATACTGCACAGTAAATATTATTTTAAAGATTTCTAGCTTATAATTTCATCTAGTAGTTTCATTGTTTCAAAATTTAGACACTATTATGGTTTGTAAATATAGATATATACTCGAATGTCTTGTTTTAGTCATAGAAGATGTAACTTCTATGTTCAAAAGCAGTACAAAACCCAGGAACAGGTGTTAGTTTCTAATTAAATGATAAAATAATGTCTGAAGAGTTCTGTTTTATTTTTGACTTTTCTGCACACCTCAGTTGAGGTGATCTCACAAAGATGTTAATTGCCAACTGCCAGAGCAGCTAAACAACCTCTCTGTGCCCCGTACAGTGCTTTATGGAAATTTCAGTCTGGGAGAGCCACATGTTGCCCCAAAAGAGCCTATGGGCTCTGTGAATGCTTTAGACGCAGAACAGAAAGCAAGCAAACAAGCAGGCATTTAAGGAATGTTAAAGATGAAGTGAAATCTTGATCAAATTCTCTTCATGACCTTTTAATTTGTACTTTTGGAAATCAACGAGCAAAGTTCTTCTAAGGCTGATAAAAATGTGAATTTCTCTCTGCTGGTATAAGAATGAATCAAGCAATGAATTGTGCAGTTAAATCACCTGGTAGAGAATGCCACTTAAGACAATGTGGAAGATGAGCTCCCGTTTACACACAATTGGCTGCAACATCCAACTAAGAAGGGGCAGGGGCAGAGGGCACCAATCAAAGAGCTGGCTCCAGCTGGTTTGCAAACCCACGGTTATTATGACCCACAAGTCTTCCAAGGTGGTTGTCTATTAGAATTCTCATTTGGACTTTAGCTGTAGGAGCTGCAAAAACATTCTCAAGATTAGTAAATATACCTTCTAATTAACTTTACATCTCCACCCTCTGCCACAGCAACACAATTGCTCACACCCTTAAATAAACCTCCACTTGTTTATTTGAAGACACCATGTGGTCTGTTCTCTAAATATTTCACCAAATGGGCTTAACATTCTTTTATAGGACCTAGTTTCCAATAATGCTATCATTTTTTCCCTACTTTTTCTCTAGACATCACACTTTGCTACATCTGCTCTTAAATGTGGTGACAGTGCTGTCCCAGGTGTGGTAAGTTGGGATAGTTCTCAGGCCCCACATTTTGTTTGCCCCCTCCCCCCACCGCCACTTCCTCCTCTCCCCACAATATAATGACAGGTGACTAGGAAATGACTCAAGAGGTGGAGTGTGGAGGAACAAGAGGAGGCTTCCAGCACAAGTGTGGAAAAAAAACTTGAGGGTTTCATATATGTGTATTCAGTTAATAAACTCCTCCTTCCTCACCAAAGGCAAAGATAGTAGCAGAGTCCTTTCCTCGTTCCACAAACTTTCAGAATGGACATGTCTAATTAAGATTCCTGTCTCCTAAGTTTATCCTTAATAATCACTGTAACAAGAGATTGCTTATGAACTGAAAGCACCAAATGATGTGATTTGCCCCCAACTGTCTCATTGCACCAACTACAATGACCCCAGGTGATAGCCAATATCTGTTACGACTCTCTTAATTACAAAACAAACAAATACACAAAAAAACTTCAGCTTTTCTAAGTCACTTTTCTAACAATGCAGCCTGACACGTGTTTCTCTTTTGATCAGTGCTCCAGTGCCCACTATATTCAGGTTTGGTCTACTCCATCTCCCAGGTCTCTTTTTCCTTGTTTCTTTTTTCCTTATTTCTTTCCTTCGCTACTGAAATCCGAGTACTTTCTCACAAAGGTAGCTGAAGTGGGTTGGTTGTGTGCATGTTGAGGAAGGATATCCCTACAGGTCCAGCTTTACATGCTTGCCTAGAATGTTGCTTCATTCTATTCTAAGCTGGAGTTTCTACAAGTGTTTTTCAAGTAAGTAGTAAGGAGTTATGAATAAAAGTTCTCTACAACTGAATGTGTATGGGAAAAGAATGAAAGCAGGCTCCTATATTGCAGGGCTTTTCTTACTGTCTAATACGCTATTTCAGCTATGACTATCCAAGAGTGCGAATGTGACGATGGAGGCTCCTCCTCATGGAGCATCACTGGGACAAGTCCTCCAGGATCCATTCTGGGAACTCTGGTCCTACTTGCCACAGGCACATCCCCAGCAGAGATGAGGAGAAGCCCTCCCAAGGGACGCTGCTAAAACAGAGCAAGCTCCCTCTGGCCAGGCTTTTGTCCAGTCACTGGGCCTCAATAGCTGATTTTCAGCCGCCACCCCTCAGGCAAATGGGGAGATTCTATAAGATGCCTTTAAATTGATCTTTGTTAGTGATCTAGCATGCAAGATCTCCCATTTATTTTCTCCCATTTATTTTCGGAGTCTAGAGTTTTACATCATTCACTCATTCAAACAATATTCATTGAATACACACCTTGTGCCAGGCAAATGGACCAAGAATCCCAGCCCTTATGGAGCTTATAGTCTTGCTGGTAGAGACAGATAATGAACAGATAATAACGTAAAAAATGAAACATATAACACAGATGATTTCCTAGGAGGAAAAAAGCAGAGGAGGATGGGGAATATGGATGCAGAGAAAGCAGTTAGATGTTCAAGTCTGGAGTTTGGGAGAGAGTTCTGGGTAGAGACATAAATCTGGGAGCAATCAGCATGCTCAAAGTGCATGTTCAAAGCAGAGAAGCTGGTTGAGATCACTGAGGAAGCTAGTGTGGATTGTGAAAAGAGGAGGTATGAAAACTAAGCCTCAAAGTTTAAACACTTCAAAGTTTAAAGTTTGGGGTGATGAGGAGCAATCAGCAAAGGTAACTGGCAAGAAACATACACTGACAAGGGAGGAAAACCAAGAGTGGAAGCCAGGTGAAGAAAGAGTGATTGATCCAGTGAAATACTGAGAGATGAAGTAAGATGTAGTCTGCTAGTTGGCTGGGATATAGCAATGTGCAAGTCATTAGTGAACTTGAAAATGTCTATTTCAGTGAATTAGGACAACAATTCAGTTAAAATTGGGTTTAAGAGAGAATGGAAGGAAAGAAGAGACAGCAGGAAGAAATAATTATTTCAAAGACTTTTGCCGTAAACAGGAGCAGAGAAATTAAATAATAGAAAATGTCAAGGAGTCAAAACTATTTTTCAGATGGGAAAAGGAATAGCCTGTTTTTATGCTAATGGAAATGACCATTAGAAATGGGAAAACTGAAGATAACAGAGGAATGGGCGGAGAATTTCTGCAGTGATGACTTTGAGTGATGAAGTGAAGATGGGACCTAGTTGTGCAGCTGGAAGGCTTGCCCTTAGGAGCACAAAGTGTTCCTCCAGTGTAACAGGAGGAAAGGCTGAATATATGGACACAGATACAGCTAGGTGAGACGATATGACGGTGGGGGCATGAACAAGTTCTCTTCTGGTTGCTTCTCTTTTCTCAGAGAAAATGGAAGCTAGGTCATTAGCTGAAAGTGGGGATGGGGAAGGAAGTACTGGAGAAGAGGATAAGAAACAAAATAATATGGGAGTTGGAGAAAGTAAATGGACAAGAGAATTTAGTGAGATTAACAGGCAGCCCTAGGGCCCATTTGAGGCTGATGGTCATGTATGGATGCATATTTTTCTCCAGCCAAGTGCATTTGTATGCATAGGAGCACAGAGTAGGTGTAGATATGGATTTAAACAGGGCTGTACTTTTGTCAAGCAAAGACAATGATAGATAAGGAGAGAAGTGATGACATGAGGATGGAGTAAGGGACAATCCATAGCTAGTAGGATCAATAAGTTGTAAGTGGTGAAGAGGGGGATTTTTGGAGGTGGGCCACTAGAGAAAGTAAGCTGGAACAATAAGATGTGGTGGTCAGTGGGTTGGATGCTTGGAACTGAGGTTATAAAGGGATTTAAATAATTTATAATGACAAGATCTTGTGGAATATGACTGTGAAAGTGGGTGGCAGAGAATGGTGTAGACAAGATCTTTGAAATGGATGAAGTCAAGGCACTGACAGGCCAGAATACCAGAAGGATTATGTGAACATTTAAATCACCAAGGATTATCAGGAGTAATGGTGAAGGGAATGACAGTTAGGAGCTAAAATTTTAAGGACTGAGGGAAAAGGACTCTGATGGTGGGGGAGTGTAGAAGACTGAAACAAGGAGACATGGCTGGGCATGTGGGGCTTATGGCACGCAACTCCAAGCAGGTGTTGTATTTTTAAGGTGAAGGGAGCAACAATAGACTGGAATTAGCAATGAAGGGCAAGCCGTTTGCCGAGCTGTTTTCTTTTCTCTTTATTTCTAGTAACTTCTATAGTACCTCCTTCCAATGAGGTATTTTAGGGGTACATTCCTTCTGGGTTTTCTTTTCTTCTAAACTTTTTTCTTTTCTTTTTTTGAGACAGAGTCTCACTCTGTTGCTCATGCTGGAGTGCAGTGGAGCGATCTTGGCTCACTGCAACCTCCATCTCCCAGGTTCAAGCAATCCTTGTGCCTCAGCCTCCCGAATAGCTGGGATCACAGGCACATGCCACCACACGCGGCTCATTTTTGTATTTTTAGTAGAGACAGAGTTTGCTGTGTTGCCCAGGCTGGTCTCGAACTCCTGGTCTCAAGTGACCCACCCTCCTCAGTCTCCCAAAGTGCTGGGATTACAGGCATGAGGCACCATTCCTGGCATTTTTTTCCTATTGTGTTCAATTACAGGCACTTATTCTCAGCCTTAACTATACATTAACACCACCTGAAGAGGTTTTTTAAACATTATGCTGTGCCCAAGCCCTACTGTGAGCTATACTGATTTAGTTGTTTGGGAATGGAGTCCAGGTGTGTGTAATTTTTAACGTTCTCCAGGTGATTCTAATGAGCTGACAAGTTGAAAACCAAAGTCCTAGGGAAAAGTTTGGAAAGGTTTGTCTTTGTGGGCCTATGCATTGTTATAGAGTGTGGTCCATACTTAGAGTGTGGTCCATACTTTTCATCATATCTTTGAAAATATTCCTGACCCAAGAAGATGAAGACAAAGCCCCTTATTTTTTTAAATGAGATAATGTAACTTTACTTGGTTTTTAAAAATCTTTCTTAATTGGGGATGGCAGTGGGACTTGGGAATGGGAAGTTTGTTAAAATCTGGGACATACCAAATTCAGTAAAACGTGGTGGTATCTTTTCCATAACACTTGGGTTTTGAAGCCTCCATGCAGCAGAATCCATGGGGTTAAACCACTGCTCTGTGCATCTCAGATCCTTTCTGTCATCCCTTCCCACCCTCTAAAAATGCAAACTATGCTGGTGTAACTGACTCTGGGGTTCTCTGTCACTGCTGGTTTCTGCGTAGGAGTGTTGCACACACCAGGCTCAGTTAGCACCTGTGTTTTTATGATGTGAAAACTGCATATCCACCATATGAGCATTACCCCAAATTGTATAATTTTTTTCTCACAAAGTGGAAAAAAGAAGTTTCAGAATATGCATTCAACCTCTTCTGGCTTCCTATAGGGACAAGGTGGGTTAAGAATGGGGTTACTGAAGTTGAGGAGCCCTGAAGGCAGAGCCCCTTCTGAGGTGGTGATGTGGTGCCATTCAGCTTGCCTACTGTGTCCACTTTCTTGTTCCTTCACTTCCATGGCAAGGCTAGACCACCAGTGAATGCAGTTTCATAAATTTACTTGCTTACTTAGTAAAATGCTGGTCCTGGTTCCTTCACCACAGAACTTGGTCCTAATTACAGTCTTTACATTTATTTAGCCACCCTTTTCTTATTCAGTCAGGTTTCTGAGATGCCCAAACCAAGCCCGGGACATTTCTAAGCAGTTAGCGCAAAGACAATAGGGGACAATTTATAACTTTTTAGGAAAGAAGGATTCTGGAGAAAACAGGGACCAGAAAATAAATCCTGAATTTAGTTCCCTTAGTAATACAGTTGCCCATTTCTGGCCTAATGAGTATTAACACCTAATTGCCCCTGCATATACTGAGGGAAAATAACCATTAGCAGATAGAACATGTCTGCAAATGCACTCAGTGAAAGTGCCTTCTCTTTTCTCTCTCCTTTCTTTCCCCCTTTTTAAAAAAATTTACTATTGGCTGTCATTCTCCTCCCTTTTCTCTTTCTACTCATCTACACACTGATCTCATATGCACACTCAACCCACACTTCCACATGTCATCCACTGACGTGCGTTCTCACCGTCAGTTTTTCCCTGGGCAGTTCTAACAGGTCAATTTCTGTACAGATGCCTTGGTTTTAAGCTCTTATCTGATTCTCATCAGCAGTGGCCTGCAGGTCTGCAGGCTTCTTAGCATCCAAAAACAGCCCAACCAACCACAGAACTGGGTTGACCTGTGACCCTCTCCATCCCAGTAGTATTTGGATCAGCTTTTGGAGGAGCCTGCAATGATATGCAGAAAGCCATGGAAGTCAGGAAAATTCTCTCCGGAGTGGAATTTTTCAAATGAGCAGCTTTGAGTGCCTCTAATCAGTGTTCTGGTTAGCCCATAAAACAGCTTAAAATACTGTTAGGACCACATTATCTTTAACAAAGGTACTGAGTCAATATTTAAAGTCAAGAGATATCACAACTTCTTTTATGTAATGCTGGGTCCTCATTCCAGCCAGAAAATCATTGGCCAGAGTTGATTAACTGCTGTGCGTCTTAGGTGGAGCACATCTCCCCAGTTTGCCACAGTCCTCACCACTTCTCATCCATCCCAACTCCCTGTCTTTTCACTCATTTATGGTATCTGCCTGGCTCAAGGAGGCATTTGTGTTGGGCACTAACTCCAGAACTACTGCAAGTGGATCACCAGCCCAGCCTGACAAGAGCCCAAACCTAGAGAGATAAACTATCCAGCTGTTGGTTGTGAAAACCCAAAAGGAAGGGCAGCCCAGGGTTCTACGCTGTTCCAGGCTCTTTTAGTACAATATATAGAACATCTGCTTTGGGAACAAACACTCCTAGGTCTAAGTTCATCTGTTTGATAGTTTAACTTTGGATGGTTCACTTAGCTGCTGTAAAATTTTTATAAAATGAAGATATTAACTGAGATATTGTTGTGAGGGTAAGAGATAATAGCACAATAAGTGTTAGCTATTACCCTTATCTGCTTCCCCTCTCCTTTCTGGCCCATATACCTTCTCAAGTACTAATGAGGACATACGTGCAGTACCAATAAGTGTATGTCAGCAGCGGACAAGACTGATGCCAGCAATATTAGCCAATAGTGATAAAGCCAAACAACCTCAACCATGTCCCAGAGATTTCTGGGTGCCCAAAAGAGCAAGATGGGCAATACCTTGGCATAGCAGATGGCTTTCTGAAGTGCCTACAACCAGGACTTGAAACTTGTGAAATGTCTTATGTCTCTGCTATGCTGATAGACCAGGAAAAAGAGGCCAAGAATCTGAATTGGAGCAGTGATAACAGAGAAAGAAAGGAAGGGGTGGACATAGTTAGAAATCTGTACAAATTAAAATTGATTGATACATAAAGAGTATGTTGGTTTTTTACTCTATCAACTTAGTTAAACTGGAATTACATTTCCCAGGATTTCCTTCTCTGTATGGCTCTGGGTTAGGAGTGGCCACACATTTTGGTGTAATCTGGAAGGTGGAAATGAAACAGTAGCCTTTATTTTATCACTGATCTGCTGGCTCACTTGGGCTGGGCTGGCTCACAGCTGGTCTAGCCCCCACCCCCCTCCTCCTTCAGCTTCTCCATACGGACAGCTCTCAGACTAGTGATACCAGCTTTTCCTGTTCATCATCAGGTGAGATGCAGTGAGAGACAAACATGAGTTCCAGTTTTTCCTTGTAGGTTCCAGTTTACCTTCATGATTCTAGTTTTTCCTCACTTTTTCCCAAGTACATCCAGCTTTCCTTCCTGACTTCCAGCCCTGCTGGCCAAGAGTGACCCCAGGCCCACCACCAGATGGTTCACTGGGATTCACAGAGACAGTTGCCACAAAGACCCAAAAACCTTTCATAGACTTCAACACCAGCCTTCTTCATAGTTCCACTGCAGCAGCTGGTTAGTGGCTTTTCTTTGATCATTTTCAGGCCTTCATTTCCCTAGTTCCTCCCCATAGTTGTATAAAATCCTTAGTTCATTATGTCCATAGTGGCTCTGCTTCCCTGATGGTACTCTGACCAATACAGGGAGTGAGGGAAGGAGATGTTGGAAGAATTCTAGGCTCTGACTTGGAAGATGAACCGAGAAGATGTATATGAAGAGTGCCCAAAAGATAGCTAGAGACACGTACCTAAAGCTCTTGGAAGGACTCCCCTTATGGCTCTCAAAAGAATGAAAGAGACAGTCGGATTAACCTAAAGAACTCAGAGATCTAGGGAAGCTCTCATTCCCAACCCGGAGCTTGCTACAATTAAGGCTTCATTGCTACGTCGCAGGCTCATCTGCCCTGTTAACCTAGCTGTGTAGAAAGAGATTCATCCCTAAAAGAATTTGACTTTGGATATATCTGACCACCACTGTCCTTGTAGGAATAATGGCCAAAAATATTTATCCTAGATCTATATTAATATAACTTTATTTATAATCCATTTGTATATTTGTTTGATATTTTTACTTTTATTTCTATATGTCTATCATATGCAGCCCCAACAATCCCAATAGATACAAAAGATTTACAGGATGTATTGCCAGGTGACTGTGTGCCCTTAAGGAGACTAAACTTTATTCTTTTGGGGGAAGGGGCTGCAGTGGAAGGTAGTTCCCACCCATTGTCCTTATACTCTTCTTTTGAAAGGGAGAATTTCTAAGAAGAAATGGTTAACCCAGTTTGAAATATAGAGTTTATTTCCAAGATCCATTTTCAAGGCATATCATGATGGCCTCCTTTAGTTTTCTCCTACTGCTCATCAATTATACTGTCTACCACAGTTACATACTTCTGCAGTGGAGAGGAAAGGGGGCATCTGAGAGATGTGCTCAAAGAGCAACATTGCATTTGGTCTAATCATTTATTTTAACACAAAGATTTGAGGCATAAATAACTCAAAATCATTGCATGTGTTTAAAGGTAATTTTTTCTAATTGGATGGGAATGGCCCTATAGTACATGAACATTTTCTAAATATGCAAGATAATATATTATAACTTTGTTCCTAGAGTACCAGAAAGTTGTTTGGTCAGCTGATTGTTATCTGAGAATCAACTCAGAAAAGAAAAATAGCCTAGAACAGTCTGAGCTATGTAAGGTATGCAAAATTTATCAGGCCCAGAGAGACATTAATTAGTGTGGAATTTCGGTCGCCCCCTTACTCTTTTTCTTTTTTCCATTGCAATTATCACCATCTAACATCCTATGTAATATATTACATACTACATTTATTATTTATTTTCTGTATCCTTCCACTAGAATGTAAGCGCTTGGGGGCAGGTATCTTTGACTTTTTGTATACTGATGCAACCAAAATACCTAGAACTGTGTTTGGCACGTAATAAGGGCTCAATAAATAGGGATGGAGTTGAATTGAACGTTTACACTAGATAGTGAAGTTAATCAATTATAGCATAATGGCCTTTATTATGATACATTCAGAACCAGAAACAAAAGTACAAAAAGATTTTTAAAAGACAGTCATAGAAGTTACTTCTCATACATATGTCATGATATAAATCAGATTTTAAGTGCTTACTGCTTTTGTGTCCAGAGGTGATGGATGTTATTCACATCACATCCATCTTGGATGTGATGACAGTCACTGTATTGCCTGAACAATAATAGAAGCAGCTTTCTATCTATCAAAACATCAAAAGAATCAAAGTATTTTTCAGAAGGGATGCTCAAATACTGTCATCTGAAATCAGTCATCCCTTGTGGATAATATTTAAGGACACTGAATTTTCAATAATTTAAATGCTGTTAGACTTTAGTAGCTGCTGAATGAATACAACATTGTAGGGTCTGTGTAAGGTGCTTTACATGCTTCAATTCATTTAATGTTCCCACAAACCAGCAAGAAGATATTATAATTTTGCAAATGAAGAAACTGAGATACAGAAATGACATCCAGCATCCTCAGTGTCACACAGAGAGTAAATGGACTGGCCTGAACCAGGCTGCCTCCTGGAACTGGTTTCTTTGGTGAGCATATAGATGAAAAATAAACTGCAGGAAATTTTTGTTTGCTTATTTGCAGTTGTAACATAGACACTCTCATTTTCTCTTCCTTCTCCCTTCCTCCCCATCCAAAACAAAAAACAACCATTCCCTTACTCAAGGAGCATTGACTGGCAATGCTTCAAAGCATGGATGGTTTCTGGGACTAAATATATTATAATATAATATAAATACATTTGTGCCTCAGTGGTCCAAGGGAAATTGGTTTCAGGACCTCCTTGGATACTAAAATCCACAAGGGCTTGAGTCTCATATAAATTGGGTAGTATTGCATATAACCTACACACATCCTCCTGTATACTTGAAATCATCTCTAGATTACTTATACCTAATACAATGTAAATGTTATGTAAATAGTTGCTATACTGTATTGCTTAGAGAATAATGGCAAGAAAAAAGGCTGTACGTGTTCAGTAAAGATGTAACCATCCATTATTTTCCCCGAATATTTTCAAATTGAGGTTGGTTGAATCCATGGATGAAGAACTCAATAGATACAAGGGCTGACTATAATGAGAAGATATGAAAGCTGAAAAGACAAACATTACTACGTATTTACATATGTTTAAAGAAGAAGGTAACAAAAGCCTACCTGACTTGAGTTTATGGTATAGTTTTCTGAAAGATCTTGGAGATTGAGTTGGGCGCTAATTTGGTATCAAGGCTATAGGATAAGATGGCAAAGAAGATTTGAAAGACATTTATCTAAGAATTTTGAAGGTAGTTCCCCCATGTCACTTTTAGGAAAGATTGTTGTAAAAGCTTAAATAGGCCGGGCGCGGTGGCTCACGCCTGTAATCCCAGCACTTTGGGAGGCTGAGGTGGGCGGATCATGAGGTCAGGAGATGGAGACCATCCTGGCTAACACGGTGAAACCCCAACTCTACTAAAAATTCAAAAAAATTAGCCAGGCATGGTGGCGGGCGCCTGTAGTCCCAGCTACTCGGGAGGCTGAGGCAGGAGAATGGTGTGAGCCCGGCAGGCAGAGGTTGCAGTGAGCCAAGGTCACGCCACTGCACTCCAGCCTGGGCGACAGAGCGAGACTCCATCTCAAAAAAAAAAAAAAAAAAAAGCTTAAATAGCGTTCATCTACTTTTCAGTTCCCAGACAGTTGTTCCTTGAATGGAAGTTCATATGAAATTGGATCACAAAGTGGCTTGTTATTATGGATTATGTTTTGAAAAGAAAAAAAAAATAGATGATAATCAGCTCCATCATCACCCAAGCTTGAGATCACAAAGTAATCTAATGCCTCTCCTATTATCTATGTATTACTGCATAGTAAATTACCCCAAAATTTAGTAACTAAAAATAATAATAAGCACTTATTATGTCTCACAGGTTCATCTCCATGTGGACCTCCCTGTAGAGCTTCTTGAATGGCCTCACAACATGGCGGCTGGCTTCCCACAGAGCGAGCAATCCAAGAGTAGCTGATGTCTTTTATGACCTAGCTTTCTTTAACATCATTCTTCTTTAACAGAGCTTGTTTTGTAATTATATTTAGTTATATGTATTTATTTTGCTTTTCTATATTTTAAAGCTTTTCCTTCAATGAACACATGTAATTGTAAAATTAAAACAATATTGAGAAAAAGAAAGCACACACATGGACACTCAAAAACCAAGCAAGCAATGTGAAGGCCCTGTTATAAAGAATGACACAGTAGGCCGGGCGTGGTGGCTCACGCTTGTAATCCCAGCACTTCGGGAGGCCGAGGCGGGCCGATCACGAGGTCAGGAGATCGAGACCACGGTGAAACCCCATCTCTACTAAAAATAAAATACAAAAAATTAGCCGGGTGTGGTGGCAGGCGCCTGTAGTCCCAGCTACTCCGAGAGGCTGAGGCAGGAGAATGGCATGAACCCGGGAGGCGGAGCTTGCAGTGAGCCGAGATTGGGCCACTGCACTCCAGCCTGGGCGACAGAGAGAGACTCTGTCTCAAAAAAAAAAAAAGAATGACACAGTAGAGCAGAAAGGTTGATGAATGGGCTTTGGGTCATGACAGTCCTGGGTTCAAAGCCCAACTCTCCTGCTTACTTATAGTGTGGCCTTAGGTGAGTTTCACACCCTTGCTAAGACTCAGTTCTGCCATCCATTAAAAAGGGAGGGGGTGATGCATCAAAACCATCGGGCTTTGTGAGGAAACCCACATGAGCCGGAGGGTCTGGGATGGGATGTTGGGTATGGTGAGGGTAATGTACACGGGATTACATGTAAATGGTTATATGTATTTCTACCCATTTATTTCCTACACTAGATTGAGAAGCTTTGAAGGTAGGGACTGATTCATACACCTGCAAATCACCACAACCCCTAAACTGTGCCTTTGAGAGGTATGGTAAGGGGAAAGGCAGTAGGGGGTCATGGTTAGTACAGAGACAGTTGAGCTAAATAAATGCTGAGTTTGAATCACAGCTCTGTCATTTGAAGGCTGTGAGATCTCAGGCGAGTGATATAACCTCTTTAAGCCTATGTTTTCTCATTTCTAAAAAGCAAGTTAATATTAATTAACTTAGTAATTATAATATTTGTTACAATTATTATTTATCAGTAGTAATAACTGTTATAATAGTTAATAATGCCTGCCTTTCAGAGTGTGAGAACTGGATAATGTGTACAATGTTTTTAGCACTATGCCTTGCACATACTAAATGCTTAATAAGTGGTAGCCATTAATATGGTACATAGTTTGCATTTAATAGTTTTTTAGGCTGGGTGCAGTAGCTCACGCCTGTAATCCCAGCACTTTGTGAGGCCAGGGTGGATGGATCACTTGAGGCCAGGAGTTCAAGACAAGCCTGGCCAACATAGCGAAACCCTGTCTCTACTAAAAATACGAAAATTAGCTGGGCATGGTGGCAGGAACCTGTAATCCCAGCTATTCAGGAGGCTGAGGCAGGAGAATGGCTTGAACCCAGGAGGCTGAGGCTGCAATGAGCCAAGATCACACCACTGCACTCCAGCCTTGGTGACAGATCGAGACTCCGTCTTAAAAAAAAAAAAAAAAAAAAAAAAATTTTTTTAAATAAGGTGATATTGAGGAAGAAAGAAGACCCTGCCTCTGGAAATTCTCTTTCTCCAGTTTTCAGGAGCTTTCTGTGGAGTTCTACAGCAGCACTATCCACTAGAACTTGGCAATAAGGGAAATATTCAATATCTGAGCAGTTTCACAGGGTAGCCAATCACCATCTGTGGCTATTGAGTACTTGAAATGTGGTTGGTATGAAGAACTGTGTTTTTAATTTTGTTACTTTTAATAAATTTAAATTTAAATAGTCACATGTAGTGAGTAGCTACATATTGTTCAAGACAGTCCTATAGTATTCACAGCGTGGTGGGCATCCCAGTAGACCTTCTTTTCCTCTTCTTTACATCCATCTGTGATGCTATAAAACTGCTCTGTAACAATCTGAAGCTGAATGATTGCAGGTAAAGCCAGGGCGTATTATAATCCCCCTACTAAAGCAGAAGCATTGACTGACATACACTCTTCCCGTGCCCACAAACCAGGCATGCTGGAGAATAAAAAGAAGATAAGAGTTCTGTTTTGAGGAACATATGATGATCCGGGGAATTCAAATTGCATACACACCAAAAAACAACTTCGGTTAATATGTTAAGTGAGAGAACATAATTGGTATATAATTGCTCTTTATGATTTTATTGTCAATGGAAACCATTTAAATGTAATCCAGTGTACATTACCCTCACCATCCCCAACATCCCATCCCAGACCCTCCGGCTCATGTGGGTTTCCTCACAAAGCCCGACGGTTTTGATGCATCACCCCCTCCCTTTTTAATGGATGGCAGAACTGAGTCTTAGCAAGGGTGTGAAACTCACCTAAGGCCACGCTGTAAGTAAGCAGGAGAGTTGGGCTTTGAACCCAGGACTGTCATGACCCAAAGCCCATTCATCAACCTTTCTGCTCTACTGTGTCATTCTTTATAACAGGACCTTCACATTGCTTGCTTGGTTTTTGAGTGTCCGTGTGTGATTTCTTTTTCACAATATTGTTTTAATTTTACAATTACATGTGTTCATTGAAGGAAAAGTTTTAAAATATAGAGAAGCAAAATAAATAAATACGGACAGCTTAACTTTGGCATTAGTGTAGCCTGGTTTACCTGTTGTCAAGAGTAATCACAGAACATAACTTCAGGAGTCCTGTCCTACCTACCCTGGCTCCCCTGGGGAGAGAGAGGCAGCCCAGTGTGAACTGTAAGCTTACCAGTTCTTTGTGGGTCCAGTGTTTTATATTTTCTCACATGTGCACAATGAAATGTCAGAGTCTGAAGGGAACATATCAGTTATTAAATGATTCTAAACCAATTTCCTCATTTTTTCAAATGGTCTCATTCTAGACCATTTCTTCATGATTCTAGACTATACAAGCCCCGGGCGTTTAAATAACTTGGCAATGATAATTCTCAAAAAGGTAAAATTGTCTCTCACCAGAGAAAAGGCAGCAAAACATTTGGAAACTCTCTGTGCACACACAGGTTATGTTTTATTTCATAATATTCTTAAGTCCATTTGTTCATAAATTCAAAGTGCTGGTTTACAGGCAGCCACTACTGCCATCTGTTGGTGGTGGACAGAGTTGATGCATTTCTGCATAAGGGCATAAAATGGTTCTTATCTGTGAAAGTCCTTGATGAAGTTCGCCACAGGAACTTCTGTGTTCAAGATAGAAAGAGAGAGATAGAGAGGGAGGGAGAGGCATGTGGAGTCAGACAGCCCTGCATTCAAATCTTGGCTATGCCTCATGCAACAATTGTAGCCACTTTCATTCTCGGTTTTCCATGTGTAAAATGGGGATAATATCTATTTCATAGGGATGCTGTAAGAATTAAGTTTAAAAATTAGTATTCAGGTAAATGCTAGCCAAAATCTCAGTGGCCTCACAGGAGTAGTTTATTTCTTGCTCACATCACAGTTCAAAGGGGTCCTACTGATCACCAGACAGCTCTCCAACAAGTGTTGATTTGAGACCAAGCTCATTTTATCTTAATGACTCCACCATCTTCAACTCGGGCTTCCAAGGTCACCCTGGAGCCCAACATCCATCCAACAGAGCAGGAGGAGAGGGCATGAAGAAGGTTTTTATGAGCCAAGCCTGGAGCTGCATACACCAGTTCTACACCCATTCCATTAGCCAGAACTCGGTGTCATGGTTGCATCTCACTGCTGGGAAGGCTGGGGAACATGGTCCGGCAGTCTCAGACACAGCATGCCAATTAACAAACACATGTAAAGTAATTAGCTCAGCTCCTCCTTCACAGTAAGTGATCACAAATGGTAGTAGCCACAATTTTTAGTAATAGAAACATAAGCAGCACTCTAATGCAGTTGGGCACTTTTATTTGTATACTATGTAATACTATTTCTAGTCTTCCAAGTTTTTAGCATGACACATATAAAACTAAGAGGCAATATGATGAGGTGAAAATAGCCTGGTCTTGGAGATGTGGCTTCTAATCCTGTGATCTTGGACAAATCACTCAATCTGAAACCCAGTTTCCTCATCTGGAGAATGGCAGGGTATCTGTGTAGCCTCCGCCTAACCCCAGCTCCCCAGCTCTAAAGCTTTTTGCGTAGAAGTAATGCAAAATCAAGACAAACAAACATTCAGTGATTCTCAGAATAGACAAGTCACAGAACACGAGTCTTGGATGGGATTAGATGGGAAATATTTCTAAAGGAGAAAGAGCTTTAAGCCAGTTCTTGGAAGAGATGATGGTCCTGAATGGTGGGAATGAGGTATGGAATGTTATGCAAGGAAGGTAGGAGAGGCCTGTACACAAAAAAAATGTTGGGAGTGGCCGGGCGTGGTGGCTCATGCCTATAATCCCAGCACTTTGGGAGGCCAAGGCGGGCAGATTACTTGAGACTAGGAGTTCATGACCAGCCTTGCCAACATGCTGAAACCCTGTCTCTACTAAAAATATTTTAAAAGTTAGTCGGGTGCGGTGGCAGGTGCCTGTAATCCCAGCTACTCGGGAGGCTGAAAGAGGAGAATCACTTGAACCTGGGAGGCGGAGGTTGCAGTGAGCCAAGATCGTGCCACTGCACTCCAGCCTGGACGACAGAGTGAGACTCCGTCCCCCCACCAAAAAAAAGAGAAAAAGAAAAATGTGGAGGAGGGAGCATAGTAAGGAGAAAAACCTGGCTGAAAAAGGGAATGTGTTGGGGTGGGGATGAAGAGTGAATTGAAGATGTTTGATAGGTAGAGGGAAAGAAAAAGTTAACGATAGATTGCCAGGCTTAAGAGGTCATGTTTAATCCAGAAGAGTCCCATTTGGAAACCAATTATGGGTTTTAGATGGGCAACTGACATCGTGAAAATCTACTAGTCATTATGAAAAGAAATCTGATTAGATCATAGCACTTGATATGGAGTGGCCTTCCTTAAATTGCTGAACTTCTAAAATCTAAATGTTCCATTAAAAAATCTTCCAAATATGTTAGTTATCTGAATTCTCTATTCATTCCAAGGAAAAAGAAAGGGGTTCACATGGTAATGAAGAAAAATTGAAGGTATGCGAAGAATCAAATAATTTGTTGAAAGAGCACCCAATTTCTCTTCTGTCTTTTATTTGATTCTTTTTAATTAAGAATAAATATGTAGGTAAGACATGAGTCAGAGCAAACTCAGAAAGTACCTAGAAGCTTTCAGTATTTGAGGCATGCTAGCTAGTTTCATGTGGGTGAAGTTTGGTTTTCAGGAAGACAAACTGAAAACAGAACTTGTTTGTTTAGATTTTGCCATTCTCTAGGTGACTTACAAGGATGTTCAATGAATTATAAGAAGAAATAATTTCTTCTTGGCAACTGCTATAAAGAGCCTTGTTTGGAGAGAATACGGTCCCAGAGCAGACCTTGAGCACATGAGAGTTGTTCTTGGGTCCAGGTCTGGGGAGACCATGTCTTAGCTGAAATAAACACAAGCAGAAGTTCAGTCCAGTCTTCAAATGTTTGTGTCACCCCCTTAAGAAACAGGAGAGCTATGAAACACCCCAGCAAAATGCTGTTAGATGATGTGCTTGACCCTCCTTCAACTCCGAGAAGCTCTTGGGAGGCGCCATTTTTTTTTTTTTTTTTTGAGAAAAAGATTACATTTTAGAAGAATAACTATTGTTTACTACATTGTTAATTTACACAAATGAAATAGTCTACTATTAAATAACCACATGACTGTACAAGGCACAAGTCTTTTCTGGGTTTCAGGTGTCAGTTTTCTTCTCTGTAAAATATGAGGATTAGATTTCAGGGCTTCTTCCTCATCTAAAATGATAAAAATCCAACTCAAAAACCTTCTTCTTCTGGTGAAGTAACATGAAGCTTGAAGTCACTTTATCACATTGTTCTACATCTCTATTACTCTTTTTTTTTTTTTTTTTTTTGACAGAGTCTCGCTCTGTTGCCCAGGCTGGAGTACAGTGGCGCGATCTTGGCTCACTGCAAGCTCCACCTTCTGGGTTCACACCATTCTCCTGCCTCAGCCTCCTGAGTAGCTGGGACTACAGGCGCCCACCACCACACCTGTCTAATTTTTGTATTTTTAGTAGAGACAGGGTTTCACCGCGTCAGCCAGGATGGTCTCGATCTCCTGACCTTGTGATCTGCCCACCTTGGCCTCCCAAAGTGCTGGGATTAACTCAAGACACAGTAGTTGGCGCTGACTCTCTGATGAAGTTCCAGGTGGGAGAGTTAGTACATTTGTGTATATAGAGAGAGTGTAAGTTACAGGGATATGGATTTTGACTCCATTTAAGGAAGAACTCTCAAATACAAAGCTTTGGCACAGTGAACCACCGCGCCCAGCCTCTATTGCTCTTAATGTATAGGAAAACCCCAGCAGACCATTGAGTAGGTACTGAGGGAAGAATCCTGCATCCAGCACAATAACACATCGGTGGGAGCCTTGAGCCTAAAGCTACTTCCCTCCCACCCCAAAGACAGCAAAGGACAGGAGCTGGTCTTCATATCTTTATGCTTCTTAGCAACACCTGTGTTTTGTGGCTCTACAATAGAGTGTTTGGACATGGGCACTTTCTAGTTTGGCAATAGTTTATTTGCTGTGTATCCTTATTACTTATTCCAATTCAATGTTTTTATATGGGTTCTACTTTTCTCTCAAGAAGGTAATTTTTTTCTAAAGCAGGACCATATCCTAAATAGAGCAATTTTATACACAGTGTCCAGGACACAGTATTTGATTATAAAATGATAATGATGACAGCTTAAAAAATTCAAACTACAGAGCTGGTAGAGATTTTAGAGCAGCACTGTCTAATAGGGTAGCCACTAGCCACGTGTAGCTATTTAAATTAATTAGAATTAAATTAAATTTAAAAATCAGTTCCTCAGTCATACAAGTGCTCAATAAGCACAGGTAGTCAGTGACTACCATTTTGGACCTCACAGATATGGAACATTTCCATCACTGCAGAAAGCTATATAGTACAATGCTGCCTTAGCGATCAACGAGACACAGAATCATATTTGTAAAAGATGTCAAGGAACTTGGAAGCCACTTAATACATTCTTATATCCAGGACATTTCAAATATTTTCAGTATCAAATAATTTATCACCTTACAAAGTGGCCATTCCACCTTAGGAAAGCTTTGTATTTGAGAGTTCTTCCTTAAATGGAGTCAAAATCCATATCCCTGTAACTTCTGCTCTCTCTATATACACAAGTATACTAACTCTCCCACCTGGAACTTCATCAGAGAGTCAATGCCAACTACTGTGTCTTGAGTTAATTCCTCTTTCCCAGTGAACCCGTGCCACAAGTGAGGAGGCTGAGGCTGGAGTTAGCAGTCCTCCCTGGAGACTCCATGACAGAACTAAGACTTTTGATGTATTCCGGTCTAGCTGAACTGCTTTCAAGTCTAGCAACTAATTCATTAAAGAATGTGTGTGCATAAATTTGTAGAGTTTAAGTTCTTAGTCTTTTATCTTTTTTTCCATTTTGTTGTTGCTGTTGTTGTTTTGCCATTGCTTTATTCTCTTTTTGCGCTGCATACTTCCTAAGAGACTGTAGGCTATTCCTTCCCCAGAAAAGCAAAGATTACTCAGGCTCTGCATGAGTGTTTCAGAATATAAAGCAATTGCCCTCATCCACACCCCAAATTACCCCAGATGCCAAGCATAGAAATCACCAAATGGCTTGCTTCAGTTTGACAGTTCAAAAGCAGTTTAAGAGTAAAAGAGGAAACCAGAAGCATTAAAGATCAATGATGTACTTCCACACGGTGTCTAGAAGAGAGGATGCCTTTGATAATGTATCATAAAGAAAGGGCATCTACCTCTCCAAAGTGGAGACTCTACAGGTGAGATACTGTGTTAAGTGCCAATTGCAGCTTTAGATCTGTTCAACAAATGCACATTAAAGTGTGGAGTCTGTGTTGGGGCAACAAAGATGATTGAAACATTGTGTTTACCCTCTAGTCACTGGCGGGGAGGCCAAGTGGAGACAATAAACAGTCAATTACCACCATAGATGACTTCACTGGTCACTCCAATGGGTTTGTTTTCAAAGGAACCAGCAGGTCAGTCTTGGAAGTCAAACAGTTAACAGGCTGTTGCTGTAACAGCAAAGCAACTCCTACATGTCACTAGATGAGGGGAACCACAGACCAAGCTTCCTAGGGAAGAAGGTTCTCTGACCAAATCGGCCTGGGCCCAGCAAGTAAGCTGGCACTGTGTGAACAGCTAGCTATATGCTTTACCCACAAAAAAACTGGTACCTGATCCAGTTCATTAACTTTGGCATATAATCAGAAATAATGCTACCATCTGTGCAGAACGATATCTTCCTTTTACACAATCACCAGCCTCCACCAGCAACCATTCCCCTCAATATCCAGTACAGTGCTAGGTTCATGGTTGCACATACACACATACACCAATAGATAGGATTTTATCTAGAATTATTGTATATATATGTATATATACACACATATATAGGTATGATTTTGTTACATATTTTATATGTTAATGATCATAATTTATACATAAATGTATATTTACATAAGGCACATACATTTACACTTCTAAATACTTGTGATACTTTTATGCAACCCATATGTATGTATATGTATGCATACAAACTTCTGAAAACATTTCTAGAAGGATATAGAAGAAAGTTTTCATGGTGGTTACCTTGGCAGGGTAAGAATGGAGTTCTTGAGGTTAGAATAGGGAAGATTACATTTGTATATTATTTTGTAGCCTTTTACATAGTTTAATTTTTTACACTGTCTATTACTTTTAAAACAACAAAACATTTTATTAATATTTGGTTATAACAAGGACACCATCATCTATCTTCACACTCCAAAGTGAGTTTTAACATGCAAATAGGCTGGGTTTATTGGAGTGGCTTGCCTTAGACTATTAAGATTCCTTCTACATCTGATGACCTGAGATAAGTTAGCCCGAAATAAGATTAAATGAGGTGATATATGTGACTATGTGACGGTGCTTTGCAAACTATAAATTCCTACATGTAGATCTGTAACCTAGCTTGTTGGAGTGTGCTCAGAACCCAACTTGATGAAATCATCTAGGTCCTGGTCCTCTTCCCTAGACTATTTCTGGAAGGAAGTGAGAGGACACTAGTACAGGCTAAGGTAGGAGAGGGGAGGGTAGGAAGCCTCCAGAAGTGCTACTGTAACCTGAGTCTCCTTGTGGAGGAACGCTCCTTTCCTGCGTGATGCCTGAGCTGCCAGACCTTCCCCCTATTCTTAGCTGATGAGCGAAGACCTCTGCTGGGACAACGAAGTATCATGCTAGGGAATTTCATACAAATATGGTGACTTCATTGTCTCTTTGCCTAAAGGCTGAGCCACCTCCCACTCTACTTTTCCACTCTCCTTTATTGACTCTCTGGAATCCTCTTGTTTAATTTATTAATTGAACCAACACTTATTGAGTCTCTCCTCAGTAAGTCCTGTCCTGTCCTGGGGAGATGAGATGAATATGGTATAGTCCTAGTCATTGAGATATTCACTGTTAATAGTGGATAAGGACATGGAAATTTTTTTTTAAATGCAATCCAGTCCATTGACTATTATAGCAAAAACATGCACAGAGTACTGTGACAGTGACTATGCAAAGGAAAGAAGAAGTGACATTGAAGAATGGGTAGTAGGAGTTTGCCAGGCAGGAATTTTGAACAGACAGAGCAGCACAGGCAAATGCAGAGAGGCTTGAAAATGCGTGAGTGATTCAGGAGAAAGGGAATATAGTTGAGTTTGGCTGAAATACAGAATGAAGACAAAGTGACAGAGACAAATCTAAAAAGGCTGGACAGAGTCAGGTTGTAAATGGCATTGTGTATTGTGCTAAGGAGTTTGGACTCTGCCCAGTTGTCACTAAGATGGAAGGGAGTTCACTTGATTTTGCATCTTTTGTGAAGAAAAACTTACAAGCTACACAGTTATTTACTTTGAACTGGTTAATAATTTATTCATAAGAACTTTTTTACTTATTTATTTCATTAAAAATTTGAATTTGCCATTTATACACTTTCTCTCCATTTATTGTATGTGTATGTGTGTGTCACATACATATGTGTGTATGTGTGTGTTTGATATACACATGTACGTATCTTAATGTCGTCTATTTCCTTTTCTTATTACATTTCCTGTGTGCTGAGCTGGGGTATTTATTCTTCTGAATGATGCAATGGATTACCAAGATAATATATCAGGAAGGAAATCTTTTAAGATATAAGGACATTGACACTACCTTTTGTTTCAGTTTGATTAAACAGATGGAATTCCACGCAAGTGGAAAGTTGTGAAGGCGGACCCTATAGTATATACAACATCAGTGAACAAAAGCAGTGGGAAGTCACTGAAAGGAAAGGCAGCAGAACAGTTTCTAGCATCTCACTCTTTACCACGACACTCTGCTGCTTTAGGACTTATTGTTCAAAATCCAGGTTTTATATCAATAACAAAAAGTGATGTTTTTACTTGTGAAATGCTAAAACTCCTAACCATCAGAGAAAGGAGTGGGTGATTGCCTGGAAAACGACTCATACATTCCTCGAACATTTTTCTCAAAAAGTAATTATTTTGTGAACATGTAGAGGGCACTGGGAACTACAGTAAATGTGGGAGTGTTTTCTGAATAAAAACTGAAATTTTTGATAAGGATTATTCTTCATTTTGTATATAGATGCTTTGGAGATGTCAAAAGTCAACCAAAATTTTGAGCGTAGTATTTTAAAAAGTTTGGCATGACCTAATTTTAGTTAACTGGAAATATTTCTAATTAAAGATGAATATATTTGACGTGACAGAATGCCTTTAAGGATTTTAATGTTACAAGAATTAGTTCTGATTCTTTGTGTAATTAATATTACAAGAATTAGCACTAATTCTTGTAACATTGAAATGAGAATTAATGAAAAATAGTAATATGAAGATCCAAATTTAACTAGCTTCTTCATTTTTAAAAAGAATATAAATCTTACTAATTTAACTATAACCTAATTTTTTCTCCTTAGTTGCATTTTTAGAGTACACAGAGTTGGAGAAATTATCAATACTACAGTAAATATTTTAATGTTATATTAAGTTTAGATACGTTGTTTAAAAGCAGAAAAAACTTAGTCCAATATAGTGAACAGGAAATATGTTTAATGTTAGTGGTGTATGAGTTATGATCCATCTGTAAATAAAACAGTGAAGGAAGAAGCATATGTTTTAGAAAAGTATACATCATCCAGTAAAACAAGAAATTTTGAATCTTGGCATTTGATATTTGTACCATATTGTACACTTGATTTCCCTTTGTTTCTCCTATTTGGTAGCACAGGTGGTTTGCAGTCATGAAACATGCCAATTGCTTAGCTATGTGCCATCACCGAATTCCCCAGCACCCTGAGAAATAGCAGGCTACTCAGCAACAGTTAACAAACACCACGAGGAAAACATTTCAAAAAATGTAGGTCAGTGCTCACAAGAGGACAGTTTTATTGCAAAGTACCATGTCAAATAGTAATTACTTGCATATAGAAGAATGCTTAGGAAATAATACTGTCAAGAAAGAGAAGGCACACAGAAAGGAGCTTACACAATCAAAATACCGTGTGGGGGAAAATACAGGGATTTGGAGGACTGATTGCCCTGGGTTTCCATCCCAGTTTCAGACCCAGCTAGGAAAAGTCACTTAAGCTGTCTGTACAAATAAAAAATGGGAGGAAGGATACACCTAAGACTGTTACAAGTATAAAATAAGCTCAGTGCCTGGGCTGTGGAGGGACTTATTGGTTCCTCTTCCTAGTATTTCTGCTTAACACAAATTAATGAATACATGTATGCTGATTTGATGCTTTAACATAATCACCTACTCATTTACAAGAGCACCCATGACTTACTCAGGCCTCCCACATCCAGTGGACATGGGCCTGTGGGGTAGCATTAGCCCCCTCCAGGCAGCTCTAGAAGCCTCATATCTCTGGGCTTCCCTGGCCCACCTCTGTCATGATAATCCAGATGAATTATCTGAGCTACATCAGTTTATGCTTATGTTCTGCTCATCCAGAGAATACCACATGTTTTTAAGTACTTTCTAGAGTAACTCAGAAATAATTCAGAGTCTTCCTTTTCTATGGGCTTTCATTTCCCACACCTCCTTCTCCCATTTGAAAATTATAATAGTAACAGTAAACACAATGACAGTTGTCATTTAGTGAAGGCCTGCTACATACCAAGCACTGTGCTAAGTCCTTTAGGTACATTATCCCTCAGACAATTCAGAGAGGTATGTATTTTTATCCACACATGCACTCCTTGATAGCAAGAACTATCCCTTTCAAGGCAATCTTCCTGAAAGAGCTGGAATTTCCTTAGAAGCAAGTTTCCTGGATATGCTGGTTCTGCAGGCCAGAGGCGCCCCCACCTGCAGGGATCTCTTACGCCTTCTGCCATTAGAAAGGACACTTGACACCCAGGCCATGTGGTGAGTTCTCATCCTGCTCAGCCATGCCCTATGGCTATACTTTCTAGGCCCCTCCTTCAAGCCTAGGTTGGAAGAAAAACTCTGTTGACCCAATTCTAGACCTTCCTGTCAACCCAGAGGGGTCACCTGGTTCTTTTTAGCCCAGAGCTCCTGGGCAAGACCCTTGCAATGTCCTCTTGACTCTCTCACCTCCTCCCACTATGCATTTTTGCTACGTGTTATACCATTGATTCTACTAAATCACACCAAGGCAGATGAATCCCTCTCTGCAGCAAGCCCTCTAACATAAAATAATCTCTCACGCCCATAATAAAATTCTAATATTATAGATAAGATGATGACTGAGGTTCAAAGATATCAAATAGCTTTGCCTAAGATGACCCAGGTAATTACAGCCAGCACTAGAACTTAGACTTCAATATGGGGGCTTTTTATACCATACTATTCTGTTTCCTGATCTTGTCCACTCAATATATTTCCAGGAATTTCAGAATCAGACAGTATCCTTTCTTATCTCATTTAAATACTCAATTCTCTGGAAAATGTTTATCTTATAAAAATATTTACAAGCATTCATAAATAGTAACAGCAAATTTATTGAATGTTAAATACTAAGGAACATTAAGTACTTAAAACATTTTAAAAGAGTGATTCACTAGCATTCCTAAGAAACTGCAATGTGGATGATTCACTACAGAAAGTTTAAATGAGACTTTGAAATAGACTGTGTACGAATCATAAATTATAAAAAAAAAGAGAGAGAGTAAAGATAAAAAAAAAACCCTTTGTGGTTGCTTTTCTTACAGCTGAATATCATTTTACTAGAAAAGGGGTTGGCCAACCTATTGATTCATCCTGGACGGATGCCACTTTTTGTTTTACATATCTTTTAAAGAACTATTGTTTATTTCACCTTCTTCTTCTTCTACTGCTCCTTCTCTTCCCCTTCTTTCTTCTCTACCTCCTCCTCCCTTTTCTTTTTTTGCATGGGGGGAGGGTAATTAAAATTAGTTCATACAAAAAAATCACATATTGTGCTACAAAATTAATATCGATCAAAATGAATTTTATATTGGCTTCATTTGCCCTTTCTACTTGTCCACAGACAATGCTTATAATTTTTTTCCAAGGGAGATAAAGATATTAGAATGATCTGCTTCTAAAGGTAGAATGGAAGTAAGGTCAGTGTTGAGATGTTATGAATTCACTCTTCAGGGAAGTTTCCAAGCTTATGTAGAACAATTAATTAGTAAGTTTCTCCAGAGAAACAGAAACAACAGGATGTAGACAGATGATAGATAGATGATAGATAGATAGATAGATGATAGATAGATAGATAGATGATAGATAGATACATAGATAGATAGATACATAGACAGATAGATGAATTGATCTTCATCTGTCTATGTCTCTATTGAGAAAGAGAGATTTTAAGGAATTAACCCACACATGATTGCAGGGCTGGCAAGTTCAAAATCTTCAAGGAGGCCATCAGGCTGGAGACCTAGAGAACAGTCACTGCTGCAGTTTAAGTCAGAAGGCCGACTGCCCACAGAATTCAGAAACCAGGCTTCTTAAAGCCTTTAACTGATTAAATGAGGCACATCCACATTACTGAGGGCAATCTACTTCACTCAAAATATACCAATTTAAATGTAAATGTCATCTAGAAAACACTTTTTTATAATACAGAAACATCTAGAATAATGTATCAAATATCTGGGTAATGCAGCCTGGCCAAGTTGACACATGAAATCAACCATTACCCTATGTCCCATTTTCAACTTGGTCAGAATAATTTTCAATTTTCGAAATGTCCCATTTTCAACCTGGTCGCATAATAAACTCTACCGGACACACTCTTTTTCTCTCTCTGGCTTAGTCAGGAATTTTTATGGTTTTCACAAACTAAAATCTGGTTTGCTACATTTATGAGAATTTAGAAGGGAAATTATTGCCTCAACTCTAACTGTAGTGTTACAAATCAATAGCAATTTTCTTTGCTAGCATAGGTGGGAAAATTATTTTCTTCAAGCTCCAAAGATTTGACGATTCCTTCCCTGCTAGTCACTATGAACAACGGCATAAATCTCTGGGATTATGGGAGTCGCTTTCCCAGCATTTTAAAATAATTCCAGTTCTCTAATTCCTTTCTTTAAACTTCTAATATTGGCTCATCCCTTACTCTATTCCCTACCTTGTCTTATTCTTACAGATGTAAGAACAGCCCAACAGCAATTGAGTCAGAGCTGGGGAAAGGTGAGAAGTTTGTGGGTCCTAACTCCCCTGATCCTAAATAATCTCGTTCGCACCAGGGATTCCACCCATGAAAGTTACCACTCTGAGTGTGTGCGTGCATGTTTGTGTGTGTGTGCCTGTGTGTCTGTGTTTTGAAGGGAGGAGAGCAGAAATTAAGAGAAAGATGCAGAGGACATAGAAGAACGAGGAGATTGATATTTTCTTTCTCTTAGCTCTTTGTCCCTAAATGCCTGAAAAATTAGGATTTAAAAGATGTAAGACTTTGAAAACATATGTTTGCTGTCATCTAAATCTTTCACCATCAAGACTGACATTGTGCTGGTGCCATGAAGAATGGGATGTAAAGGATGGAGTCAGAAGAGGAAAAGGCATCCCAGGCACAGGAGTGGTGAAGAAAGCAGCCACTTTGTGGGAAAGCAGCCTGGCCAGAGTGGAGAACAGCAAGCAATGAGGCTGAACAGGCAGCCTAAAGCCACGTTTTGAAGGGTCTCCAGAGCCCCACAGAGATGAAACTTGTCACAGCAGTGTTGCCATGAGACAGGAGACATGATGGGGAGAGGGGTGGAATGAGAAGGAATGAGCAGAAGGCCAAGGAAAGAACTTTGGGAAACCCGCTGCTGGAGTGTGAGAGGAGGAGAGTGGAGGTGTGTGTATGTTGTCCCAGGTCTGATTTTCTCTCTGAAGTTAGGGGGCAGGTCGCATGCTACAGGCAAGGGGAGAAAGTAGGATTGAGAGGAGATCATTCAGTTCAATTCCACAAGGATTTTGAAGCTCCTGCTCTGGACTGGCCACAATGCTAGGTGTTAGGAATACAAACATGGGTAAACTGTGGCCTGTCTTTTCAGGAAGCTTTCAGTCTTCGAGCAATCAAAAAAAAAAATTGTGTTAAAAAAAAAAAAAGTTAGTGGCACAAGACTTGTTCTCTTCCTTGACTCTGAAGGAAACCAGATTACGCCACCTCAAAATATGCCTCTTTAACATAATTTTTTTTACACTAAAGCAATTAAGAAGCAGATGCAGGAAAGCTCTGTCTTCCCTCTGTTTGCTTAAAAACAGGACAGAGAATTATAAAGACAAGATACCTGTCTTATTCTACCCCCTCCCACCTAAAAACAGATATAAATTCCCCTTGATAAATTCCTCTTGCTGAAGCCTGTGAGTCCAACCACTTTACTTCAGTGGCACAGTCTTGGCCAGGGCAAGACAAACCAGTCCACCAGTGCTTTTGGCACCTTCGTATTTTCTCACTGGGGCACATAAGAAACATTCAGTCCCCCGAATTCCACAGTGACCTGTGGGCACTGCCTGCACCACTGAACCCTGTCTCCACTGTCCCCACACTCCACACTGAATCCCCATCAATCTGTGATTGGCGCAGCTCCTCTTTGGGTTGCCTGAGAAAATGGGTCATGTGTACTGATGCTTCAAAAGCAGCTACCAGGTTAGGCTTTTTTTTTTTTTTTTGAGACAGAGCCTCTGTTGCCATCTGGAGTGCAGTGACATTGAGAGGTTACAGCGTGCTGGCAGCCCTCGCAGCCCTCGCAGCCCTCGCTTGCTCTGGGCACCCCCCAGGCCCCACGCCCACTCTGGCCGTGCTTGAGGAGCCCCTCGGCCCTCTGCTGCACTGTGGGAGCGCCTTTCTGGGCTGGCCAAGACTGGAGCCAGCTCCCTCAGGTGTGGAGGGAGAGGCATGGGCAGGAACTAGGGCTGCCCGGGGTGCTTGCGTGCCAGTGTGAGTTCTGGGTGGGCATGGGCTTGGCGGCCCCGCACTCAGAGCTGCTGGCCAGTGCCACCGGCCCAGGCAGTGAGGGGCTTAGCACCCAGGCTGCAGCTGCGGAGGGTGCACCGGGTCCCCCAGCAGTGCCAGCCTGCTGGTGTTGCACTCAAATTCTCGCTGGGCCTTAGCAGCCTCCCTGTGGGGCAGGGCTCGGGACCTGTAGCCTGCCATGCCTTAGCCTCCCCTGGCGGTGGGCTCCTGCTCATAGGAGCCTCCCCGACAAGCGCCCCTCTATTCCACAGCTCTTGGTCCCATCCACCGCCCAAGGGCTGAGGAGTGCGAGCGCATGGCAGCGAGGGACTGGCAGGCGGATCCACTGGGTGAAGCCAGCTGGGCTCCTGGGTCTGGTGGGGACTTGGAGAATCTTCATGTCTAGCTAAGGGATTGTAAATACACCAGTCAGCACTCTGTATCTAGTTCAAGGTTTGTAAATGCACCAATCAGCACCCAGTGTCTTGCTCAAGGTTTGTAAATGCACCAATCAGCACTCTGTGTCTAGCTCAAGGTTTGTAAATGCACCAATCAGTGCTCTGTGTCTAGCTAATCTAGTGGGGACTTGGAGAACTTTTGTGTCTAGCTCAGGGATTGTAAACGCACCAATCAGCCCCTTGTCAAAATGGACCAATCAGCTCTCTGTGAAACAGACCAATCAGCTCTCTGTAAAATGGACCAATCAGCAGGATGTGGGTGGGGCCAGATAAGGGAATAAAAGCAGGCTGCACGAGCCAACAGTGGCAACCCGCTGGGGTGCACTTCCATAGTGTGGAAGGTTTGTTCTTTCGCTCTTTGCAATAAATCTTGCTGTTGCTCACTCTTTGGGTCCACACTGCCTTTATGAGCTGTAACACTAACCGCAAAGGTCTGCAGCTTCACTCCTGAAGCCAGCGAGACAACAAACCCACCAGAAGGAAGAAACTCCGAACACATCCGAACATCAGAAGGAACAAACTCCAGACATGCCACCTTTAAGAACTGTAACACTCACTGCGAGGGTCCTCAGCTTCATTCTTGAAGTCAGTGAGACCAAGAACCCACCAATTCCAGACACAGCATGATCTCGGCTCACTGCAACCTCCGCCTCACAGGTTCAAGTGATTCTTCTGCCTCAGCCTCCCGAGTACCTGGGATTACACGTGCACACCATTACACCCGGCTATTTTTTGTATTTTTAGTAGAGACAGGGTTTCACCATATTGGCCAGGCTGGTCTCGAACTTGTGACCTCATGATCTGCCCACCTCAGCCTCCGAAAGTGCTGGGATTACAGGTGTGAGCCACTGTGCCCAGCCTAGTTTAGGCTTTTAAGTGGGAGTGCAAGAACCTGTCTATCTGCCCTGTGACCAGCTCTACTGACAGCTTCTGGATCTTCTCCTTCCCACCATTTCTCTAGTTAAAGAGATATTTTGAGCTTTTTGACATTCTGTATGATATATCTCACTTTCTTACCTGGTTCTCAGTCACACAGAATTGGATTAATCCGAATTTTTCATTAATAATGTATTACTTTCATTGGTTTCATGCATGTCCCTCTTTTATTTTCAGTTGTTCATTTATTAATTAGATAATATAATGAGCATCATGAAATCACCACCCAGTCCAGAAACTAAAACATTACCAGTAACTTATACCTATATCTGTGCTTGCCGTCATCCTGCCCCTCCACCTCTCCTTTAGAAGTAATTATTATCCTGAATTTTACACTATTTTTCTCTCTCTCTCTTTCTCTCTCTCTCTCTCTCACACACGCGCACAGTTCTATCACTTATATGGGCATCTGTTTACTATAACCAGCTCATACTAGTTCAAGAGAACCAAGTTTATGCGTCCCTTCTGAACTCCCTTTGGTGAGATCATGTTGGTAACTTGAAATCAGCCATGGTGGGAATATTTACAACATAAAATTAGCAAGTACCGCACAGCACAGCCCTTTTCTCCATAGGGCCAGTTTTAAACCTTTACCAACACACCACTGCATGCATGTTCCTAAACGAAGAATGTTTGCCTCTTTTGTTCACTTGCTGTATTCCTAACACTTAGAGCAATGCCCAGCACATAATAGACAGGAAGTTGTTTAAAGTGTGAGTAAGCATCTTTCTCTATCTCTGTTCCTGGACCAAACTGAGGGTGGGGCTGCTGTTTCTCATGGCCCAATAACAAGATGCCGATGAACTGGAGAGAAAGAGAGTTTTTATTTCTGTAACCGGCTGCAGGGAGAAGGCCTGGAAATTATCGCCAGACCAACTCAAAATTACAAAGTTTTCCAGAGCTTACATACATACCTTCTAAGCTATATGTCTATGTGTAAGTGCGCATTCATCTGAAGACATATGTGATTAACTTCTTTTAGTCTATAACTAAGGTCTGAGTCCTGAAGACCTTCCTCTGGAGCCTCAGTAAGTTTACTTAATCTAAATGGGTCCAGTTGCTGGGGTGATTACCCTTATCTTGTCTTCTGCTAAATCACGGAGGTTTGGAGAGTTCCTACAGACCCCCAATAAACTTGTTTGTGGAGGCCCAAGGAGTTTCTTCAGACCCACAATAAAACTTGTTTAAACCCAAATTGGTCCCGTTAATAATTCCTTCGTTATTTTGTCATGCTTTAAGGCCCGGGAAGGGCCTAGGCAAAATTCTTGGTGGGCTTTTGTTACATTCCAGCCTTTGTATAAGGGCACTGGCTTTTTTTAGCTTTTAACATTTAACTTAACCACTCAGTAATGAAACAGTTGTTATGGAGGCCTGCATTAGTGAGACCTGGCCTGCCACATCCCTAGGGCAGTAAGTCTCATGACCTATAAGGCACGAGTGGAAGATATTTTCTCTGCCCCCAGAAGAATTTCCATCGGGAGCTAAGTGAATTTAGAAAATTCTATCTCCTTCAGCAAAGCCTGGCTTTAGCAACTATTGTCTTCCACATAAATCCCTATTAGATATGATAAACTGAATATTAGTATTGTATGACTTTCTCCTCAGTTCAGCTAAAAACCAGTTTCTTGTCACATGACCAGGAAACATTAGGCTCATGAACACAAAAGAGAGTGAGAAAAACAATTTATTGGGCAAAAAAAACATTCAGCAAAGCAACAGGGGTTCCTGTTAACAGGCCCACATGTCACAAACTGAATCCCAGATTCCCACACAGGAACAGGAGAGAACAGGCTCCTCCCTGCTGCAAACAGCACGAACTTCCCAAGGCCCACACATCCTCCAAGTACACAGGCTGGTTGGAGATTCTCCGGGAAGCCCTTTTTACTTGACTGTCTCATTAGTGCTTCTGTTTTCTTTGCATTCCTGCTAGAACAGTACTAACCCTCTGTTAGGCAATAAATGCCTCTAGAAAAATGGGGTGGGTGGGCAGTCTGTACAAGAGAATGCGAAGAAAAAATATTTCAAAAAATATTACCCCAGATACATATTACTTTTCCCAAGGACGAAAACCAAAAAGAAGGACACCATGGCAGGCAATTGCAGATACTGAAGAGGGTAGGATATAGTGAAAGAAGCCAAGGAGAAGAGAGTGTGTTTCCAGCAGGGCTGTGTCTTGGAATCATGCAAATCATTTCGCAAAGGTTGGGGGTCTGTTACTGTTAGCAGGACCAACTGTGCTTCTCTATGTGTGTGAGGCCACAGTCTATTTGCAAGAAGTGCAGAATTAAGGAAATGCTGTTTGAATTTTAAATAGTTTATCTAAAACCTCAAAACACAAATGTCATAGGTCTTACCACTATGACCTCTTCCTCCCTCTTCTCCCCTCTCCCCCCCATATGTCCCCATCTCTTCTTATTCCCTGCTCTTTTTCATTCTCCCCTTTTTCCTCTGTACTTCTCTCTTCGACTTCTCCCTTTTTTAGACAGTCCACAATAAGGCAGGTTGCTGAGTGTGCGTGAAAGGAAAAATAAGGAAATGGACCAGAATTTCATCTTGGAGAGTTTTTACATCCCTAGTGTTATCAAACTGAACCTGGGACTGCTCGCACAGCACACAGCAAAACCAAACACTGACACGGGGATTTGTAGCGAGAGAAGGCAAGGTGTTTATTGTAGGGCTCCAAACAAGGAGAATGGGTGGCCAATGCTTGAGACCTAAGCTCCGCAGTGACTTACAAGTAAGTGTTTATAAAGCAGGTGTGAGGGGGATTCCAAAGTGAGTTAGGGGCTAAGGAATTTCTGGAATTCTTTTTCCATTTTCTGGTCTCAGTCTGTCTGAGGTCTATATTACAGTGGTTGGTATTTTCCATTTTCCATCTGGTGGTGGTCCTGGTTTCTGAAAAGCAACTCAAGGACATATGTAAAGATGTTATCTTTAGTTTTTACAGGAAACCAAACATCTTGTGGCTCTAACTTACTGTTAGATGACTATTGTTTACGCTGTGATTACCTTCTTGCTTCCCAAGTTACTTATTCACTTTTCTAATTGCTGGTTGCAGAACTAGCTAGGTGCCTGGAATTTATTTTGAAGGGATTCAAAGTTTTTATTTTTTTTAATTTCCATGCTTAGGAAGGAGGGCCAGCTGGCCCCAGAAAGGGGTCCTTGTTCCATTTCACTAGGAATTGAACCACTGGATACTTTGAGTGGACACAGACGTGCTTGTGATTCTTTCTGAGTCTACTGTACATTTCTGGGGGGGAAAAAAAGCCATATATTGGATGTTATTGAAATAAAATATTAATCCTGATATTTTCATGTCTTTAAGTGACTCTACAACTTTACTTTTTTCTATGCTACCCCACCCCACCCTCATCATGTAACTGAAACAATCATACGTGTTTATCAAATCTTATTTCATTTTCCTCTCCTCTTCCTAGGCACATAGAAAAACAGTATTTCCCACCTCTCTTGGAACTAGATTGAAGCCATGTGACTGGGTTTTGCCTGATGGACATAAATAAAACCTGGCCACGTGCCACCATATACTCACCCCTCTTTTCCACCCCTTGTTTAAGATGGCAGTGTACAGCGTGCTGGATCACTGAGTCACCATTTAAAGGAAAGCCCCAAAGGGGATCCTGTAGCCCATCAGACTGTGACATGAGCAAAAAACGTATTTGGTTAAGCCATTGAGCTTTCATATTTGTTACTGCAGACTATTTGATCCTAGTCTGACACTTGTCTCAGGAACATCATCACAAGTCCTAGATTAATTTTAATTGGACAAACATGGATCATATGTCCATTCCAGAAATAATCATTGTGGCCAGAAAAATTTGATGCATTGATTGGCCAAGCTTGGGTCACATGTTCTATTCCTGGAGTTGAACATGAACTTTGACAAACAAATGGATTGATATTGAGGTAAAAGTTGATATGCCAGAAAGAAATCATGGAATTGTTTTTGGTTTTGTTTTTTAAGAAGTAGGAGAGGGCAAGGAGTGGACACTAATGTCTAAAAATATCATAAGCTTTCAGGAATTATGAGTAGGCTATTTTAATAAATATTAATGGTAAGAATTAGTTTTAGGTAAGTCTGAAAGGTCAAATTAAATCCAATTTTAAAACTGTAACCCTGGAATGCCAAACTAAGGTAGGTTTTCTATTCTTAGGAAATCATGTATGTTTTTGGGTTGAGCAGTAATTTGATGAGTTTGATGAGAGGATTTATTTAAGAATAATAACTTGGTGGTAGTTTGAGATGGGGGAAAACTGGAGTTTAGAAAATTATAATAATTCAAGAATGCAAGAATGAGTGATAGAAGTAGTGATTGTAGAGGAAATTGGTGCATATTGAGTTACATAGGAAAGGAAGAATTGACAGGTCTTTGTGGGGAGATAAGCAGGAAATAAGATTCAAAGGTTTGAAACTTTCACAGGGAGATTTTATTTGGGGAAAATGATACGCTTCAGGATGTTGAGTCTAAGATGCCTTTTAGATATTCAAATGGAAGACAAGTAGTTTTGCAGCTGGAATCTGGGAATAATGTGGTCTGAAGACATAGATTTGGTAGTCATCTACATAAAGATATTTGTTGATAAAATTATTTAATGACAGTGTGGATGAAAAGCAGAAGTCTAAGAATAACTCCTTGGAACTGGCTTGCCATATGCAGAAAATTGAGACTGGACCCCTTCCTCACACCTTATACAAAAATTAACTCAAGAAGGATTAAACATTTAAATGTAAAATCCCAAACTGTAATAACCCTAGAAGAAAATCTAAGCACTATCATTCAGGACATAGACATGGGCAAAGATTTCATGATGAAATTGCCAAAAGCAACTGCAACAAAAACAAAAATTGACAGATGAGATCTAATTAAACTAAAGAGCTTCTGCACAACTAAAGAAACTACCATCAGAACTAACAGGCAGTCTACAGAGTGGGAGAAAATTTCTGCAATCTATTCATCTGACAAAGGTCTAATATCCAGAATCTACAAGAAACTCAAACAAATTTACAAGAAAAAAAACAAACAGCCTCGTTATAAAGTGGGCAAAGGACATGAACAGATATTTCTCAACAAAAAGACATTCAGGCAGCCAAAAAACATAAGAAAAAAAGCTCAATATCACTGATCATTAGAGAAATGCAAATTAAAATCACAATGAGATATCATCTCACACTGGTCAGAATGGCGATTATTAAAAAATCAAGAAATAACAGATGTTGGCAAGGTTGTGGAGAAATAGGAATGCTTTTACACTGTTGGTGGGAATGTAAATTAGTTCAACCATTGAGGAAGTCAGTGTGGCAATTCCTCAAAAATCTAGAACCAGAAATACCATTTGACCCAGCAATTCCATTACTGGGTATATACCCAAATGAATATAAATCATTCTATTACAAAGATACATGCATGCATACATTCATTGCAGCACTATTCACAATAGCAAAGACATGGAATCAACCCAAATGCCCGTCAACAATAGACTGGATAAAGAAAATGTGGTACATGTTCACCATGGAATACTGTGCAGCCATAAAAAGAAATGAGATTATGTTCTTTGCAGGAACATGGATGAAGCTGGAAGCCATTATCCTTAGCAAACTAATGCAGGAACAGAAAACCAAACACCACATATTCTCAATTATAAGTGGGAGTTGAATAATGAGAACAAATGGACAGAGGGAGGGGAACAAGACACACTTGGGCCTGTCAGGGGGTGGGATGGAGAGAGGGAGAGCATTAGGAAAAATACTAATACATGCTGGGCTTAATACCTAGGTGATGGGTTGATAGGTACAGCAAATCACCATGGCACTCGTTTACCTATAGAGCAAACCTGCACATCTTGCACTTGTACCCCAGAACTAAAAATAAAAATTTGAAGAAAAAAAAGAATAACTCCTTGGGCAATAACCACCATTGTGACCCAGTAGAGATAGGAGAAATTGACTGAAGAAGAGAGAAGTAAAGAGAAGTAGGAAGACAATAAAATAGTGTGGAATCAAAGAATGGGAAAAATCTCAAGATCTCTTAAAAGTGCCAAATGTTGCAGAGTAACACTAAGGAAGTCACTGGAATCTTGAAGCTTCAATAGAATGAAAACGAAGTTTCAGGAAAGCCAAATTTTGAAGTGTGAATGAGATGGCAAGTGGTAAGGAAATAGCATTAAAAGGCAAGTAGGAAATAAATTAGTAGATTGAAGGTATACTACACTCAAACAAAGGTTTCTGCAGAACTAAGGAGATCCGTGCATTTTTAAATGAGAGGAAAAGAAGCCACAGAAGAGAGGTTTAGCTGTTGATGTTCTAGGGTTTTTTTATTTTTTGACCGTTTCTTTGTTTTTGTTTGGTTTTGTTTTCCAGAAAACTAGTGATAATGTTACCATTTATTGCCACCTAATATGTGTCAAGCACTGCAATAGATACTTTTCACTTATATTTTACCAATTATTGTACCTATTTTATAGATAAGGAAATGAAAAATTAGGGAAATATTCTGACAAAATCAGCCATCTGTTAAGTGGTGGAGCAGAGAATCTGCTACTTGGTGTGCATTCACTTTCCATTATGCCTCCCGGTCTCCGAAATGCCAATAGTGCTGGCATGAGATAATCTATCAGAAAGTCCTCAGGAAATGATAGATGAAATGAAAGAGCCTGGATATAATCCAAAAAGTATCCAGAGATTTCTAATAAGCGCCCTAAGAATTTATCTCAGCAAAATGAAGTCCCCTGAGGCTTCTCTTCTGTGCCCATTTACTATAGGTGATAACATGTAGTTAGATATGGCTTGAAATTTGTATCAGGAATAAATTAGTTTGAAGGTACATGAGCTTACTTTCTTTTATCAGATAAAAGAATATATAATCTTTTTGCCTTTTAAATTAGGAAAAACCAGAAACCAAATTAATTACTCTGCTGAGATAAGAGATGGACACCAATACTCAAACATATGTATTCCCCAGCAACTTTGTTTTTCTTTCATTTTTTCCTGTTTTATGCTTATTTTTAACTTCTTAAGTTCTTTGAGGATCCTTTGGGAAAGTGAGTGGTATATATGTAGGTTTATGTTTTATATACTATCTCATTGGTTGATTGTTGTCTCTGGAGAGAGCTGAAGAATTGATAGGTTTTTAACAGGAATGTATGCTAGTGAGGATATTCCAGGTGGAAAGATAGTATAGACAAATGAGCAGAAAGCAAGCTACCCCTGAGAGTTTCAGAGCACAAAGAGTTTGATGATGTTATAGAAATACAGAATAGAATTTTCAAATTAATAAGTTGTGGCTTACCATGCAGAAAGGAGAAGAGAGTCTAAAAATCCCCTAGATAGAGTGGACAGCTCTATACTCTCAGCTCGCCTTAAAGTTACAAATGACATTGTGTGTATTCTTATGCAAATCAATATGCAGAACTAACCTAACAGTGCAAACAAGCCATCCAGAATCTTTATCCAATAATTCTTTGTCTCTTCCCAAGAAACTCTTTGGTGTCTTCAGGGGTTATTGTAACACAGTGAAGTTTTGGGCAGGGATACCCTGAACCCAGAAGGGAGGGTTTTGAACAAGGTATCTTGTGACACAGGGAAGTATGGATGCTTCTGGAAGGGAAGGAGTTCATAAGGGCTTCATTGATGGTTCATGAGACACATGTAGGGGAATAGTAAGAGATGGGGGCTAGAAAGGAAAGTTTAGGTCATAATTAGGACTGTGAATGCCAGACAGAGGAATCTGTACAGCAGAAGCTCTTTTAATGGATGCCCAATCAGTTCGCTCCTTAGATAATCAATGCTTCTCATTCTGTCTGTAGAACTTGTTCACTGATGCCTTCTGTGCCTGAGCTTGGGAGATTAGTCAGCCTTTCTCCACAGCTGCTGGCATTTCTGATCCCATTATCTGAATTCAAGGCTTACCAAGAATCCATTGCCTTTGCTCCTAAGCCTGTTGTGCCTTCTGTATTTGTAACTGTAATTATGTAATGTAATTTAATGCTATGTAACTTGATAAGTTATGAATGTAGAGGAAATGATCGAAAAAGATTTTCTGTGACACTTAAGTACAATGCTTTGGAGATAACTGATAAAAGTGATTACCTAAAATAATTGATGTCAAATTAACTGTGAATAAGAAAGTTATTTTTTTAATTGGAGAAAATAACTAAAACTCCATAAAGAGGCCTGGTGTGGTGGCTTATGCCTGTAATACTAGCACTTGGGAAGCCAAGACAGGAGAATTTCTTGAGCCCAATTGCTTGAGCCCAGGAGTTCAACACCAGCCTGGACAACATAGCAAGACCCATTGCCAATATATTTTAAAATAATAATAATAAATACAAATAAAACCCCAGAAGCATTCTGGGCTTAGATTGCTTTACAGTTATCTTTAAAGGTTTATTCCACTTTAAAGCAGTTGAAACCACAGATCATAAGATGATGAAATCTGAGTGTGGTTAGATAAGGAGGCACCTTTGAACTCCACCAGAGGACTCATGCTCGAGACTGGGCCCTGGCTCCTAGCACATGTGGCTGTCCATGTTTCACATCAAATATAAAATATTAGGGTGTTTACACAGCATTTCTATGATTCTTTATTTTAACCAATTTGTTCTATTAATCTCTTGAGAAGCCACTAAAGATTTTCAAGCAAGGAAATGACATATTTAAGACAATTAAGGTATAATTTGTTTCTATTTATTAAACATTTTAGGCCATGTGCAGTGGTTTATATCTGTAATCCCAGCACTTTGGAAGGTTGAGGCAAGATTGTTTGAGGCCAGGTGTTGGAGATCAGCCTGGACAACAGCATGAGACCTCATCTCTTAAAAAAAAATTAATCTGCCTTTCAACATGAAAATTTCAATACAGTAGAACTAAAAATATGTTCACTTGGAGGATGACTTAAATAGAATTCCTTCCATAATTTGATTTGAAATCAAGGTATGAAGACAGCAAGACATTGTGGGCAAAACTTCAGGTGCTGAAGGCTGACTAATAGCTTTAAATCCTGGCATTACTACCGATATGGTTTGGCTCTGTGTCTCCACCCAAATCTCATGTTGAATTGTAATTGCCAGTGTTGGAGGAGGTGCATGGTGGGAGGTGACTGAATCATGAGGAAGGACATCCCCCTTGCTGTTCTTGTGATAGAGTTCTTACAAGGTCTGGTTGTATGAAGTGTATAGCACCTTCCCCTTCCCTCTCAATCTCTCTTCTGCTGGCCATGTGAAGATGTGCTTACTTCTCCTTCACATTCCTCCATGATTGTAAGTTTCCTGAGGCCTTCCCAGAAGCAGAAGCCTGTACAGCCCACAGAACCATAGCCAATTAAACCTTTTTTCTTTATACTCAGTGTCAGGTATGTCTTTATAGCAGTGTGAGAATGGATTAATAAAGAAAATTTGTACCAGAGAAGTAGAGCATTGTTATAAAGATACCTGAAAATGTGGAAGCAACATTGGAACTGGGTAATGGGCAGAGGTTGGAACAGTTTGGAGGGTTCAGAAGAAGACAGAAATATGACGGAGTTTGGAACTTCCTAGAGACTTGTTGAATGATTGTAACCAAAATGCTGATAGTGAAATGGACAATGAAGTCCAGGCTGAAGAAGTCTCAGATGGAGATGAGGAACTTATTGGGAACTGGAGTAAAGGTCACTCTTGCTATGCTTTAGCAAAGGGACTGGCTGCATTGTACCCCTGCTCTAGGGATCTGTGGAACTTTGAACTTGAGAGAGATGATTTAGGGTAATCTGACAGAAGAAATTTCTAAGCAGCAAAGCATTCAAGATGTGACCTGACTTCTGCTAACAGCATAGGCTCATATGCATGCACAAAGAGATTATCTAAGACTGGAACTTATATTTAAAAGGGAAGCAGAGCATAAAAGTTTGAAAAATTTGCAGCCTGACCATGTGGTAGAAAAGAAAAACATATATTCCGTGAAGAAATTCAAGCCAGCTGCAGAAATTTGCAAAAGTAAAGAGGAGCCGAATGTTAATACTCAAGACAATGGGGAAAATGCCTCAAAGTCGTTTTAGAAACCTTCTCAGCAGCCCCTCCCATCACAGGCCCAGAGGCCTAGGAGGGAAAAATGGTTTTGTGAGCCAGATCCAGGGCCCCACTGCTCTGCATAGCCTCAGGACATGGCATCTTGTGTCCCAGACACTCCAGCTGTGGCTAAAAGGGGCCAACGTACAGCTCATGATGCTGTTCCATAGGGTGCAAGCCACCAAGCTGAAAGCCACCAAGGCTTCCACATGGTGGTAAGCTTGCAGGTGCACAGAGGGCAAGAATTAATGTTTGGAAGTCTCTGCCTAGATTTCAGAGGATGTAAGGAAACACCTGGATGTTCAGGCAGAAGTCTACTGCAAGAGCAGAACTCTTATGGAGAACCTCTACTAGGGCAGTGAGGAGGGGAAATGTGGGGTTGCAGCCCCCACACAGAGTCCTCACTGGGGCACTGCCTACTGGAGCTGTGAGAAGAGGGCCACCATTCTCCACACCCCACAATGGAAAAGCCACAGGCACTGAACACCAGTCTGTGAAAGTAGCCATGGGGGTTGTACCCCTGCAGAGCCACAGGGATGGAGTTTCCCAACATCTTGAGAGCCCACCTCTTATATCAGTGTTGCCTGGATATGAGACATGGAGTCAAAGGAGATAATTTTGGAGCTTTAATATTTAATGACTGCCCTGCTAGGTTTCAGACTTGCGTGGGGCCTGTAGCCTCTTTGTTTTGGCCAATTTCTGCCCTTTGGAATGGGAACATTTACCCAATGCTTGTATATCCATTGTATCTTGGAAGTAACTAACTTGTTTTTGATTTTACAGGCTCACAGACAGAAGGGACTTGGCTTGTCTCAGATGAGACTTTGGACTTGGATTTTTGGGTTAATACTGGAATGACTTAAGACTTTGGGGGACTGTTTGTAAGGCATGATTTTGTTTTGAAATGTGAAAAGGAAATGAAATTTGGGAGGGGCTGGTGTTACCAAAAAGGGGTCCAGATCGAGACCCCAAGAGAGGGTTCTTGAATCTTGCACAAGAAAAAAGTCAGAGTGAATCCATAGAGTAAAGTAAAAGCAAGTTTATTAAGAAAGTGAAGGAATAAAAGAATGGCTACTCCATAGGCAGAGCTACCCCAAGGGCTACTGGTTGCCCATTTTTATAGTTATTTCTTGATGATATGCTAAAAGAGGGGTGGATCATTCATGTCTTCCCTTTTTAGACCATATAGGGTAACTTCCTGACATTGCCATGGCATTTGTAAACTGTCATGGTGCTGGTAGGAGTATAGCACTGAGGGTGATCAGAGGTCACTCTTGTTGCCATCTTGGTTTTGGTGGGTTTTAGCTGGCTTCTTTACTGCAACCTGTTTTGTCAGCAAGGTCTCTATGACCTGTATCTTGGGCTGACCTCCTATTTCATCCTGTGACTTAGAATGCCTTAACCACCTGGGAATGTTGCCCAGTATGTCTTAGCCTCATTTTACCCAGCCTCTATTCAAGATGAAGTTGCTCTGGTACACACATCTCTGACACTGGGGCAGAATGATATGGTTTGGCTCTATTTCCCCACCTAAATCTCATGCTGAATTGTAATTCCAAATGTTGAGTGAGGGACCTGGTGAGAGGTGATTGGATCATGGGGGCAAATTTCTCCCTTGCTGTTCTCATGATAGTCAGTGAGTTCTTATGAGATCTGATGGGATCATGGGGGCAAATTTCCCCTTTTCTGTTCTCATGATAGTCAGTGAGTTCTTATGAGATCTGATGGTTTAAAAGTGTGTAGCATTCCTCCTTAGCTCTCTCTCTCTCTTTCTCTCCTTCTCTGCCATCTGAAGCTTGTGCCTACTTCCTCTTTACCTTCTACCATGACTGTAAGTTTTCTGAGGCCTCCCCAGCCATGCCTTCTGTACAGCCTGTGGAACTGTGAGTGAATTGAACCTCTACTCTCTATAAGTTAGCCAGTCTCAGGTATGTCTTTATAGCAGTGTGAGAATGGACTAATACAATCGACAATAGGTCTTGCTGTCACCACTTAGATCTCAGGAAGGGAATGGGGCCAAGAGTGTGTTCCCTCCCTGAAACTGTTCCTTCTCACAATCTACCAGGTGCTCTCTATATTCGATTAAGGGGTTGAGAGGGTCATTGTGCTCTCCCATGACCTAAATTATACATTTCTCCAGTGGGAAAGTGAACCAAAGAAACATACTCACTCACTCTTTCTTGTATTGGGGACTCACCTTCCAGTTCCTAGCCAGTCCCAGCCACACAGGCTGATTGGTTTCATTCTCCTTTCTAGATTTCGGAGTTATTTTTCACTTTTTGGGGAGGTGATTGAATCATGGGGGCAGACTTCCCCCTTGCTCTTCTTGTGAGAGAGTTCTCACAAGATCTGGTTGTTTAAAAGTGTGTAGCACCTCCCTATTCTCTATCTCTGTCTCTCCTGCCAGGCATGTGAAGATGTGCCTGCTTCCCCTTTGCCTCTTGCCATGATTGTAAGTTTCCTGAGGCCTCCCCAGAAGCAGAAACTTGTACAACCCACAGAACCATGAGCTGATTAAACTTATTTTCTTTATAAATTACCCAATCTCAGATATGTCTTCATAGCAGTGTGCGAATAGACTAATACAACCCCCTACCAGTGTTTGGCTTTGGGCAAGTTAGTTGGCCTCTCTTTGCCTTGGGTTTCTCTGCCTTAAAGGAGGATAAGAATAGAACCTACTTGAGAGGAATAAAGCAGGTACCTTTACTATTACTGTTATTATTAAAGAAAAATTAGGATAGATGTGTCTGTTGATCACAGAGTGGGGCAAAGATTAAAGATACTCATGCCAGACTCAAGAGTGTATAATACTGTGCCTAACATAAGAGGGTAAGGATTTTGGTGAATTTGTATTGTATCTTTCTTGCACTGGGTCAGTTCCTCAGAGAGAGTCTTCAGATTGGCTGGTGTCAGTGAACCCATTGGAATGCCGGATCTGGAAAATATCTCAAAATGGAAATCTGAGGTTCCTTAATGTTAAAGATGTTATCTATAGAAGTTAGGACCTTGTAACAGGGGCTAGGTGATTTCTAAGCAGTAAACAGCTATAAGGAAGCAGGCTATAGGGCAAGCTGCTATGCTTCTACTCAAATCTTATGCTTTTGTTAAAAACCCAGTAATTTAGTTTTATTAATTTTATGAGGATGATTTCAGAAATAAAATGTAATATATGAAAATACTGATTTTTCTCAAAACAATTGAACTCATGGAGATAGAGAAGGATGGTTACCAGAGAAAAGGCAGTGGGTGGGTGGGTGGGGAAAAGTGGGGATGGCTAATGTGTACCAAAAAATTAGTTAGAAAGAATAAATAAGGCTGGACATGGTAGCTTACGGCTGTAATCCCAGCAATTTGGGAGGCTGAGATGGTTGGATCACTTGAGCTCAGGAGTTCGAGACTGGCCTGGCCAACATGGTGAAACTGTGTCTGTATTAAAAATGCAAAATAAGTAGCTGGGCATGGTGGCACGTGCCTGTAATCCCAGCTACTCAGGAGGCTGAGGCAGGAGAATCGCTTGAACCTGGGAGGCAGAAGTTGCAGTGAGCCGAGATCATGCCATTGCACTCTAGCCTGGGTGACAGAGCGAGACTCCATCTCAAAAAAATAAAATAAAATAAATAAGAGGTAGTATTCGATAGCACAACACAGGAACTATAGTCAATCATAATTTAATTGTACATTTTAAAATAACTAAAAGAGCATAATTGGATTATTTGTAACACAAAGGATTAATACTTGAGGAGATGAATACCCAATTTTCCATGATGTGATTATTATAAATTACATGCCTGTACCAAAATATCTCATGTACCCAATAAATATAAATACCAGCCAGGGACAGTGGCTCATGCCTGTAATCCCAGCACTTTAGGAGGCCGAGGCAGGCAAATCACCTGAGGTCAAGAGTTCAAGACCAGCCTGACCAACATGGAGAAACAGCATCTCTACTAAAAATTCAAAATTCACTGGGCATGGTGGCACGTGCCTGTAATCCCAGCTACTCAGGAGGATGAGGCAGAAGAATCTCTTGAACCCGGGAGGCAGAGGTTGCAGTGAGCCGAGATCGCACCGTTGCACTCCAGCCTAAGCAACAAGTGTGAAACTGTGTCTCAAAATAAATAAATAAATGCCTATGTACCCACAAAAAATTGAAAATAAAAACAAAATACTGACTTTTCTGAGGACCCAGTCTTGCTATGATTCTCCAAGACTCAGAAATACTTTTGAACGTTCATGTGTGTGTGTGTATGTGTGTATGTATGTATGTGTGTGTGCATGGACTTACATATGCACATTAGCATACACAGAATGAAAGACATGCAAAATTCAGAACTCTTCACATCCTTAAGAAGATATTCTGAGTCACGTGTCCTACATCTTTCATGGTTAAAATGGCTTTTATGAATGTTCCTGTAGCATAATAAGAAATATGTATTTGGTCTCTGCCCCTGGTTCCTGGCACAGAGCTTCTAAATTCTCATAACTTACTAAGTGATGGAGTGATGGGAGTATCTTTTGGTATTTTTGGTCTTAGTCTCCGGTTTCTGAAACCAGAACTTCTAAAACCCTTAGAATCTGTAGAGTGGTAAGAGTGTCTTTTTGTTTATATTAATGATATGACTGGTGGCTGAAAGCCCCTAGATATCTTCAGGATGAGGGCTGACTGCCAGAGCAACCAACAATGTGATTAGAAGATTAGAAATTTCTGCCCCTATACCTGCTACCCCACCTCTAGGGGGAGGGAGAAGGAATGGAGATTGAATTCAACCACCAATGGCCTATGGTTTAATCAATCATGCCTACATATTGGAACCTCAACAAAACCCTAATCAATGGAGTTTGGAGGACTCCTGGCTTGGTGAATACAAGAGGTGCTGGGAGGGTAGCATGCCCAGAGAGAGCCTGGAAGCTTACTGCCACTCTCCCATACTTTGCCCTATGCTTCTCTTTGTCTGGCTGTTTATTTGTATCCTTTGGAATATCCTTTGTAATAAATTGGTAATAGTAAATAAAGCAGCACTCTATCTGAATTCTGTGAGGTGTTCTTACAAATTATCAGACCTAAGGAGGGGGTCATGGGACACCCTAATTTATAGCCAATTGGTCAGAAACATAGGTCACAACCTGGGACTTTCAACTCGTTTCTGAAATAGGAGGCAGTCTTGTGGGACTAAGCCCTTAACCTTTGGGGCCTGCCCTAGCTCTAGGTGGGTAGCATCATAATTGAATTGAAGGATACTCACTTGGTGTCTCAAGAGTTGGAAAATTGCTTAATGTAAGAGAAAGACACACACGTTTGATGTCAAATGTGAAGTGGTGAATAGCAGAGAAGAACAGTTTTATTTTTAGTCCCTGAGCTGTGTGGATGTCTGTCACATTGTAAGTCAAATAAAATATGTAGAGATGAAGATCTAAATTTAACATTTCAAAATTCAAGCATTGCAATTCAGGGCATACACCCAGACCCCACAGACCAGGTGGCCTTTGGTATGTTTGAAGAACAAAGAGGAGGTTTGAAGTTTTATGAAAAGGAGAAGTAGTGTGTATTGTTTTTCCAGAAAATTGATTGGCACTAGTAAGGTTCTGGGGAGCTGGCTTGCTCTGAGTGGTGAGTGATGAAAGTGGTGGGTAAAACTATTCTTAGAATCACAGTACGTTGTTTCGTTAGCCATTAGATCAAACTGGTTTCAGATGATTACAGAAGGCAGTTTCAGCAGCCAGGGTTACAGAGAATGACATTCTTGGAGCAATTTTATGTGCCCTGAGTGCTTTTCCCCACTGGCTTCTGGACTCTGGGTTAGTTAGGTGTCAGAAGAATGACCCAGTTTGTCTGGTCAGTTTTCACAACGTTCAGTCATGGACATGGTTCTGTATCTTACCAAGTTTCACAGTGAACAATGATGAGAAATCTAAAAAGAAAAAAAAGAGAGGGAAGGAGAGAAGGAGGGAGGGAAGGAAGGGAGAAAGGGAGGGAGGGAGGAAGGGAGGGAGATTCATTGCCCATTATTACCATAAGTGAAAAGTAACAGAAACTGTAGGTGGGGATAATCTTTCTGGGACATTTCAGCATATAAACAATCCCCAAATAGCAGAAGCTCTTTTTGGGCATCTCTCCTTCTCTCTAGCTCCATGCTGGTTGAGCTGGAGCTCACTGCAGGGAGAATCCACAGAGAGAGGGCGTGAATGGTGTGCCAGTCTGGCTTTTCCATTTCCTCTCTTTGTTTCTGTGTTTCCACTTTGCAGTTTCCTTGATTCAGAGAAAGAAGATAAAAACATATACAAAGAGACGGCACCAGCTCCTTTCCCAGTTGTGACCAGATTGCACGATACCCAAGCCATGGCTCCAAAGAGTGCGTGTACTGAAGCCTGGCTATTCATGACAGACTCATTTCCACACCTGGGTCCAGTTTTGCTCTGTGAGTGCTGGGCTTTCTCCAAGGGAATGGTTGGAGCTGTTGTGAGCAAACCTCCTGGCTGCCACAGAGTTGTTTGGATTCCTTGGAAATGCACACTCACAGGCTGCTGCTCGTTGAAGCTGTCTCCTTCACTGGCCATGATTCTCCTGTCTCATTAGCCGTCGCCTATGACCCTGATGTCGTTTTCTCCTTTTACTTATCAACACCCAAATCCACAGGGTTGTGATGGATTAGCAGCCTTTCTTATTAGCAAGAAGCCCTGTGGCCTCAAGAGGCAAAATGAATCGTGGTTAGAAATCTCCATCTCCTCCCTCCCTTGGTATGATGCCATCATTTAACTATCTGAAAATAGAGAAGACTCCGTTCCAATTGTAAAGCCCTAAGGAGAAAAACTGAGTTCGAAACTTTCCTTAATTATGCTGACATTTAACAATGAACTTTGTAGTATGAAAATCTCATCTCACTGTCCAGTATATTCTTTCACTTTCTTTTTAAATCAAGAGAAAAATGTGTTTGAACTTTCTTGAGTTATGCCAGGGTTTAAAATATGTATGTGTAAAATATGTATGTGTGTGTGTGTGTATATATATATATGCATGCATGCACACACACATATATATGTTGCAAATACGTGTGTGAATATATATATAGATTTTTGAATTCAAAAATCACTACTCAATATATTGATTATGTGTTTAAAAGTTTGAAGATATAGGAAGAGAGTACTGTTATTAATGTCACTTTCTGCCAATGTCTATAATTGCTATTTGTGGGTAAGGTTGCTTTGTTTTGTTTTGTTTTGTTTTTCTTTCTGGTCTTGGAGTGTCATAGAAGGAGTGGGGTTTTATTTGTTTCATAAGAATCCTCTATCAGTATTATCAGTTTCTTGGGTGAGTGGGAAAAACAGACACCTCTCCCTTACTCCTGTGTCCTTCCATGTGGAGAGAGTACCCTTCCCTTCACATGCTACCCCTTTACTCATCTGTCCATTAGAGGAAGATGGACTTTGTGGAAGATTGTTTGCAAAGGCGGTCACACAATAATTCCTCCCTCCTCAGGACCTTTACAATGTGGATTTGGCACTCTTCCCATCAAGAGGTGAAATTAATTTCTCCACCCTTTCCATCTGGCTGGTGCTGTGACTTGCTTTCACCCACAGTATGTGTGCAAGTGATGGGCTGTAGCTTCAGAACCTGTCAGCCTCCAGTGGCCTTGCAGCTTCTGCTCTCAACCTTGTGTGCTGCTTCTACGTAAGGAAGCGCAGACTAGACTTCTTAATGATGAGAGGCTGCATGAGAAAGGGCCCAGCCAACAGCCAAAACCAATAGCCAGATGTGGGTTTCTACCTACATTCTACCCTCCAGCCCCAGGTGAGCTGCAGATGACTGCAGCTACATGTGTGCCCCAGACAAGACCAGCAGAATGGCCTCCCAAATGGGCCCAGTGAAAACTGCCGACATTGTGAACAGAGAGACTGGTGGTTGTTTGAAACCACTAAGTTTTCAGGTGGTTTTTAAACAGCAGTAGATAATGGATACAGACTTAATCTGATTGGTGATCAGAAAGAGAATAAGGGTGCGCAGCCCAACCCCTTTCTCTCACTCTCTGTTTGACAGGAGGCAGCCCACTGAAAATCCAAGTTCTCTCTTCCTCCCCCAGACCATAATCTTACAGTGCATCACTACTGATGCACTGATATATATATTTTTCCAAGTGCTAAAGGGCTGGAAATTAAAGTCAATATTTGGCTGAAGCCAAGGCCAAAACCGAATGTTGCCATTAAAAACTTCTAGGAATCAAGAATCAATTTGAAAAATAAAACAATCTGTAAAATTATTATAATAATTTTAATTATGTAGTCATAGTTTTGAAATTCTATTAGTAAAATTAAGATATGTTTTAAATACTTAATTTGCTTCTAACAATGTATTCCATTTTGCATGACAGAATTGAAAGTAAGTTATCAAGATTTTGAATTTTTACCTCCTCATGAAATTTTAAGGTGTCAATAATGAGAATTTAATGCATCCTTATAAGATGTAAAAAATTCCCAAATAGGACTTTTTATTGAAAACACATAGTATCTTTACATAGGATTTGGCCATGACACTTTGTTACTCATGTGAATTTCATCTTCCTGATTCTTAGGAGATTTTGTCCAAACAACTCCGATTACTTCTGTATAGAAAAATAACATAAAATAAAGTGATTTCTTTTTCTGAATTTTTCTTACTCTATTTGCCTGCCTCACTTTCATCTGGACCTTCTTTTTTCTTCATCTCTTGTTCTTTCCTGGTCCGTTTTGATTCGGCTCCCACTGTTTTGCCTGAGTGTGGGGCCCGGTCAGGAAGGTGGAAAGCTGGTGCAGCCGGGCTCACCACAGGTCCCTTGTCTCTCATGCTAATTGAGGGCAAACCCAACCCTGTTCTTGCTGCTGCTCTCACATGGGCCCATACCTGGTGACCCCATACCTGCTGACCATGTTGGGGTCTTCCGTTGTGAGGCTGTCACTTGTTCCTGTGGCTTCCTCCTGCTTTTCCTTGCATACATGCTGACAATGCACAGGTCTTATGGCTCTTAGTGGTTTATATTTTGGGGCTCAGTAGGTACCTTGTCACTTGGTTGTGTTGTAAATGTTGTCCATTGGTTTTTTAATTTTACTGTCTTTTTAAATGTGGGAATTCGAGAAGATCTAAAAGCTATGCCACTTCTACCACCATCTTTTCCACCTTCATCTTTTCAGAATTTGTTTAGAAGTTTTCACACAAGTTCAATGTAGACTACTTGCCCATAATTTGAAACTGAATATTCAGATATTTATTCAAATCAGGGTAAATCCAAATGGCACCTCCTGTTCACATCTCTTATTTGTATTATTGTTACTGTTACACTGATTAGCTCTGATGGTTACCTCATGATGATATCACATGATCTCTGATTACCCGTAAGTTCCAGGATGTAAGAAATAACCTGAAAGTGGGATCTGTCAGTGAGCCCCTTGATAAAATGCAAAGCCACGATGGAACTTCAGAGCATCCTTATTAATCAGTGACGTATGTGTGGTGTGGTTGCCTGTCACTGGGTGGGTAAATTGAATTTGGGCTTCAGTATTAGGAAGATCCCTGCACATAGGTAGAAACCATGTCTTCCAGCCAAGATTTTATCAGTTTAAAAAGAAAGCTTCATTTTACCTTCAGATGCCAACAAACTCCTTTATATCTGTTTTTTATTACTTCAGAACTTGTATAGGGAGAATTTTTTTCTTTATTATTTGAAAAACAAACTATGAGTAGAATACTGGAGTTCATCTTAACACCTGGAGATAAAAGCATTTGGCAGGGCCAGGGAGAGTAACTTTAAGTTTCTGTAGGTCATACTAGGTGTTAGGGGTTGTGAATTGTGCCTCCCACACCCTGGCAAAGAAACACTGTGTTGATATCCTAATCTCCAGTACCTCAGAATATGACCTTATTTGAAGACAGGGTTGTTGCAGATAAAATTCGTTAAGATGAAGTCATGCGTAGGGTGGAGCCTTAATCCAATGTGACTGATGTCCTTATGAGAAAATGGCCATGAAGACAGAGACAGAGGGAGCAATGAAAGCAGAAATCAAAGTTGTGTCATTGCAAGTTAAGGAATGCCAAAGATTGCCAGCAAACAAACCATCAGAAGTTAGGAAGAAGCAAGGAGGGATTTTTTTACAGGTTTTGGAAGGAGCACAGTCCTGCTGACACCTTGATTTTAGCCTTCTACCTCCACAACTGTGAGACAATAGGTTTTCATTGTTTTAAGCCACCCAGTTTGTGATACTTTGCTAAGGTCACCCTAAGAAATTAATACATTAAGTCAAGTCTATGGGGGTGTTGTAGTCAGCCTTGGCTGCTATAACAAAATATCATAGACTAGGTGACTTAAATAACAGACGTTTATTTCTCACAGTTCTGGAGGCTGAGAAGTCCAACATCAAGGAGCTGGTAGATTTTGTTGCTGGTAAGGGCCCTCTTTCTGGCTTGCACATGGCTACCTTCTCAATATGTCCTCACATGGCAAAGAGGGAGAGAGAGAGAGGTGTTAGGAGCTCTCAGGTGTCTCTTCTTCTTTGTACAAGGACACTCATCCCATCATGGGGGTCCCACCCTCATGACCTCATCTCAACCTAATTACTTCCCAAAGGTTCCACCTCCAGACCACATCACACTGGGAGTTAGGGCTTCAATATATGAATTTTGGGGGGACACAAACATTCAGGGGAACAGCAGACTTCTTTACTTTGTGGTCTTCAGCCTGTATTGGGCAATACAGCTAGGTTTTACAGTCACAGAGATGGCTTTTAACTCCTACAGCCTAGACAAGAGACTCTAAACTTTGGGCCACATGGAGGTTTTCACCTTGGCTGGTCACTGCAACTTCTGGCACCTTTATCCACAAGTAAGTAATTGTTTTCCTACAAAAGAGTGGCTCTTTTTAAAATAGGCTGCTAGAGTGTGAGCAAAGGTTTGGGTCTCAGATTTCCACAAAAGATATGACACAAAGAATCTCACTTGCTTTTATGTTGAACTCAAAACTCAACACCCAAGAATTTGAAAGCAGCTAATATCTGCTAATGTCTCTCTGCAGAAAAATCTCACTTTTTCCTTTCATTGACTCTTTGCTTTCGTCACATGAGCTAAGATAAAGCTTTACTCAGACAGTTCTGTGTCAAATTGCAGCAGTTTGAGCCTAGAGACATCCCTAAAGCACATATCTTTTCATAATAATCCTATTAAGTAACTCTGAATTATTACCCAAGAATTCTCACTTACTCTCCATGGAGAAGAAATACCTTTGCAAATTATGCCAAATATCAACCTAAAAGCTGTCACCCAGGCTTTGCTCAAGTGTCATCTCTTCAATTTCAGAATCAATCTCATAGCTTACAGACAACATTTTCGTGGAGATAATTCCCTGAAATTTTGGATGGAATATGACTAAGCTAACACTATGATTACCTAAAACATGAAAGCAAGTTAATTTTTTCTTTTATTTAGAAAATATTCATTAAATGTCCCTTATATTCTAAACACTGCTAGGTATTATCTTTATGCAATAGACACACATTAGTTGAATAAGGAATAATTGAATTTGCACAAACGAATATATAATTGTCTCTATGGTAAGTATATAAAGCAAAAGTAAATGGTGAACTATGAGCATATACTAGAGGGTTTTGACCTTATATGAAAAGTCTGGGAAGGCTTCCATAAGGAAATGGCAACTGAGCTGAGATCAGAAAATAGGGAGTAAATATGTAAACATACAAGGAAAAATATTACAGAAAGAGGGGATAGCATGGGCAAAGACTCATGTGGCAGAAATCAACGAGATAGCAGCCAATATGGCTGGAGCCATAAAAATATCTTTTGGGGTAAAAAATTTACACTGGAGTTCTAAGTGACTCAGATTCATCATCTACATCATTTATGTGATCCATCTAGTATTTGTGCAATTTGTTGTTCATTTCTATCAACCTGATGAAGCAGATCATGAAGGTTTTAAAAGCATTTTAATGGAGCCAGTGCAATGTAATCTGGGATCTTTAGTGTCCAATGACTCAAAGCATCAGCATTTCTAGGCTTATATATGACCCTATAGTCATATGCATCCAGCAAAAGTTTCTAGAACTGCAAAAGTGGTAACCTCAGAGCAAAGGCACATTCTTGCCAGAGGAATAACAATGAAAGTTGCCAAAAGGGTTTCTTCATCAAGCTTTGTGTGTTTAGTGTAGTGCCACTGTTATTATTCTTGAGAAAAAGGTTGTTGATACTTCAGTGAGACCTGGCATTTTGTGGCAAGACCTTCCCTAGGGAAGAAAAAAAAAAATGATTAGAGGAACCAGAAGGAAAAAAAATGTTACAGGCCATTGTAATTGACTAAGGCAGTCAATAAAGTCGAGTAACAGCTATTATTCATGGAAAGTATCTTCATTATGGTAAGTCCGATTTCACAGAATTTCTTTTCCAGTGGGTAAAGAAGTAGTTCCATGATATTTACAATTGGGAGGAAAAAAGAGCAGAGAAAATAGTCATGAAAGAAAGATTCTTGTTTCTGGGTATGTGTACGATGAATTGTGCATATCTTATTTTATATGGTAGGGGCAGGTAGGGAGGAAAGGACATGGTAAATAGAAACAGCACTAGTGCAATAACCAAATATACTTATCATGGAAGGTAGCATTTTTCATTTCTCTCTTGTTCATTTAGATGTCAAAATGTTGTATTAAAATGTTGCAGGTGTTTCTAAAGTCTTTCTACTAGCTCATCTTTTATTGATTTCATTAATTGACATTGCTGTACCTAAAATCCAAGAAATGATGATCTCTCTGATACATTGAAAAATTCCAGGGAGAACAAATTTCTGGTATTTTATATCATAATGCCCTTCTGTGAGTAAAGGTCATATGATTGTTTGCAGTAGTGTCATCAATAATTAGCTATTAGTAAGTCTGAGCAAAGTGATGCTTTGGAAGATGCTTTCCCAGCAAAAACCTCAAGAAATGTCTGGTTAAGTGTACTGCTTAAATGTCTTTTTTTACAAATCACTTGATGTCTTCATAAAATGTTGCTTTTTAAATCAGATTCAGTAACCTGCCCCTTTAATATAAATTACTGGTGCAATATGTAACAGAGTTTTTTGACTGCCTACTCTAGTCCTTGCTGACAGAACTTTCATTTGGATAGGAGTGGGAGGCTGTTTCCTTCTCCCCAACGAGACTTAAGTAGTCACTGATTAATTAAAGCTTGTCACAGTACTTTCGTTTCCCTTGTCAATGATTGTTTTTGGTGACCGAGTTCTGGCCAGTTAAACAAAATGGTAGTCTGCTGGAGAAATTCTGGAAAAGGTTACTGTTATAGTTTGGCTCTATGTCCCCACCCAAATCTCATCTCGAATTGTAATCTCCACATGTTGGAGGAGAGGCCTGGTGGGAGGTGACTGAATTATGGGTGGACTTCTCCCTTGCTGTTCTCGTGATAGTAAGTGAGTTCTTGCAAGATCTGGATGTTTGAAAATGTGTGGCACTTCCACCTTTGCTCTCTTTCTCTGTCTTCTCTCTCTCCCGCCGTCATGTGAGATATGTCTTGCTTCCCCTTTGACTTCCACCATGAATGTAAGTTTCCTGAAGTCTCCCCAGCCATGTGGAACTGTAAGTCAATTAAACCTCTTTTCCTTATAGATTACCCAGTTTTAAGTAGTTCTTTATAGCAGTGTAAAAACGGACTAATACAGTTACCTTTCTGATTAAAAGGGCAGCAAGATATCTTCTTCCTGACATTGTTAAATTTGGACATGACATAACTATCTTATGACAATAAGGAATACTATCTCAAGAACAAGCCAACACGTTAATGATGATAGAAAGATGAACTTGGGTCCCTGATAATGTTGTTGAAGTATTAAATTAACCAGCCTTGAAGACGCCCTATCTCTGAATTCTTTCCGTATAAAAGCATGTATTTCCCTTATTGTGTAAACTAGTTAAGTAGGGACTTTTGTTTCTTGTAACAGAGAACATGCCAAATAACACAATGTAAATGAGTTTGAGGATAAAATTGGGGAAATATAAATTAAAAACAAAATCTTCTGGCAACAAAGAAAAGTTCCCCATAAAAACAGAAAAGAAAGAAAACAGTTTTACTATTGAATAATCATTAAACCAAAATGTGATGTGTATCACAGGCAATCCACTAAGAGATTGCAAAAACAGAAACAAATCTCACCCTTTCATATAGCCAGGCAGAAACAACCTGTTACGTACATGTTTTCAAGATAAATGATCACTAGCCTTCAAGTAAGAAGACTAAACAACACCTATTATTTGTCACACATAATTCATCTTAAATTCACCTGGTATTTAGGGTGACCATCTGTGTGAGCTAAATTGGCTTTATACAAAGGAAAAACAAACTTCTTAAAACTTTATGACAGTAGATAGTTTTGCAATTTGGAGCAAGGCATCTGGTGGAGTTAGGCTCTGATTTTCCCACAGAACCTGGGATGTAGGAGCTCTATCTTTCTGTCATTCTGGATAGTACATTTCAAAGAGATGGCTTCCAGGTGCTTGCCGAAACATTCTTGGGTTGTAAAATTGGCAAGAGGCTTATTTAGGTTTTAAAAAGATTCACATACATCTCAATGGGGGCAAAGAAAGAATTCACAATTACAAGCGTTCTTAAGTAATAGAAAGCAGAAGGGTGATTACCAGAGGCTGGGAAGGATAGTGGGGGGAGGGGGGGTTGGTTAATGAGTATTAAAAAAAAAGAATAAGACCTAGTATTTGATAACACAACAGGGTGATTGTAATCAATAATAATTTAATTATACATTTAAAAAATAACTAAAAGAGTATAATCGGATTGCTTGTAACACAAAGGATTAATACTTGAGGAGATGGAGACTGCTTTCTACCTGATGTGATTATTACACATAGCATGCCTGCATCAAAACATCTCATGTACCCCATAAATATATACACCTACTGCATACCCACAAAAAATAAAATTGAAAAGAAACAAAAAACAAGATTTTTAAGTAAATGCTCTAGGAAAAGAGATTGGAAGGGGCACTTCTTTCTCTTTCTTGCACTGGGGAGAATTAAATCTCTTGTGATTTTATTCACTCTTACAACAAACTTACAGTTATCTCATGAAGTCCTTTAGCATTTGCCCACTCACAGTCCTCACTCATGCCCTCCAGCCCCCTCAACCAGGATATCCCTTATTTAATTCTCAGGCAACTCAGGTTGAGGGTATAGTAATGTGATTTTGGTAGGCAGCTGGAGGAGTTGGGCAGAAAGAAGGAGGGAAGGGAATGACTGGCCTTTAATTCCAGTGGAGTTTGTGTCTTACTAAGGAACCATGTTCATATCTTGGTGGCACCAGGGCCTCTGAGCACAGCTGTGCATTTACTGCTCTACATCGAGGCCAGCCAAGGGGATGAGAGGGGCTAGAAGCCCAAATCCAGCCCATTCTTCCCTCACTAAGCCTTGTCCCAGACGAAGATGCACCTGGTTCTTCACACAAAATTGTTACGTGGTTGCCAAGTCTTTAAGCCAAGGGAGTATGTCCCCATCCACCACCCTGGCCCTCTACCCTATATTCTTAGTGATTAAAGCACATTCAGGATGTATCAGTTTTCTGGGGCTGCTACAATGAAGTGTCATGGACTGGGAGGCTTAAACAACAGAATTTTATTTTCTCACAATTCTGGAGGCTGGAAGTTGGAGATAAGGTGTCAGCAAGTTTGGTTCTATTTAAGGCATTTTTCCTTGGCTTGCAGATGGCTGCCTTCTTACTGTGTCTTCAAATGGTCTTCTCTTTGCATGTGACTGTTTCTTAATTTTTTCCTCTTATAAGAACACCCATCGTGTTAGATTAGGGCCCACTCTTATGACCTCATTTTAACTGAATTGCTTTTTTTTTTTTCTGAGACAGAGTCTCTCTGTTGCCCAGGCTGGAGTGCAGTGGCACAATCTCAGCTCACAGCAACCTTCACCTTCCAGGTTCAAGCAATTCTCCTGCCTCAGCCTCCTGAGTAGCTAGGATTACAGGTGTGCGCTACCATACCTGGCTAATTTTTGTATTTTTAGTGGAGACAGGGTTTCACCATGTTGGCCAGGCTAGTCTCGAACTCTTAACCTCTTGATCTGCTCACCTCGACCTCCCAAAGTGCTGGGATTACAGGTGTGAGCCACCAAGCCCGGCCCTGAATTACTTCTTTAAAGACCTTATCTCCACATACAGTCACATTCTCGAGTTCTGTGGGTTAGGACTTCAACATATAAATTTTGGAGAGACTCAACTGAGTCCATAACAAAGGACAATCTCTTTATTGTATTCTGGAGGTAAACAGATATTTAAAAATCCATTTTATAGATAGACAAAATGAGGCCCAAAGCAAAGCAGGAATTTCCTGTGGCCTCATAGTTAGGAGTAGTGGCTTTGGCATCTGACCAATCTAGGTTCAAATTCTGGCTCTATCACTTCCAGGTGTGGTCAAACCACTTATTTCACCCAAGCCTCAATCTCCTAATCTATAAAATTAAGACTAATAATGTATACTTCATGGCGTGGTTATGAGACTAAAATAAGAAAATACATGTAAAGCGCTTAGAAATAGTAAATGTCTAATACCTAGTTTGATCATTGCTAAAAATAATTGATAGCCTTCATTTAGTATTCCAATCAGATGTTGCAGGTAGATGTTAAAGGATTTTTTTAAAAAGTAAAGCCATGACTCTCATACAAATATAAAATAAGCACATATCTCACGCCTGTAATCCCAGCACTTTGAGAGGCTGAAGCAGGCAGATCACAAGGTGAGGAGTTCGAGACCAGCCTGACCAACATGTTGAAACCCCGTCTCTACTAAAAAGACAAAAATTAGCTGGGTGTGGTGGTGCGCACCTGTAATCCCAGCTACTCAGGCAGCTGAGGCAAGAGAATTGCTTGAGCCGGGAGGTGGAGGCTGCAGTGAGCCGAGACAGCGCCACTGCACTCCAGCCTGGCTACAGAGCGAGACTCTGTCTCAAAAGAAAAAAAAAAAAAGAAGAAAAAAAGCACATATCAAATATATTATTTAACTCATTAATGAAGAAACCAGTAAGAAGATACAACCAGCTCAAAAGTACACATTAATCGGCTATTGGGAATGCTGAAATGAATTTGCAAACAGTTAGAAAACTGTCAATATCCACAGAGCCATAGCCAGTTTTATTCTATATGAAAATATTCCTTTGCTTTTCTTTGAGGAAAAATCATTTTCATTACTGAGTTATAAAATTGTTAAAAGACTAAAGTCTCCGACCCCCTGTAGAACCAGATGACCTGAAAGGGTGTGCTAGAAAGGATGTCCAGTGATCTTTTGTTTTTCCATTTTTCACAATTTTTCCTGATATAGAGGATTAAATTTCCTTATTAGTAAAATGAGAGATTTGGAGTAGTGATTTTTGAGACCCTTTCAGTTCCAACATGCTGACCCCGATTCCTTGCCCATTATCTTTGTGTGTGCATAAAGGCTTGTGGAATCTTTTGTTGTTATGTTAGAACTATTGTAGTCATATGTACTAGTTGAAATCAGCCATAACTATGAGTGCATCCTTATGCTTTCTCTGTGTAAAAATAAAATCAAACCAAGACCAAGATCCTACTTAATTTCCAGTTACTTTTAGGATCTGTGTGTGTGCCCACACAAGTGTCAGTGGAAGCAGAGCCTGAGAGCAGGCATTCCAGGTGTATTTATTTACCTACTGCTACCTAAGGAAGACACTTGGTAACTTGGTTAATATGACAAACCAGGAAAATATTATGTAGACTTTGCAGATGGTAAAATTTAGGATGCAGTTAATCAAGATTTCTCTAACTCTTACACGCTTTGATCTGCAGGGCAAATATAGCAGATTTTCCTGAGACTGCTTTGGGATAATCGAGGTGGTCATAGTAGTGTTGGTGCAGGACAGTTCTCTAGGCAGCCTTGGACTGGCCCAGTTCTCTCCCTTTTTCACTTGCAGTTCTCAATAATAACTGCAGAATGTGCTGGAAATGCACCATCCTGAGATAAGGGAGGAGCTGGCCGGAACAGCCTGGGCTCTGTTCCAGGCCTTCCCACGGCCAGAACAGGATGTCCTCCACACTTCAGCCCAGTGTGTCATGTGACCCTGAAGTATATCACCTGGGGCAGGCTGCCTTTCAGGGTCCCTTTCCTGCGTTGCAAGTGGGGCAGCACAGTCCATGTTCTGCCCATCCTGGCCAGCTTTCTTAGGCCTTGAGGAACAGCTCACAGTGAATCAGGATTCTGTTGTCCTTTGCTGCCTATTGGTGAGTAATAAACCCTCTTCACATAACTCGTTGTGTGGGTGGGTGCTCTGCCTCACTGGGCTCAGACAAGTTGGTAACCGGTGCGCAGTAAAACTGCTTCACAGTTGAAGGTGTCAAAATTGGTGTTGGAGCTGGTGGAGCCCATGTTAGGTAATGAAGGAGGATAGAAGGAGATGGAAGTGTGATTTTGTTGTTGTTTATTTCTCCTCTATTAGACTCTAAGCTCTAAACTTTAAAGCAATGGAGAAGAGGGTCAGAAGCTTATAAGTTATGTAATTTGATGCTTAATAAATGTTTGTTGAATGATTGAACTACTTCTTCCTTTCTCTAAACATAGAGCCCATGTAACCTAAAAAGCTCTTCATCTACTAAGCTTTTAGAAAATCTACCATAGTTAAAGGTATAAAAGCGTGAGTAGTGATGTTGTGTGGCTGATATATTTTGAGGATAAATATTCTGCTTTGTAGATTTTGTCAGGTAAAACCCTACTCAGTTTAGAAATCAACATCAAAACTTTTTTATTTAAATTTGTTTATTCTCATTTAAATAATCTCATTTTAACTAAAAGGATATTCTTGATGGTAAAACATGAAAACAATCACATTTCTTTGTTTTAATCTTCCTTTTCTTTCATCCTAGTCATTTCTGTAGAAACAGAGGCTGAAATGACTGGGTAGCATTATGGAGGATTTCTGGTAATAATAACACCTACACAGTGTGCTGCAGGAAGTAGCGAGTCCATACCCGATAATTATGACTTGATGAATCATAGAAGAATTTGGGAGCATTGAGACTGAATGTTGAAGATTTACATTCCAAATATATTTTTATTGCACCTATAACATAACTTACGGATTCAAGGAGAAAAATGTCAAAGACCTAGGTTTTATGCATGCACATGTACATGTTTATGTCTATCTACATAGATGTAGACAGGCATTATTGTGGGGCAAGCAAGGAGCAGGAGGTGGACATGGAGGATGAGGTGGTGAGAGAAGATAGTGATTTTTCATTAATAGTGATGAATACCTCTAACGTGGAAGTCAAGTGACAGTTATTCATTTATTCTATCATTGAAATAACCCTGAGAAGTAGGCACTAGTGACACCACTTTATAGATGAAGAAAACGAGACTCAATAGTAAGTAGCAGAGCCCAGTTTTGAACCAAGATAAGCCTGGTTCCAAAGCTGATAGGACACATCATAAGACCTTTCCTGTTGTTCCTGAACTGCAACTAGGACCTCAAACTAAAGTAAAAAAGCCAGTGAGTACCTCCACATTTTAAAATCAGAGATCTGCCAGAAGCTGGAGCCTATCACATTCTCCTGGGGCTTCAAGCAGCATGATTGCTCCTGCCACTAATCCCAAGCTTCTCCCATTTCTGCTTCCTGTCCGCTGAAAGAACTGAAAGGAAAAGAGGTATAGCTTTCCTCTCCCCAAAGCTCGTGGAAAGGGATAAAAAAAAAAAAAAAACAACCAGAATTTCTTCTAAAGATCCAGGTGCCTACAAGAAGAGGAAACAACATTTTTTTTTAAGACAGGGTCTTGCTCTGTCACCCAGGCTAGAGTGCAGTTGCATAATAACAGCTCACTGCAGCCTTGAACTTCTGGGCTCAGGCGATCCTCCTGCCTCAGCACCCACAGTAGCTGGAAATACAGGCACATGCCACCAGCTAAGTTGTTCAAATTTTTTAGTAGAGATGCAGTCTTGCTCTGTTATCCAGGCTGGAGACCAGCATTTTTATCATCATAATGGGGATTTGCTTCAAGAGTGGACATGTTGCTTAACCCCCATGTAACTGGAATAGTAGCAAAGAGATCTGGAGAGAGAGAGCATGGTGAGGTCCAAGGACCACTCTGTTCTTAATTTGTCAGTCTCTGTTAGAAGATGGATCCTATATGTGCCTGCTGACCTAACACTTTGCTGAAAAATGAGAATTAGGGCTAGTCTTGGACAATGTCTGCAGGGTAGGCTATGTGTATATTGGAAAAAAGGATGCTGGCTAAGAGGCACATGCATTGCAGGCTAAATGCCATCAACTGGGCCTGCCTGGACTAGAAGGCCAAGGCTGGCAAAGGAGAGCCAGTGCCTAAGGAATCTTCACCCAAATAACTCCTTCATTTGCAAAGGATGTTAGCACCTCCTCATCAGGATGTTGACTGCATTGAATAGAAATGCATCATGGCCAACCAAGAAGAGGTCTGTAAGTCTGCCCTTCCTCCCTCATCCCCCCCCCCCCTTGAAATTAGGAAAAGAGGAGGAGAAAAATGGATACAGAACAGATCTTTTCAGGCAGAACCACCCTGAATTAGAGGAAGGAGAAGACAAACTTTCAATGAGTTTGAGAATAGGACTGAATATTATGTAGGAGAATTAGAATGTTTTAATAACCAAAATGGGCTAAAAATTTGTAAAAATTTTGTTCCACAATTGTTATAGTAAAGTATAAAACTTGTATATTTATACCATCCCAATAAAAGCAAGCATAGTCACCAAACCAGTTACTTACCATTCTCTCCTCTTGTAATCATGATTAGGTAGGGAGCCAGAGGCATATCGCCAGCTCCCTCTCTCTTCCTTGTTTGCTCTTTCCAGAGGAAGAGGAGGGGCTGGTTGGTTAAAGTTTGTTGGGTCTCCTTTCCTAAGCGGGCAGAATCGCTGTATTGAAAGGCTATGAGGACCTGCCACTATCTTTCAGGTCTGTGTCCTCCCACACAACGTTTGCCTTCATGGACTTCGATTGCTCTGCAATCTCTCTCTCTCTCTCTCTCTCTCTGTCTCTCGTAATCCTGATTAGGTAGGGAGCCAGAGGCATAAGGCCAGCACTTCATGGCCCTTCTTAAGACTTCCCCAGCCAAGGGTAGTGGTGAATAGCTGTAGTCCCAGCTTCTCAGGAGGCTGGGGCAGGAGGATCACTTGATCCCAGAAGTTTGACGTTAGAGTGAGCTATGATGGTGCCACTGCACTCCAGCCTGGGCAACAGAGTGAGATCCCATCTCTTAAATAATTAAAATTAAAAATAGACTTCCCCAGTTAATTGGAATTTTTCAAAGCTGGTGAGAAAGTGCACATGCTTCCCATAGTACCTCCCTCGGTGCTTCTGCCTCTGTTGGGCATCCACTACCCATTAACTTGACTTAATGGGAAAGTTCCTAGCCAGCTCTATTTGCCACAGCTCTGAGATGAAGAAAGAGGGATGCAGCAACCACTGCAGGACTAGAGGATCAAACTTTTAAAATTCAAATTCAGGAAAATCTTGAGTCTTTTATTTTTTAATGTATTTATTTATTTATGCATGTATTAATTAATTTATTCATGTATTTATTGAGACAGAGTCATACTATGTTGCCCAGGCTGGAGAGTGGCGTGCAATGATAGCTCATTGCAACCTCAAACTCCTGGGCTGAAGCCCTTTTCCTGCCTCAGCCTCTCGAACAGCTGGGACCACAGGCTTGCATCACCACACCCAGAAAATTCTTAATTGTTTTTGTAGAGACGGTGTCTCACTGTGTTGCCCAGGCTGGTCATTAACTTTTGGGCTTAAGTGATGCTCCTTCCTCAGCATACCATAGTGCTGGGATTACAGGTGTGAGTCACCATGCCTGGCCAGGTCTTGAATCTTTAAATGGCAGGGTTAAGCACTGTGACTTTGCAAGGCATGCCACTCAAAAAGTAACAGTAAAACAGCAAAAGAACTAACACAACTAACTCCATTTTTAAGGGGCTTCCCCATTCTTACACACAAAGTAGGATAATTTTAAAGCACTGAGATAAAATGCAAAAACAATAATCATGCAGTTTTAAAAACTAACTCTGGGATTAAAGGAAAAGTATATAAACAATTGGCTATGTTTTGTTAAAAACTTACAGAAGCACTGTGACCTGACCAAGGACAAAGAAGATCCCAACTTCCTTGGACCCTAGCTGGCGCCCAGATGCCTGCAATCAACATCACCTCTTGATCCAAACCACCTTTTCTTCCTCATATTCGCCTCCCATAAAAACCCTCTTGCCAGCCAGGAATATGTAAGATGGTACTTTAGAAGTTAAGTTCTAAGCTAGTTCACCATTTTCTCCGTTTCGCTGGCTTTATGAATAAGCCTGCTTTTTCTGCCACTAATTCTTCTCTCTCATGTTTGGCTTTTGATCAGACAAAACTGGGTTCAGTTACAAAGAGCTTGCCCTGTTTCTTTGCCCTTATCCCCAAACATGGACACCTGACTCTCCAAGAAGAACTAATTTGAGTCCACTGGGCTCATAATCATGGTGGTAGATTGCATCACTGACTTCAATTCCAAGCCAGCCAGGAAATTTCCCATCAAGTCAGCCCCTTCCTGTGTCCACAGCCATTTCAATGAACCTTGCAGTTCTTCCCACTAATGAAGCAGAATATATTTCTTCACACCTTAACTTTGGGTTCAGCCATATGACTTGGTTTGGGCAACTGAAGGAAGTGGAAATGACAAAGTACCATGATGAGCTTAGGCCTTAAGATGCCTTGTATTTGCTTCATGCCCTCTTGAACATCTGCTGTTACCATAAGAAGAACTTCCCCGAACATTCTGTCCCCTCTACCTAGGCACAAGAATGAGCACATTGGAAGCCAACCTGAGCCCAAATCATTGTGAGCAGCCAAGACTACCTGGATACATAACTTGAAAGGGTGCTGCCCAGATAGCTCAGCCTCAGTCAGTCAGTCCTCAGACACATGAGTCATATAAATAGCTTTTATTTTAAGCCACTGAATTTTGGGGTAGGGCTTATAAGATACCAAAAGCTAATTGAGGCCAGGTGCGGTGGCTCATGCGTATAATCCTAGCACTTTGGGACGCCAAGGTGGGAGGATTATTTGAGCCTAGGAGTTTCAGACCAGCCTTGACAACACAGCAAAACCCTACCTCTACCAAAAACAAAACAAAAAATTTTTAAAGCTAACTGATAAAATCATTTATCTAGTTCAGTGAATAAGTGGGAGAAGTTAAACCAGAAAAAAATGCTATTATTTCTAAAATAATTTCCCCTTGGACTGCATTTGCTAAATTAGCAAGAGATTAAATTAATCCTAGTTTGTATTATTTGCTGAAATGTGTTTCCTGGCATAGCCTAAGAAGAAAATGTATCTAGACTCTCATTCTGTAGAACTCTGAGAGGACCATCCAGTCATTGCTGACAAAGCCCTGTCCTACATATCATCATAGTACATGAGGTGCATGTAGAGTTAATGTGAAAAATAAGCTCAATTGTCTTGATATGTTGCAGTCCAAAACTTCATTTATGAGTCATTTATTTAGAACTCAGAACACTCTTTCCCATAGAAACAATATAATGTTTCCAGGCAAATAACAAAAACCCATTTAACCCCAAAATATAACTGACTGATATCAGTAGTCAGTTGGGAGATGACTTCTTCCTCATTGCTTGGATTTCCTTCTCCCTTTATTCTCTCTCTTCCTTGTTTGTTCTTTTCAGAGGAAGAGGAGGGCTAGTTGATTAAATTTTATTGGGCCTCCTTTCCTAAGTGGGCAGAATCGCTGTATTGAAAGGCTATGAGGACCTGCCACTATCTTTCAGGTCTGTGTCCTCCCACACAATGTTTGTCTTCATGGACTTGGAGTCTGCTCTGCAATCTCTCTCTCTCTCTCTGTCTCTCTCTGTCTCTTTCTCTCGCTCTTCCACCCTCCCTCCCTCTCCTTCCTTCCCAGACATACCTGAGCCTATGGTTCCCATGATTTATATTTGTAAAGAAAATTCCACTGTAGTCTCAGGCCTAAGACAAATTCTCCATCCCAAAATACTGAAAATCCTTTATTCAGGGAGTTGTGCAGATTTTTAATAAATCAATGCTTAATGTCTCTCATTTGGCTGGTGATCTTTTGCTAGATGCAACATCAGTCTGAATGCTAGAGGGATCGGGGTAACCAGCATTTAGAATTCCTAAGACTCTTCTTGGGAGGCTGAGGCAAGAGGACTCCTTGAGCCCGGGAGTGCAAGACCAGCCTGAGTAACGTGGCAGGACCCCATCTCAGAAAAGAAAAAAAAATTCCTAAGACTCATTCCTCTTCTGTTCATCATTTCTTTGGGAAAAACTTTTCCTATGTTCCAACTGTGGAAGACTGGAGACACTTTGAATGCAACCTCCCTTCATGTCTTCAAGGTAAGACTCTCATTTTGCAATGACTTATCTTTTGGAATAATCTCTAGTTCTTTGATGGAAGAGTAATGGTCATGTTTTGTTAGAAGAAAAGTTGATTTTGAAGAAACTAAGAGAGGCAGTAGAAACCATGTGCATGTTCCATTTCTTTGAAAATTCCATAAACGTGTATTAACTTATTCAGTTCAGAGCTCAGAGATTAAACTTTTCTCTAATCTTGGGATATAAATTTATTCTGATATAAACTCTCAACATTACCTTTCTGAGATAGTTCTGAGGTTGTTCAGTAACATCAATTTTAAGTAACTTTTTTCCTCAGTTAAAACTTTATAACTGTATTCATTGTGTCTCTCTCTTTTTTTTTTTTTTTTTTTTTTAGAGAGTGAGATGGGGCCTTGCTGTGTTGTCCAAGCTGTCCTCGAACTCGTGGGCTCAAGCAATCCTCATGTGGCTTGTCTCATAGTTTTAAAAACCAAACTATTCAATATAGACATATAGTCTCCCTGTTTATCACTAGAATTTTCTTTTTCAATTAATTCTGAAAGCAATTTCCCTCCACAGTCTATGTCTCACATCCTAAAAGAGATCATGTAAATTATCATTTAACTGGTTTGCCCACAAATTTTATAGCCAGCAAAAGACATTATTGATAACCATATATTTTAACTATAAAAATTTAATAAAATTTTTAAAACTTTGAGATTTTCCAGCCTTCCTTTAATATAACTGGTACTTAAAAATGAATATAGATCTATATATCACATCTTACATATAGTTCAAATACTTCTTAAGGCTTTACCTTCAGATAATAGTGGCTTGAACCATGGGCTTACAAATTGAGACCACCACGTGAATCAATTTGCATATCTACTACCAAAACCACTTTTAATATTCTCTCAGAAATTCATGCTCTTACACGTTGTTGAGTGGCTCAGGGCTAACCGCCACTCACTCTGGGCCAATGGAAGCCTCCACCCCTAGCCAGGCCAGTTGCACAGGTGCTGGCTCTTCTTTGAGGTAGGTAGAGATGGGAGGCTCTGGTGCAGTAGAAGGCCAACTTCTCCTGTGTGGAAGAAGCTCCCCTGCTCTGCTGTGGGAGAGCATAAATGTTCTGAGAGCAGCAGGGGCAAGAGAGGAAAGGGGAAAACACTGGCAGAATTTGAGCCTAGCTCCACGTACCCAAAGGCCAGATACATCCCTGCCCCTGCCACAGTTACATTCTCTTTAAAACACATCAAGACACTCCTTTCCCTTCCTTCCTTCCTTCCTTCCTTCCTTCCTTCCTTCCTTCCCTTTCTTTCTTTTTCTTTCTTTCTTTCTTCCTTCCTTCCTTTCTTCTTTCTTTCTTTCTCTCTTTCTCTCTTTTTTTTCTTTCCTTTTTTTTTTGTTTACAAGGTCCTGCTCTTTTGCCCAGGCTGGAGTACAGCAGGGCAATCAAGGCTTACTGAAGGCTTGACCTCTCTGGCTCAAGTGATCCTCCCACATCAGCCTCCTGAGTAGCTGGGACCACAGGCACAGGCCACCATACCTGGTTAATTTTTCTATTTTTAGTAGCGACAGCACTTCACCATGTTGCCCAAGCTGTCTTGAACTCCTGGGCTCAAGTGATCCACCTGCCTCAGCAAGACACCCCTTTCTTTGAATTACAGAAATGGGGATGTGTCTGAGCCTGATCATCACTTTTGGCCACTTCATGAGTTCTCCTATGAGAGAGCCACTAGCTGTTAGGAGGCCAGGAAGGAGGGTTCCAGGTACAGGCCAAAATCACCTAGAGTCCCTGGACACCAGCATACACACTTTCGAGATGCCCAGCCTCTTAAGCTTTGGAGGAGATGGGGATAACACCCTGGCCCTAGCACTGCTCAACTTTCACCTGACATATGTGGTATATTTCTTTTAGAAATCGTAGCAAAAGTCATAACAGTAGTGTAATTTATAAATCATAGAAAATTTTTTTAAATGTCTTATAAAATTTGGGATGTAGTATTATAAATATAAAAAAACTGTCACTAACAGTAAATTTCAAATGCCTCATCATAAAAACTGATAGGTAATCAAGGTGATGGATATGTTAATTAGCTTGATTCAATCATTGCCACATTCTATACAAACTGTATAACAAAACATCACATTGTGCCCCATACATGTATAAAATTATAATTTGTCCATTAAAAATGATATTAATGATAATTTTTAAAAATCATACAGCAACTCAAAAAGCTGTCAATTAATAAATATTTTAATATTGAACTAAGGCTCATTGTTATAACTATCAACAGTATTAATGAACAATGATAAAGCATGTAAAATACTTCATCCTTTGAGGTTACAAGGATGAAAAAAAGCATGTGCCTAAGAAAGCAAAACAACACCAAGAAACTGAAGATACAAATGATTTGTTTTATGAGTGTCTGTGTAGACATATGTGTGTGTATGTATATATATATATACTAATATACTTATATAATTACAAAAATGTAACATAGGGATGATATTACAAACATACAATTCCTTTTTAGTGTTTGAGTGCTAAAGAAAGGTAGATCTTTATGTTAACATCTTGATTGACATAATTTTGAGGAAGAATTTTGCCTAACTACTTACAGGGTTTTGTGCTTTTCGTCCATTTATGTAGGAAATTCCCTTCAGGACTTATAATGGCAGAGTTTACTCAGTGTTTCTAAAAAATTATGGGAAGTTGTGAGAAATAAAGAAACTTGATAAATGAACACTAAGAAATGATAAATGGGAGCTAAAAACATAGGCTGCAGGACAACTATGTTGCAATAATGCAAATTAGGGGTTTCACTCTTGCTGGATAACTACCTTAATTCTCTGTCTCACTCTGATCCCCTAATAAAGAAGTTGATGATGACATGGATTCTAATAGGTTACTCAGTGACTTTGAAAGAAATGTCTTAATAATGATCATAATAAAAATAGTGTCTCAATTAAATTGCTAGCTATAAAAATGATGGATTTTTGCAATTATATTTGTGCATATATATATATATTCTTTTTTTTTTTTTGAGACAGAGTCTTGCTCTGTTGCCTAGGCTGTGTTGCAGTGGCGTGACCTTGGCTCACTGCAACCTCCACTTCCTGGGTTCAAGCTATTCTCCTGCCTCAGCCTCCCGAGTAGCCGGTATTACAAGCGTGTGCCACCACACCTGGCTAATTTTTTGTATTTTTAGTAGAGACGGGATTTCACCACATTGGCCAGGCTGGTCTCGAACTCCTAACCTCAATTGATCTGCCCCTCTCAGCCTCCCAAAGTGCTGGGATTGCAGGCATGAGGTACTGTGCCTGGCAATACATTCTTTTCCAAACTCTCAGATCCTTTTTACATAGCACAGCTGCTAGGAAATAGAAATTGAGATGTGGCTGAAAAAAGCCAAACAGCTTGATATATAAAAGTGCTCAAGTTTTTACCAGTTTTCCTCCGAAGGCTGCAACAACCTTAAACCTAAGTCTTTTCATGGATATTATGTATATTGCCTAACTGCAGCATAGACGCATCGTACCTCTACCCCCAGAGTAGGGGACATTTTAGTGACTTCTTGATTTTTCATGCCAAAGGTGATGGTAGATTATCCAAAAAAATCTTATTTGACCTCCCAATGTGTTTTACAATTGTATTTGACTATGAAAGAAATGCTCTAAAAATTCAGTCTTTGAAATTAATAATAAAGATGTAAGACAGGAGAAACTGGAAAGCCATTCAACTTCCCGTGTTGACTCCTACTCAGGAAACCTTCTTTTCCCAAGATAATGCAGGGAATCTGCATAGCACAACTTGGGCAGTATTTACTGGTCCATTGCTCAGAGAGCCCCATAAATGTAAGGAATTATTCATATCCAGTTGCACATTTTAGCTGTTAAGTATTTTTCCAGTTCTGCTGGGTTAGAGAGGTATCGTGTTACAGTGGAAAGAAAAAGGCATGGATAGACTGACAGTTATGGAAAGAAGACGGAGCAGGGGACAGTGAAGGGGAAATGGATTCGTTATGACACACAAATGTAAAATTCCCTAGTCAAGAACAGTACAGCATTTGTGCGTTTTTTTTTTAATACGTAAAGGTATTGTTCAGTACTTTTCCATTAATTTTTTAAAGGTCTTGACCTCCTAATGAAAAATTTCTGACTAAAAGGGGTTTTCCTCACCACTCAGTTCCTTCTTCTGCTAGGTCCTACAGTGAATCAATATCTCGTATTTGGTCCTTCAGACAGTTGCCACAGAAATGAGAGGTGTAAACACTTTCAGCTTTCTGGCTTCACTGTGGGATCCAGCATAGAACATGATTGAGCTGTCAGACAACCTCCTGAAGGAAAGTTGTACCTGATAAGTAAGAGTTTCCAGAAAAATGGTGACACATACAGGAAGAAAAATAGATTGTTTAACTCAGTCTGAAAAATCCCTTTTGATTCATAGACTGTCTACATGATTGAAACATACGAAACCATCTCTTTCTCTAAACAGATTCTTCTCAATTCACATACAAGCACCTCGGGGGCAAATAAAGCTTCTCTGTGTAGGCATGAGGAGGAATCACATTAGCAGAAGGAAAATAAGGTGCTGTAGAAATGAGAACACAAAATGCTAACCTAGAGGAGAGAGGGTGGCAGAGTGAGTGAAAGAGAGGGCATCTGATGCCGTTTAAACCATTTTTAAGGAAAACTAAACATCCTGATTGGAAAAAAAAAAAAAAAAGGAAGTCACTGTGGATGTCAAAGAACACACAAGTTTTCCACAACTGGAATCACAGACAATTTGGAGCTTGATGGGCTCCACTGCAATAGACTTGAAACTTTATTTGTGTCATTTGGTCCCAGCAAATGGGACCTGGCTTTTCTGGGAAAGAATTCCAGCTGCCAGTTTGAATCCACTGAGTAGTTCTATCCAGTGCCAATTATAATCTTGAAAGATGCAGTCCCAAATATCCTAATTCTGAATGTTGAAATCCCAAAAAATCAAAATCCCTAACATCCAAAATCCCCAAAATCACAACTACGAAAGATTAAAATCCTGAATGCTGAATTCTGGGACAGGATTAGTGTGTTTTCATTGCATGCTGGATAGTTGCATCATGTTAGTTGTATCAGGTTAGTCAAAACTATTACCTTGCTCTCTTTATTTGGAAATTAAATGTGGTTTAAGGAGATGCATATGGGTGACAAAGGGTGGACTTGTGTACTGCCTACAAACCTGGTAAAGCATTATTTTGGATGTGTCTGTAAGGGTTTTTTCAGAGGAGATTATTGTGTGAGTCTGAGTGGATTAACTAGGTGTGGGGGATCTGCTGTCAATGTTGAAGGACACCATCCAATCAGCTGGAGGCCAGGAGAGAGAAGAAACACATAAGGCAAATTGGTCTTTCTCTGAGAGCTGGGGTAGACCTTCTGCTGCCTTGGACACCAGAACTCCAGGTTCACCAGTCTTTGGACTCAGGACTTTCACCAGCAGTCTCCTAGGCTTCCAGCCATGAACTGGGTTACAACCTCAGCTTTCCTGGTTCTGTGAACTTCAGACTTGGACTGAGCCAAGTCTCCAGCTTGCAGACGGCCTGTTGTGGAACTTCTCAGCCTCCATAATTGTGTGAGCCCATCCTACTGATAAAGCTCCTTCCTCTATCTATACACATATCCTATTGGTTCTGTCTCTCTGGAGAACCTTGACTAAAATAGATTTGGTATTAAGGAAGCCAAATGTCACTCCTCCTTACTGTATTACTTGCAACATAACGGGAGAGATCTGTGAAATTGTTCCCTCACAAAAGGCTATGATGATCTAAGTGTATGAGGCCTCTTAACAGTGAAAGATAAAACTTTAAAAGCTAATTACTATTGGCATTTTGAAAGCAGAAAATCACTTAATTGCAATGGCTGAGCAATAACCAGACTTTCAAATGGACTGCACATACTTACAAAATTTGTAGACCACAGTCACTCTTCAAGTACAAGTGCAGTGGGTGTTTCAAAAATCACAGAAGAAGTGAAAATGCAAATGAAAAATACAGAAATCTCCCCTGCCAAATTATTCAATCATATAAGACTTCTGCCCTTTCACATATAGTGCCAATATCCTATGCTACGTATTTCGTCTTTGCTTCATTTCCAATACTGGAGGTATAAGTTGTGTAAAGACTTCTGTAGAGTTCTAATTTGTTTTATGCATTTTTTGCAAATTTGACTCTATGAAAGTGTGTTATCGGAACGTTGACTTTGTGTGTAAGCATTGTGTGTGTGTATGAAAATATCAAAACTTCCTTAATAAAGAAGAGATGTCCTTTCTGTACATCTGAATTTGTGAAAGATAAAATATCTCAAGATGTCAGCTACTTGGGCAACTGCACATGTGGTGGTGACTCACTGTGGTTTTTGATGGGTCTCATTGAAACATGCATGTTGTCCATCATAGTATTTCAGATGACTGCATTTATAAAGCTGGGTGCACGCAGTTACCAACCATAGCGACGTGTGCTTATACATTTCACTTTTTGACTTATTTATTCATGAATATGGTTTGTCTGCTCATAACTGTTATATATATGTGGCTATCATTAGAATACTTGACTGCTTATGCTTGCAAAAATGTGTGTGTTATTATTGCCTATTTTATGGTGTAAAGTGGCCTATGATGTGTTCTGTCATGTTTTTATATGTTCCTCAAATAAATTCCCTCTAATATGTAAATAAATGTATTTTTTAAATTTTTAAATTATTTTTTCTACCTGGGTTTGGTGGCACATGCCTGTAGTCCCACCCAGCTACTTGGGATGCTGAAGCAGGAGGATTACTTGAGCCCAGGAGTTCAAGGCTGCAATATGCTATGATCGTACCTATGAATAGCCATTGCACTCCAGCCTGGGCAACAAGCAAGACTCTATCTCTAAATAAATAAGTTTTCTTCAAAATTATATATTTGGTATTTTGATCTTTCAAGATTTCAACATTTGGAATTAAGGCAATAGGGATTGTATCTTTTGGGATTATGCCCCAACTCAACTCTATCCTATGTCATTAACCTCTAGTGAGAGTCTATTGGATTGAGTAAGATCAGTGTTTTTCATACTGGGATTAGAGAACAGATCACTCCTTGTGGTGTCACAGCTGTAAAAGATGAGATTTGATTGGCAGAAGCCAATATTTAGACAACTGCTTGGAAGACCTGCCAGATATTAGTGCAATGGGAAGGAGAAATTGCAATTTAAAAAGATTATACCCTTTTTCATTTGGGATTTTTAAGTTCTTCCAGGTAAAAATATCTTATGTATACAATTTTATACAATTGCTGGTGGATATGTAAATTTTACAACTACTTTGGGGAATAATTTGGAAATACCTAGAAAAGTTGAAGATGCACTTTCCACACAACCCAGCAATTTCACTTCCAAGTAGCTGCTATGGACTGAATTGTGTCCTCTCAAATTCACATGTTAAAGCCTTAACCTTCAATATATGTTACACAGGGTCTTTAGAAGATATCTAAGGTTAAATGTAGTAATAAGGATGAGGCCCTAATTCAATAGCACTATGTCTTTCTAAGAAGAGAAAAAGAAAGAGATCTCATTATCTCTCTCTTTCTGCCACATGAAGACACAGCGGGTGGCCACCTACAAGGCGGCAAAAGGGGCCTCATCAGAACCCTGTTATTCTCGGTACCTTGATCTCAGACTTCCGTCCTCCAGAACTGTGAGAAAATAAGTTTTGCTTGTTTAATCTACTCAGTCTACGGTATTTTGTATTTGTATTTGCATGGTATTTTGCAGCCTGAGCAGGCCAAGACAGTGGCTATCCTAGAAAAGCTTTATGTATGTCCAAGAAGACAAAATGCAAAATACATATTCATCATACCATTGTTCCTAATAATAAAATTACAGAAACTGGCCAGGTGCTGTGGCTCATGCCTATAATACCAGCACTTTGGGAGGCCGAGGCAGGCGGATCACTTGAGGTCAGGAGTTCAAGACTAGCCTGGCCAACATGGTGAAACCTATATATATATATAATATATATATATAATATAATATATAATATATAATATATATAATATAATATATATATAATAATATAATATAATATATATAATATATAATATATATAATATATATATATAAATATATATAAATATATATACACACACATACACACACACACATATGTATGTATAAACAAGCTAACTTCCTGTAAAGAAACCATTTATATAACAGAATTCCATACAACAGTTGAAATGAATGAACTCCAATAACAGGTATTCATATAAATAAATCTCAAAAATATAGTGTCAAGAGATAAATCAAGCTGTAAAAGAATGCTTATACATGCTATCATGTAAAATTTAAAACATAAAACAATAGTTTATAATTTTTTTGGAAACATACTTGTATAAACAAAAATAAGCATTATTTAATGCATGCTTATCATGACAATACATGTCTATCATGTTTTACATAGTTGAGGAAACAGAATTTTGGCTATTTTAATTAGTTAGGGCCACCCACCACCAGATACCCAATGAGATTCTTTAACCTATAGTTCATGAAAAATAAAGACTTGAAGGAGAATGACAAATTATTCTGAGGAATAATGGCTAAATACACAACTTATGTGTGCATAATTTCATACTACACAGTTGGAGGCATGATACTAGATAATATTTACACACACACACACACAAACTACATGCTTAGCCAGCATAGATAAGAAAACGGTCTTTACACTTGCTCAAATTAGATTGCTGTCTTTTTTCATTATCCAGGCTTTATGAATTCTCTAGTATGTCCTAAACTACTCTCATCCATCACTTTCACCATCAGAGTCCTTATCTCTATTTGAAAAAAAAAAAAAGCTCAGCCTCCTGCTTATCTGATTGTCCAAAATTCACTTAAAATCCTGCTCTGACAAGTAGTATTTCTAAGGATGTTCTTTACTTTCAGCATGCTTTGTGGTTCTCTGACCAGGTGCCTGTTTGATATTCCCCTACCGGGTAGGTTGAAGGGGTGTTTTAACTCTGGTCTTTGGCAGGAAGAGTGCCTTTTCATTTGAGCTAGCAGTGAAAACATGAACGTGTGTGATTTCTTATCTTCCACCACGAAACACTCCTCGGGGCACAGCAGTTCAAGGGTGCTTTGTAAGTGATATCCTGGAGTCACTACTTGCATTTATAGATTTTCACATCATTTTATATTGTTTCATTTTTTATTTATCCATGATATACTTCCAAGAGAAGTAAAAGAAACCTACACATTTCCAATAAAAACACAGAAAGAAAAAATATAATACAGTGCACCTATTTTTTCAATCAGCTTAAAATTAATATAAAGAATCTTATCCCAGGACATAATTTACTTTGACTTGGGTCAAATTTTTTATATACAGTTTGTTCTTTTGTTTATGTCAGTTTTTCCCAAACTGACTTTCATACAACTGTTATTAACTCTTTTGTTAAGTGTGAAGAAAAAAAGTGTTTCAATGTCAAATAAACTGGTATAATTGGGGTTAGACCAAATTCCATAAGTTTCACTTTTGAAGACTTTCTCAGAGGCTGTATGTGGCTATACATTAGAAACCCCAAGAGATGCTGAAGTATACAGTGTAACAACACCCTCACTTCCTTTTCAATGTTGTATTATAGAATGCTCATTGATGTCACAGATTCTGTATTTTTTCATATTTAGGCAGATTATAGTTCAAATCCCTTGGATTTATTGTTCAAATCCATTTTTATAATTAGCTTCCTAACCTCATTTTTAAATACAATTGAATTTTGTACTTCTTTTATATTTAAATTATGAAATTTACATTCATAAAAATTCAAATCACACAGAAGTATAGTGAATAAAAATCAAACATTTTCACCTTCCCCAGAATCACATTCTCTTCCCTCAGAAGTAACCATTTACTAGAGTTTAGTGAGTCTCTTTTTAAGTCACTTTTATACAAAACAATCAAGTTACTATTTCATATCGTCTGAGGAAAACAACAGACATCTTCAAAATTGGATTAAAAAAATAGTTTTAAAAGATATCTTCAAATTATATATATATATATATCCCTGATAATTCAATGGCTACATTTCAAATAGTGTCAGATTTGGTTTTAGGTGAAACTCTTGACTTTTCATTAACGTAAGTGGTTACCAAGAAAATAAGTTGAAGAATATATAATTTCTTTACATTTTCCCCTAAATTATGCTAGATAAATTAAATCTTTAATCTTTCTTTAAACCCTTCACTAATTTATGTCAAACTATCAAAACAAGCATAAATCAAACCACACCCTCACTCACCGAACAGACAAGACCTCAACGCCCTCTAGTGGAGTGGCCTCTATGCTCCATTGTATGGGACCAACCCCTATTCCAGTGGGAAAGCCAAAGTGAATGAGCTCTTAATGAGGATGAGATTATAACTCGTCAAGGTTAGAATGGTACTCCCTCTTTCATTCATTTAACAAATAGTTAAACTTGCTTTAAAAGAAATTAAGTTAAATTGAGCCATCACCAAGAAAACAAGAAAAAACTATGAGGGGAAATATCCACATATAAGACACCAAATAATAATTTTATCACTATAGAAAATCAGTCTCTGATCTTCCAATATCTGTTTGTCTTGACTTCTTACTCTTGGCCACATCGCAACTCTTTACTACTGAATTTACAGAGATTTAAATCTCTTCTTTCATTTTTTTTAAGTGCTTAGCTTATGTTTATCTTTAATTTCACTTCTCTGGATTTATCACTTTTCCTTAAGAATTACTTCACTCACTTTCCCAAACAACCACAAAAAATAACCATTTAATTCACTTTTCTGCTTTTCTTTCTTTTTTCTTGGAGACAAAGTCTCACTTTGTTGCCCAGGCTGGAGTGCAGTGGCGTGATCATGGCTCACTGTAACCTCGACCACCTGGACTCAGGCAATCCTCCCACCTCAGCCCCCTGAGTAGCTGGGACCACAGCTGTGCACCACCATGCCCAGCTAGTTTCTTAATTTTTGCAGAGATGGGGGTCTCACTATGTTGCTCAGACTGGTCTTGAACTCCTGGCTTCAAGCAATCCTCCCACCTTGAACTCCCAAAGTGCTGGGATTACAGGCATGAGCCACCACACCGAGCCATTTTTCTGCTTTTCTCCTCGAGAATGTGAGCTATCAGCCTCTCCCATTTAAAAGATAACTCCTATTCCAGGGCATAATGAGAGGTAGTAGAGGATCGTGGTTAAAAGCATAGGGTGTGGAGCCAGCAGGCCTGCTTTCAAAGTCCAGAAGAGCCATTTACTGCCCATGTGATGTTGAGCTAGTCGTTTAAATCCTATGCATCTCAGTTTTCTCATCCGTAAAATCAGAATGATGATAATAGCATCCAATGGGCATTTGGCTTAAGTAAGAAAATCCACGTAGAGGAGGTAGAACAGTGCATAAAACATAGTAAGCACTCAATAACTGTTACTTGATATTACTACTTCATCAGAGTAAATAAAAATAAGACACCAGGAATGAAAGATTTTAATCCAACCTTTCTTTTCAAAACCAAAGGCAAACTGTTCATTAGCCAAACCCCCCCATTCCTTGTTTAAATGATTTCAATCACCTCCTAACTAGCCTTGTAGCCAGCAGTCTCTCCCAATTCATCTATTGTCATCAGTCAGATTTATTTTCCTAAAAATAATATTAACATTTCTAGTTCAGGATATGATGAACTAACTTCCTGCTGCAAACAAGTATAAAAACTAATATATAAAAGAACTGTGTGAAGAAACTGGAAATCACCCAATTCCTGCAGGGTTGGAAAGGACAGGCTACAATACATGAGAGGAGAAGCACAGGCAGTGAACTCTACTCTCAATAGGCCTTTTTCCCTGACGGCATTTCCGAATTCATAAAATAGGGGAATAGATCCAAGCTGAAATTTTAATGGATTGAAGAGAAACAGATTGGAATCTGGGGCTGCCAAACTGGGCTAAGACTTCAGAGGAAAAAGAACAGGGATTCGATGTGAAATGAAATGAAATGAAATGAAATGAAATGAAATGAAATGAAATGAAATGAAATGAAATGAAATGAAATAATGAAATGAAATGAAATGAAATAAATGAAATGAAATGAAATATGAAATAATGAAATAATGAAATGAAATGAAATGAAATGAAATGAAATGAAATGAAATGAAAAAGGTCACCCAAACCCCACCCCACTGCTCTTTTAGGTTCCTGACTCTCTCTTTGGTTTCTTGTTTGTTTGTTTGTTTTGAGAGGGAGTCTCGCTCTGTCACCCACGCTGGAGTGCAGTGGCGCGATCTCGGCTCACTGCAAGCTCCGCCTCCCGGGTTCACGCCATTCTCCTGCCTCAGCCTCCCAAGTAGCTGGGACTACAGGTGCCCGCCACCATGCCCGGCTAATTTTTTATATTTTTCGTAGAGACAGGGTTTCACCGTGTTAGCCAGGATGGTCTCAATCTCCTGACCTTGTGATCCACCCACCTCGGCCTCCCAAAGTGCTGGGATTACAGGCGTGAGCCACTGCGCCTGGCCTCTCTTTAGTTTCATATGCCCAAGACTGAGAGGTGAAGCTGGCTGGGCTTCTGGGTCAGGTGGGGACTTGGAGAACTTTTCTGTCTAGCTAAAAAATTGTAAACGCACCAATCAGCTCTCTGTGTCTAGCTAAAGGTTTGTAAATATACCAATCAGCACTCTGTAAAAACACACCAATCAGCACTCTTTGTATAGCTAAAGGATTGTAAATACACCAATCAGCACTCTGTAAAATGGACCAATCAGCACTCTGTAAAATGGACTAATCAGCACTCTGTAAAATGAACCAATCAGCAGGACGTGGGTGGGGCCAAATAAGGGAATAAAAGCTGGCCACCTGAGCCAGCAGCAGCAACCCACTCGGGTCCCCTTCAACAGTGTAGAAGCTTTGTTCTTTCGCTTTTCACAATAAATCTTGCTGCTGCTCAGTCTTTGGGTCCACACTACCTTTGAGTTGTAACACTCACCATGAGGGTCTGAGGCTTCATTCCTGAAGTCAGCGAGACCACGAACCCACTGGGAGGAACAAACAACTCCAGACGCACCACCTTTAAGAGCTGTAACGCTCACTGAGAAGGTCTGCGGCGTCACTCCTGAAGTCAGCAAGACCACGAACCCACTGGAAGGAACCAATTCCGGACACAAGACTATGGAAAAACCTAGCAGAAAACAGGATCTGAGAGAACACAGAGCTGAGCAAAAGTTTAATGAGACAGCTGTGCAATGCTGCAAAGATAGAAATTTGAGTTTGAGCCCAGGTAAGATGAAGGGGTCTTGGGGAAGGGTATGTCAGTAAAGATATCCTGGGCTTTCAATTGAGATGCAGAAGTATTATACCCTATGAGTAAGGACAAATCGGAAAGAGGAAAGCCTTAATAATGACTGAAACCATTCCTCATTCCTCCAAAGAATCAAAATGATCCTCTTATATCTTATCCACCTGCTGGAAGAAAACTTAATCTTCTTTGGAGAAAAGTAACAGTATTTATAGGCTCTACAATTTTTCACTCATATCTGGCTAAAACACAAGACCAAATAACTAAAAGCTACACTTTTAAAAGTACAATAATAATAGACCTAAAGATAATGAAAACATCGAAGTAATCAGACATGGAGTTGAAAATAAAGATCATTAATGTGTTCAATAAAACAGAGGATGCCTGAAATCCCAGCACTTTGGGAGGCTGAGGCGGGCAGATCACTTGAGGCCAGGAGTTCGAGACCAGCCTGGCCAACATGCAAAACCCCATCTCTACTAAAAATATAAAAATTAGCCAGGCATGCTGGTGCACATCCGTAATCCCAGCTCCTCAGGATGCTGAGGCACAAGAATGGCTTGAACCCAGGTGGCGGAGGTTTCAGTGAGCCAAGATCACACCACTGCACTCCAGCCTGGGCAACAGAGCGAGACTCTGTCTCAAAAGAAAAGAAAACAAACAAACAAACAAAAACCAGAGGAAAATTGATAATTTCAACAAAGACCTGGAATCTATTAGATGCAGCAGAACAGAGAACTTCCAGTAAACTGGAAAGCAAGTCAGTAAACTTATTAGCTTGAAGCACAGAAAGGCAAAAGGATGGAAAATACAGAAAAGAGTATGAGAGATACATGAAAAACAGTGATAAAAGTCTAACACTTATAATTGGAATGTTAGAAATAGAGAGGATATGATGATTTGGAAACAACATTTGAAGAAATACTGGCTCTAAAAATGTTCCAAAGTTGCTAAACGACATGAAAGCACAGAATCAAGACATTCTGTGAATCTCATGTAGAATAAAATTATGAAGAAAACCACACCTGGTTACATCATAGTTAAGTTGCTAATAAGACAAATAGACAAGTCTTAAAATCACTCAGAATAAAAAAAAAGCCACATGTTATTTTCAAAGAAGCAACAATAAAGTTATTAGGTTGGTGCAAAAGTAATTTTTGCCATTACTTTTGCACCAACCTAATATTAGCTTACTTTTCAACAGACATAATGGAAATTGGAATATAATGAAATGGAATTAAAATGCTAAAAGAAACAAGAACTTCTTACCTTGCTGCTTAGAAGTCTATACACAGCAAAACTATTACTCAAAAAAGGAGGCAAAAAGTAAGACCTTTTCAGACAAAAGCTGAGAGAATTTATCACCAGCAGATCTTCACCACAATACCAAAGAGTTATTTAGGCTGATGAAAATTATCCCAGATGGAACCACAAGCCAGCATAAAAGAATGAAGAGCACCAGTTTATAAAAGACAAAAAATAATAATTATACCTTGTAGGGATTTGAATATATTTAGAAGTAAAATACATGACAATAGCACAGTAGATGAGGGAGATAAACAGAGCTAATCTGTTGTAAAATTATTCCATTTTTAGGGAATTGTTAAAAGTAGTAATTAAAGGTAAACCGTAATAACTCTAAGATGCATTTAATAGTCTATTGTTTAAATAGCCACCACAAAACTTACTGGTCTAAAACAATCACAGCATTTATTTTGTTCATGAATCTACAATTTAGGCAGGGTTTAGTGGGGGCAGATTGTCTATTATGTCCGACTCAGCATTAGCTAGGATGTCTCAAAGGCTTGCTAACTTGTCTGTTTGGTAGTTGATGCTAGCTCTTCACTGGAACCTCCATGGCACTACGTCCAGAACACCAAAATGTGGTCTTTCTATATAGCTCCCTGACTTGGGATGGTGGCTAGGTTCCAAGGTTGGGTGCCAGGCTAAAGAGCCAGGCAGAAGCTATATCTCCTTTTCTAACCTATCCTCAGAAGTCATATAGTGTTACCTTTACCACATTTTATTGGTTAAATGCAAGTCACTGAAGACATCCATATTCAAGGGGAGGGAAATTAAGACTCTAACTGTTGATGAGAGGAATGTCAAATAACTTGTGGACATGCTTTAAAAACAGTTTCAACAAATTTCGAAGAATTGTTTTTAGATCAAATTCTCTGACAACAATGCAATTCAGTTACAAATCATTATAAAAATGATTGTATTTTCCTACATTTTCTCCTGGAAGCTTTATATTTTTAACCTTTCATATCTAAATCCACAATCCTCTAGAATTGATTTTTATGTATGGTGTGAGACTGGGGGTCAAATTTTCTTTTATACCTTATGGATATACTATTGACTTGGAACCATTATTATGAAAATGTCCCTCTTCTCTAGAGAGCCATGTTTGTCTTAAATCAAGTCATATAAGTATGAGTGTGTTTCAGGACTTTCTATTCTATTCCACTGGTCCACTAGTCTATCCTATTCCACTGGTCCACTAGTCCACACCACACTATTTTGCTAACTGTGGATCTATACTTAGTCTTGTTATTCAGGCAAGCTAGTCCTCTTACCTGTCCTTTGGTTGTGCATTGTCCCCTTGGATTTCCATGTAAAATTTAGAATCAACTTGTCAAGTTCTACACAAAAACACAAGCTAGGATTTTGATTGCACAATATCTGTAGATCAATAAGCAGACAACTAATGTCTTTATAACACTGAGACTTCCAACCCATGAACATAATAATAGCTCTCCATTTATTTATGTCTTCTTTAGTTTCTCTCAATACTTTTTAATAGATTTTTTATGTAGAAGACTTGTGTATCTTCATTAGATTTAGTTCTAAAATTTTTATATTTTTAACAATGTTATGGTCTCTTTATTATTTGTACCTGATACATAAAAATACAATTGTGTCTATGTTTGTATTTGCATCACAACCTTACTTTCAGCAATCTATATAAATTCTTTTGGATTTTCTATTGTATGTATCATCATGTCACCTGCAAATAAAATTTTATATCTTCTTTTCCAGTCTTTGTGTATATTTTTCCTTTTCTTACCTTATTGTAACGGCTAGTACTTCAGTACAATGTTGAATAAAGGACATTCTGTTCTTATTCCTCATCTTAGAAAGTTTTCCATGTTTTACAGTTTAATTGATGTTTATAGGTTTTCAAGATACCCTTATGCTGTTCACAGAAATTCTCTCTTGTTTTTTGTTTGCCCTGAGTTTTAATCATAAATGGAGGTCAAATTTTATCAAGTGTGGGTTTTCTCTCCTATTAAAATTATTACATGATTTTTTAATTCGGAAAATGTGATATATTCCATTAATCAAATTTCAAATGCTAAACAATTTGGTTTTCCTGGAACAAACCAAATTAGGTTTGAACTATCCTTGTAGGTTCTATCCTTGTAGAAATAATGAACTATCCTTGTAGGTTCTGGTAACAAGTTGTTGCCTACCTCACAAACCAAGTTTGGAAGCGTTATCTCTTTTTCTATTCTCTGAAAGAATTAAAAATGCTTTTCCTTAAATAGTAATAGACACCAATGAAATTATTTGGGGCTAGAGTTTTCTTTGTGGAAAAGTGTCTATTTTCAGATTCAATTTCTTAAATAATTAAAGAATCATTTAGCTTTCGCTCCATTTCCTTATATCCCCAGTTTTCTGCTTATTCTCAGACTTGACTGTGATCCATCCAATATGAATTTTTATCCATTCTGGAACGAAAGCAAGAACTGAAATTGGGTGTTGTGGCCGCTTTGATGTGTTCGTTATCAGTCTGTCTTTTGCAGTTGCAAAAGTTCCGTCAGCACAAACCATAAATTTTCCCCACTTCTGATACTACCTGAAACCTGGCACGTGGTTAATTTCATTGCCAACAATCTGCTTATTGCAACTAAAATATAAATCAGACTCCAGGACATCTATACTAAACAACAGCTTAGAGGAAGAAACTATTTGAGTGGCAGGTTCAGGATGGCAGGAACTGCAAAATGGGACTTTTAAAAAAGTTCTTAATAATCCTCTCATTGGTGAACTAAAGTCCCCATGATATCTAAGCTACAGAAAGAGGCAGCAAACTCACCGAGTTTCAGATGCATGTGTGACAAGCAAATAGTTATAAAAGAGCATCACCCTAATAAATGATATTGCTATTTTAAATACACCATCATGTAATAAGTCTATTTAATCTCATATTTATTTAATATTTGATAGAACTCTTAGTTGGTTCCTTGTATATCTAGCCATTCAATAGGGGAGAAGTTAACATACAAGTCTCAAGATGGAGGACTATATCAGTAATCTATTGCTGCATAACTGTCCCATAACTCATAGCTTAAAATAATTGTTATTGCACAGTTTCTGTAAATCAGAAATCCAGGGGTGGCTTCACTTGTTCCTCTGCTTCAGGGTCTCTCACTTGTTGTAATCAAAGTGTCAGCTAGAGTTGTACTATCTCAAAGGTCAACTGGAAAAAGATCAGTTTCAAAGCTCGTTCACATTGTTGTTGGCAGAATTTGGTTCCTCAGGAATTGTTGGAGTAAAAGCCTCTTAAATTGTCCATATATTGATGAATTTGATCTTGCTCTGAAAAGAGGAGGAGAAACATAGAGAACTAGACATGCTTGAATTTGTTTTGGAATTAAAGCAAGTAAATTCTGTGATCTTTGGCTAAAATTCTCCAACTCTTCTTATCTGACATATAAGATACAGTCTCAGACTCTTACCTTATCTTCCTTTACCTGACTGTGAAACCATAAAATAGTTATAATTTTCCCTTTTTTAAAAAATAAAATTTATAAATTTCAACAGTATTTTGAGTAAGGAAGCATTTTGAGATGTAAGCACTCTGTCAAATTTCAACTTATCTACCATAAAAGGGTCAGTTTCTGCAATGCAATCACAAAGGCCTGAATATGTTCCAGAATAGCTCAAGAGTTCTGCCCTGGTCTTTGATTTTTTTGTTCTAGTAATATTCCCAGGGCCATTCTTAGGATTTGAGGCATTTTAATTGGGTATACAAGAAGTTATCCCTAAAACACAGAAGGATCGATTTAAATAAATAGATCTAAAACTTACAAAACTTTCCCTTACTCCAGTATGGGCTTAAATCCAGATCATCTCAACTAAAAAGTGAAGATGATTATGTTTCAAATGGAAAATTCAATGCCATGATTTTTTTTTAAAAAAAAGTCTCCTTTCTTTTTTTACTCTTAGAATTAGGCCACAGTCTGGTAAGAGTCATATGGCCATTACGAGACTAAATACTGTTAAAAGACAAAGCATTGCCATTTTACTGTTACATAGCACAAACATCTGTAGAAATCATCTCATGAAGTAAACTTAAAATGTAGAGGCTTGGGTAGAATCAATATTCTGAAAATGATCATACTGCCAAAGCAATCTACATATTCAATGTAATTGCCATCAAAATACCACCATCATTCTTCACACAACTAGAAAAAACAATCCTAAGATTCATATGGAACCAAAAAAGAGCCCGCATAGCCAAAGCGAGACTAAGCAAAAAAGAACAAATCTGGAGGCATCACATTACTGGATTTCAAACTATACTATAAGCCCATAGTCACCACAACAGCATAGTACTGGTATAAAAATAGGCACATAGACCAATGGAACATAATAGAGAACCCAGAAATAAACCCAAATACTTACAGCCAACTGATCTTTGACAAAGCAAACAAAAACATAAAGTGGGGAAAGGACACCCTAATCAACAAATGGTGCTGGGATAATTGGCAAGCCACATGTAAGAGAACGAAACTAGATCCTCATCTCTCACCTTATATAAAAATCAACTCAAGGCCATCTGGCTCATTCCTGTAATCTCAGCACTTTGGGAGGCCGAGGTGAGAGGATTATGACGTCAAGAGATTGAGATAATCCTGGCTAACATGGTGAAACCCCGTCTCTACTAAAAATACAAAAAATTAGCTGGGTGTGGTGGCACGCTCCTGTAGTCCCAGCTACTCAGGAAGCTGAGGTAGGAGGATTGCTTAAACCTGGGAGGCAGAGGTTGCAGTAAGCCGGGATCATGCCACTGCACTCCAGCCTGGGTGACAGAGCAAGACTCTGTCTCAAAAAAAATAAATAAATAAAATAAAGATAGGCCAAGGACACAAATCTAAAACCTGCAAGTATAAAAATTCTAGGCCGGGCGCAGTGGCTCACGCTTGTAATCCCAGCACTTTGGGAGGCCGAGGCAGGCGGATCACGAGGTCAGGAGATCGAGACCATGGTGAAACCCCGTCTCTACTAAAAATACAAAAAAATTAGCCGGGCGTGGTGGCGGGCGCCTGTAGTCCCAGCTACTCGGAGAGGCTGAGGAGGGAGAATGGCGTGAACCCGGGAGGCGGAGCTTGCAGTGAGCCAAGATTGCGCCACTGCACTCCAGCCTGGGCAACAGAGCGAGACTCCGTCTCAAAAAAATAAATAAATAAATAAAAACAAAAAATAAATAAAAATAAAAATAAAAATTCTAAAAGACGACATCAGAAATACCCTTCTAGACAATGGCTTAGGCAAAGACTTCATGACCAAGAACCAAAAAGCAAATGCAACAAAAACAAAAGGTAAATAGGTGGGACTTAATTAAACTAAAGAGCTTCTGCACAGCAAAAGGAACAGTCAGCAGAGTAAACAGACAACCGACAGAGTGGGAGAAAATCTTCACAATCTATGCATCCAACAAAGGACCAATATCCAGAACCTACAAGGAATTCAAACAAATTAGCAAGAAAAAAAACGATGCCATCAAAAAGTGGGCTAAGGACATGAATAGACAATTCTCAAAAGAAGATATACAAATGGCCAACAAACATGAAAAAATGCTCAACATCGCTAATGATCAGGGAAATGCAAATAAAAAACCACAGTGCGATACCACTTTACTCCTGCAACAATGACCATAATCAAAAAAACAAAAAATAATAGATGTTGGTGTGGATGCGGTGAAGAGGGACCACTTCTACACTGCTGGTGGGAAGGTAAACTAATACAGCCACTATGGAAAAAACTGTGGAGATTCCTTAAAGAACTAAAAGTAGAAATACCATTTGATCCAGCAATCCCACTACTTTTCCCAGAGGAAAAGAAGTCATCATACAAAAAAGATACTTGCACATCCATGTTTATAGCAAAAGATACTTGCACATCCATGTTTATAGCAAAAGATACTTGCACATCCATGTTTATAGCAGCACAATTCGCCATTGCAAAAACATGGAACCAGCCCAAATGCCCATCAATCAACAAGTAGATAAGGAAATTGACATATATATATAATATGGAATACTACTTAGCCATAAAAAGGAATGAGTTAATGGCATTTGCAGCAACCTGGATGGAACTGGAGACTATTATTCTAAGTGAAGCAACTAAGGAATAGAAAACCAAACATCACATGTTCTCACTCATAAGTGAGAGCTAAGCTATGAGGATGCAAAGGAATAAGAATGATACAATGGACTTTGGGGACTCAGGGAAAAGTGTGGGAGGGGGTGAGAAACAAAAAACTACAAATTGGGTTCAGTGATACTGCTCAGGTGATGGGTGCCCCAAAATCTCACTAAAGAACTTACTCATGTAACCAAATACCACCTGTTCCGCCAAAACCTATGGAAATAAAAAGAAATTTTTTTAAAAAAAAAAATGTAAAGGCTGAAACACAATGCAAATCAAAAGGCAAATAACAAATGGTACAATGCATGCAACATATATGACAGACAAAGATTAATCTCTTTTGTATATAAAATGCTCTTACAAACCAGTAATTTATTTATTTATTTTTTTTTTTTTTTGAGATGGAGTCTTGCTCTGTCGCCCAGGCTGGAGTGCAGTGGCACGATCTCAGCTCACTGCAAGCTCCACCTCCTGGGTTCACACCATTCTCCTGCCTCAGCCTCCTGAGTAGCTGGGACTACAGGCGCCCACCACCATGTCTGGCTAATTTTTTTTATTTTTAGTAGAGACAGGGTTTCACCGTGTTAGCCAGGATGGTCTCGATCTCCTGACCATGTAATCCGCCTGCCTCAGCTCCCAAAGTGCTGGGATTACAGGGTGGTGGGACCGCGACCCGCGGCGCTATCACGTTACACAGACATGTTTTTTTTTTGAGATAGAGTCTCTCTCTGTTGCCCAGGCTGGAGTGCAATAGTGCGATCTCTGCTCACTGTCACCTCCACCTCTGGGGTTCAAAGATTCTCCTGCTTCAGCCTCCCGAGTAGCTGGGATTACAGGCGCCTGCCACCACGCCCAGCTATTTTTTGTATTTTTAGTAGAGACGGGGTTTCACCATGTTGGCCAGGCTGGTCTTGAACTCTGATCTGCCTGCCTCAGCCTCCCAAAGTGCTGCGATTACAGGTGTGAGCCACTGTGCCCAGCCACAAACCAATAAATTTTAAAATCCAATGGAAAAATAGGCAAAGGACATTGTTAGACAATGCACAAAAAGGAATAGACAAATAACAGTTTAAACATGTGAAAAAACACTCAATGCCTCTCATAAGAGAAATGAGCATGAAAAATGTATGATTTGCAACTTGCCAGACTGACAGAAATCAAAAAAGTTTGATAATACTTTGGGCATTTCCATATAGTATTTTTGGAAATGTAATTTGGCAAAAATCTTTTTAGAAGGCAATATCTATTAAAAATAAAAACATTTAAATTAAAATGCATATTGATTTTAACCCAATCACTTCATTTGTAACAATTAATTCTACAGGTATTCCCACATTAAACATATGTATAAGGATATTAATTTAAGCAAAATGTTGGAAACTAAAATGTCTACCATTAGAAGACTGTCAAATATAATAATTGATATAATGAATTATATGGCCATTCCATTCCATTAGAATGGAATCTTATACAGCTATTTTATTTGTATTGTTATGTAACTATTTCTCAAGTTATGTAACTATTTCTCAAATATATACACAATGTGTATAATATGCTATCATTTAAAAACTATTCTGTATACATGTGCACATGAATATGCATTCTCTGTAATGATTCATGAAAAAGTGGCAAAAATCCTTGTCTTTAGGAAGAACTGGGGCTTGGATAGGAAGGAGACTTTTATTCAGAACTTTTTGAACTTGTTCATGTATACTTTTAATCATTTGAAGGCTAACATTTACTTTTTTTTGTTTTTTTTTTTGTTTTTGTTGTTGTTGTTGTCATATGGTTTTCTTTTTTTTATTTTTTTTTATTATTATACTTTAGGTTTTAGGGTACATGTGCACAATGTGCAGGTTTGTTACATGTATCCATGTGCCATGTTGTTTTGCTGCACCCGTTAACTCGTCATTTAGCATTAGGTATATCTCCTAATGCTGTCCCTCCCTGAAGGCTAACATTTTCACATATGAAGCACATTTAATAGGCAAGTTTCTCCCTGGTCTAGAAGAAATGTTACATAATTAGAAATCAGAGACACTGTGAAAACACTTGAGAATGCTCATGAGCACATACAATTCTAGTTTCAATCAAATAAAGCCTCTTGTGTTGACAAGACAAAATTAAAACCTTCAGTTTTCATTTCAGTTGTGCTAAAAATGAACCAGGTAGTGTCACCACAGTTACATTTTCTATGAACCTTTCTTGCTCCAAAGACAACTTGGTTATCAGAAAGTGTTTGTGTGGAGCAAGTGGCATCTGTTGCCTATTTGTCAGGAGCAGAAGTCTGAGCACTTCTGTCCACTGCATCTTGTTTCAAAGTCGCCAAGGAAAACAATGCAGTCAAACACTGGGTGGAACACACATTACTCACATACAGAAGAGACAGAGCAAGATCAGCTTCCCTAGCGGACTTCAGTCTCCCATGACCAGAGGGTCCCTCTTGGCAGCTGACACAGGGCAGGTGGCCTGCAAACACTCCTCGTGTGCTGAAGGGCCCCCATCCCCTCCCGCACAGGAGACAGAGCAGTGGGGTTGGTCAGATGCCATATGATGCACACGCTTAAGCAGGGCAAAGGACTACACATTGACTCTGAAACAGAGGAAGATATTACTATACGGGGTGGTAAGTTCAGCACAGGCTCTGTGGACTCCTAGTCTCTTCAAAAGATGTGTTCCAGGCCCAAGGCCCACTCTCAAACAACTGAGTAGGAGTTAAAAGACTGTATGTATGAGATTCCATTTCCCAACAGTTTGGCTCTTTCACAAGGAAGAAATCACAAGAGTCACAGAATTGAAAATGAGTTAGAAAATCCACAGTTATCTTGAAAGTTAGGGAAGCAGCATAATGAAGAATAAGAACTTAAGATTTGGAATCCATGTTTTATTTATTATCAATGGGCAATTGGAAAATTTTTAAAACTTCTCTGAACTTTAGTTTTCTTGTCTGTAAAATGGAGCTAATACAATCAGCTTCCAACTTGTAATATGTTTACTGAGACAACACATAAAATCTCAGCCAGGTGCGCTGTCTCACCCCTGTAATCCCAGCAGTTTGGGAGGCCGAGGTAGGCAGATCACAAGGTCAGGAGATCGAGACCATCATGGCTAACACAGTGAAACCCCGTCTCTACTAAAAATGCAAGAAATTAGCCAGGCATGGTGGCGGGTGCCTGTAGTCCCAGCTACTCGGGAGGCTGAGGCAGAAGAATCTCTTGAGCCCAGGAGGCGGAGGTTGCATTGAGCCGAGATCGCACCACTGCACTCCAGCCTGGGTGACAGAGGGAGACTTTGTCTCAAAACATATATAAATAAAATTTAAAAAAAAAATAAAACTCTACACCACCTGTCCTAGCACAGAGGTATTAAGTGCTCACTATAGGGTCAAACTTACCAGGAAATATGGGTGATGTAAGTGCTATTTTGAATTTTCTTTATAACTAAAGAAGAAAATTAGCAAATAATGTTTTCAGACAGTTCTATTTAATACTTTATGTATTTGAGTAACTGACTAAAAAGCAAATGTTCATCAGGTTTTTTTGGGTTGCACAAAAGGAAAATATAAGGTTTGTTTGCCAAATTCATTTGGATGTGAAGCCAACTTCATCAAACTTAAAAATTCTAAGTCTTTGTGACCTAGGGTTCTCAAAACAGCAGCTGGAATACTGTTCTTGGATTAATGGTTCAAAGAAGTCATTATGTTTTGTTTCTTGATGTTGTAGATTTAACATCATATTGGTAGAAATGTGTAACTTCTTACATGGACTAGACATCAAGAAGCCAATGTGTACATATAAACTAAAAACTGAAAATGAATACATTCAGATATTAAATTATAAAACTGTATAACAAATACAAATTTGTTAATTTTCCACAAGGACCAAAACAATGCTATTAATAAAGAGTAGTCTTTTTCATCACTCTCAAAAAATCTTCCTCATTTATTTCTCCATCTCCATCATGATCAGCTTCATCAAGCATTTCCTGTAAAACAAAATGTAAATATATGAAATACATTTAAAATATATATGAAATACATTTAAAATGATAAAATGTAAATATATGAAATACATTTAAAATATATATGAAATACATTTAAAATGATAAAATGTAAATATATGAAATACATTTAAAATGAGATCAAAACCAAATTTTATTTTAAATGCATAAGTACAACTAAAGTTAGAATTATAATCCTAAATTATCACATAAGTTATAATTACATATAAATTATAATTATAAAAATAAGCAAAATCTACCTGAAGTTCATCATGTTAAATTTTCCCCTAGTTTCTTAGCAAACCTCTTGATACTGGTTAGTGTTATACTTCCAGTATCATCATCATCAAATAATTTGAAAGTCTTCAATATTTCTTCTTTTTCATCTTTTTTACTGTTTTAAAAAAGAAGCAACTATCTAGTCTTTCATTTATTTATCTTATCAAGCTGGACTTATTAGATCTTTGGGGTCTAAAGCAGCAATGTGCCAAGTAGCTGAGTTCTGATTTTATTTATTGGTCTTTTAACAATTATGTACTCACATCTGCCCTCAAGGTGCTTAAATGTAGAGCTTGCTGAGGTGGAGGAGGCACAGGGTGGTCCAAAATGCATCTGTTATTAAACCTCGTAATTCAGATCCATTACCAAAAACGTAAGCTTCAAACAGGAAGGTTGTCTCTTTCAATGCTCCTTAGAATAGTGCCTGGCAAAAATAGGCATTCAATATATGTTGGCTGAATTAAAGGCTTCCAAATTCTGGCCCCATTCTCTCTATCCTGCAATATAGCCTCATTATTTCCTGACAAAAACGTCTTCTCCATATCATAGTCTTCTCATAACTACCCTGAAAACATATTTAATCTTGCTCTTCCTATCTCCCATCCTTAAAAACCTCGTTCTAATTACTTCTTTATAAAACTTCTGATTGCTCCAGCCCTAAAATGTAGCAGGTTATTGCTAGTATTTCTTTGAAAAATAAAATCACAACTATATCATTTTATACTCATAATGGCAAAAAAAATCTTCAAAACTAATGGTGCCAATTCCTTCTTTATCAACTTCAGCTACCATTTTTTAAATTTCTTCTTTCTTTGGTTCAAATCTTAAGGCCCACATTGCAATCTGAAATAGGAAGAAAAGGAATTATAATATGCCATGATTTCTTTCCAAGCTTTTTAACTCCCTATTAAGAGCTTCTCTCTTTTCTATTATGGACTGAGCATAAACATAGAAAATTAGGTCAGCAGGCCTGTGTTTCAGTCCTGCTGTGCCATCATGTACATCACTGTTACACCCTGGGCTTTTGCCTACTCATTTATAAAGCACAATTAAAATGCTTAACAAGATATCGTTTTGTTAATGCAGGGCAGGCATATGCACTGAAGAGACTTTATATCAAGCTTTCAGAAGACTACTTTTAAAGAAAGCCTTAAAGATTGCCACAAATAATATGGTTTTTAAAATGATTTAGAATTAGAAATAATTTCAGAAACTTCTTTTACATCAGTGGTTCCAGACCCATCAATATCAAATAAATTAAAGGCGTCTTTAATTTCTTGCTTTTGGGATTCATTCAGTTCAATTTTTGCTGCTCTTTTCTTCCATTGGTCTGAACTCGTATGGTAGTTAGATGCCTGTAATACACACACATACGGGTGAAAGATAAATTATATAACTGGAATAGTTAGCAGAACCAGAATAATTGATGATAAACTATATTAAAGTACCTATTTCCTACCATAAAATGAACCTCAACAGGAGTAAGGAAGGAGTGCAGTTGCTGCCAGGGGCAGCCTTCCTTGCTCTGGCGAAAAAACTTCAGCCCCGGCCCCAGCAGAAGGTTACAGCTTCACACTCACCATGTCCCCAGCCGGCAGCCGGCGCTCTCAGCCGGGACCTCCCGCGTCACCTCCCGCAGCCCCGCCCAACCCAAGTCTTCGCAGCTCACAGGCGGTTGCTAAGGCCGCTTTCACCGACCTCTGTCAGCCCCGCCCACCCAGCCTGAATGATTGACATCCAGTTCATCCAATGGACAGAAAAAAAGGCCTTTAAACCAGCCCTTTCTCTCTACTCTCTACCAATAGCGTGACGTCCCCGCCTTTCGCAGCCGGGCGTTCAGCGGAACTTCTGTCTCCCCAGCTGTGTTTCTTAGCAACTAAGCCCCCGGCTACTCCAGAAGCCCCTCTTCGCACATGCGCAAACTGCGGACGGGGAATCGGGCGCCCTATCCCTGGCGTTTTTGGTGTTGCTGTCCCAGCCAGAATCGCGTCTGGCCGGTGGGAAGCCGGGAACTCCAGCCCCCCGTAGGAGAGGAGAAAGGAGCGAGGTTAGTAGTGAGGTGCTTCCGCTGACTGCTAAGCTAAGTCTTTCCTGAAGACGTGGGAGCCCGTATGTTTGATTTTTCTGTCCTCTTCGGGCCATGGAAAGAATGAGAATCTAGGGCCTGGAGGGCCTGGGGTGAATTGGTCCAGCATGTGGCTAGGAGTACTAGAGGAAGAGGGGACTGCCCTTTCTTTTTGCCGCTAGACTTTCCTCATTTTCTACAGTGCCTGCAGCTGGGCCTTCAGCCATTTACCTCCTCCTGTTTTAGGCAGGAATGCTGGCATGGTAGACACCAGAATTCTGTATAGCAGTGGCATGGGGCAACAGTGTCGTTGGAGGGACGTGGGTATGGGGATAAGCATGGGTCTTGGGATGTATTTAAAGCTTCACTGCATACATAGATAAACGTTTTTACATATGTTTCGTGTAGCATTTGTTTACGAGGTAGGACTTTGGCCCCACCCATAATTACTATCGGACCCCGCCCCCAACCCCAACACACATATACACACACACACACCCACAGACACACACACACAGCCATTTCCATGGCCCAGTCCTAAGATTTGGCCAATTGTCAACGATATCAACTGGATCTGCACTTCAGAGTCAGACACAGGTAGTCTGATTATCCAGTTGATTCAGTGACGGCCTAGACTTAGATACTCGTGAAACTTTTGTAAACCAACTCAATCTCTTGTCCAGAGGGCCAGATTTACTGCTTCTGCCCGTTCTGAATTTGACCAGGAATCAGCTTAAAGAACAGGGGAGAAAGACTGAGGTAGGGTGGACCACTGACTTCCTGGTAGGAATGAAGAAATGAGAGAATCTTAAAACTTCTAACCTTTAATTGCTCACACATGCGGACCCCTTTTATGCCTCCTACAATGTCTTCTCTAGAGGAAATATTTTCTAAAAATTATACTGGATTCTTCAAAAATGGATTCAGGAAGAATACTAACTTTAGTCTTTTTTTTTTTTTTTTTTTTCTCACTTATCTTCCTGAAGGCAGGAGAGGAAAACAAGTGCAAAGTGCATTCTTGAAGCACTCTGTCAAATCACTTTTCATGCTTTGTTAAGTAGAAACATGGCACATTTTCCAAAACCATCAGCCTGTCTTGTTCATATTATATCCCAGACAGACACGCAAGTATTATAATCATTGATAAAAATCTCATTAGGTTTCTGGAAAATAGATAAGTTTATCCTCATATTGCAGGTGATTTTTCCATGTAAAGTTACCCAGTGAAAATTAAAATGGCACAAATTCAAGATAATTTTTGAGTTAAGTAACATGTTATCACTTTACTATATGATTTTTCATGTCATTTATTTCACTTGGAAAGTTGCTTTTGATCAGTTTCAAGGTCACATACTTTTTTTTTTTTTTTTTGAGACAGAGTCCCGCTCTGTCGCCCAGGCTGGAGTGCAGTGGCGTGATTCCGGTCCACTGCAAGCTCCACCTCCCGGGTTCTCGCCATTCTCCTGCCTCAGCCTCCCGAATAGCTGGGACTACAGGTGCCCGCCACCGCGCCCGGCTAATTTTTTTGTGTTTTTAGTAGAGACGGAGTTTCACCGTATTAGCCAGGATGGTCTCCATCTCCTGACCCCATGATCCGCTCGCCTCAGCCTCTCAAAGTGCTGGGATTACAGGCGTGAGCCACTGTGCCCGGCCATATACTTCATTTTTAATACTAATATTAAAGGGATTTCTTAGACCCAGAAATGAATAGTGACCAAGTATATACTCAACCCAATCCTAATTTCGAGGATCTCTTGGATCATGTTTGATCTAATAACAATTAAATGGCTGAGTAGTATATTAACCTATTTTTATATCCCTATGATTTAGGCTTTTATATTTGGAATATTTACTGCTAGTTAAAATGTTTTTTTAATTGTAGGCTCGGATTCCAATTCCCAGATCTTGAATAGGATGTAATTAGTTTTGAAAACTAGGTATTAACGAATCTAACTGCACTTTAGAACATTAATCATCATCATTATCCAGGAAAACATTAAACACATAGGCAATCTTAAATCTCCCAAGTGTATTTAATGTTTTCTATATGTCATGCACTATGCCAACTACTGGGTGTGTTCGAAAGAAATAAAAGTAGAATATGAAAGATGAATAACTAAAGAATCTACAGATTAGTGGGGAAGTGAGACACAAACATAATACAATGTTTTAATACAGGGTATTTTTAATCTGCTTTGGTACAGGCGTATAAAAAGTGCCTTGGGAGCACAGAAAGGAGGGACAACTCTACCCCAGGGCATTAGAGAAGGCCTGATAGGAAATGAGCCATTTGCGTTGGGTCATGAAAGATCTATAGCATCCATGGAGATGAAGAAAATATAGAATATTCAAATCAGTATAGCTTAGTGAAAATAAATGATATGTTCTAGCGTGACAAGATCATGAGGTTTATAAGGAAAGGTGGGAGAGGAGCCATAAATTAGGTTGAGGTTAGATTATAAGGCACATATATCAAGCCAAGGAGTAAAGACTTTCTTTTTTAAGATAAATAGATGTTTTTTGGCAGTGGAGTAATCTGTTTAGGTTTGTGCTTTTTCAGTGCTAATTCTGACCACCATATGAAGGAGGAACTCTCATTAGAAGCAATTAAAGGGCCTCAACTAAGGCGGTGCCAAATAGGAATCAAGTCAACTCCAAGGATGGTTAAAACTTGTATTCATGTTGGAGAAATACTAAAAGTGCCATCTGTTTTCTCTTGCTTCAGTTTTGTACTTAAATTTGGGGAAACAAATATGGTGAAAAAAATTCACTTACCAAATATTTATAGAGTACTTGCTGTGTGTCAGGCAATATTGTAGGTACTTGGGATATATACCTCATTGACTAAAATTGCCTTCCTGGAAATTACATTCTAAGAGAGAGATATAGTCTATAAAAAATAAATAAACTATATCCTATTTTATAAGGGAATAAGTGTTATGGAAAAAAGAAAGTATAACAGATGGAAGAAATCCAGAGTACAGAGGGAAAAGAGGATTTGTGGTATTCTGTAGCGTGCTCAGGGTAGGCCTCATGAAAAAGCAGAAAATTTGAGAAAATATTTGAAGGTGATTCAGCAATAGATTTCGTAGGGGAGAGCATTCCAGAAAGAGGGAACAACTAGAACAGAAACATTAAGATAGGGAACATGCAAAGCATTACAAAAAGGAGGCCAGAACAAAGTGGCCAAGGGATAAAATAGTAAGTGATAAAGTCAGAAGGGTAAAGAAAGGACTGCAGATAGTTAGGGCATTGTAAGGACTTTGACCTTGACTCCAAGTGAAATGGGTAGGCCTTGCAAGATTTTGAGCCTAGGAGTGAAAGGATATGAGTTCATTTTTAAAAGGGACTCCTGTGTCAAAGGCATAAAGCTTTATTTTCTGAGTTAGAGGTTTTTAAACAGTAGAGTGACATGATTAGACTTCTGTGTTGGGAATAGACTGGAGATGAGCAAACAGTTGATTTAGATGATGAAAGGCTAATCATGCCCATCAAGAAAATATTGTTATTTTTCAAAATGCAGCTCCTGAAAGCATTGCATGTCTTATTACTCTACACTGAGTACCTTAGACAAAACTGGACATAATCTTTGGAAAAAAAAACTTCTGATGTCAAAATTCCAGTTAAGTTGTCTGACTCTCCTCTTCCATTACACACTTAGAAAGTGAAAGAAACATTAAGCTGGCAAGTAGTGAAAACAGAGAACTGTTTGTGGAAAACATTGGTGCATAACAGGACATGCATAGCAGGACAAGAATCAGATTGTGTCTGTGTAATGCCAAGAAGAGTTGCCAGAAGTACTTATCATCTTTGAAATTATCCACTTTGTTATCCCCTTTGCTGTTTTGCCTTTTTATACCCAATCTCTTAGAGGGTAGGACATTTTTGTTTTGAGTTTTTATTTTATGTTAATTATAGCCAACTGTAACCTGTTCAAAATAATAATTTAGGAGCTCTTCTAGAGTTGGGAATGCTAAGACTTTTTTTAAAAATTACTAAAACTTGGAATAGCTTTTTCAAATGCCAAAGCAGATTTATCTTGAATATTGATTTTGATATCAGTTTCATGTGACTTTTTGCTTATACATTAGTTTTGTTTAAATAATTTCATGTCTTTTGTATCTAGGAAACTTTTTCACATAAATTAAATACAGATTAAATTTGAAATAGCCCATGACTGTTTCCATTTGCTCTAAGTTCTCTCTGACTTTTCTACTCGTAGTAATATCTTGTGATTTAAGCATAGTATGGAAAGGAGATCATAAGCAGAGACTCTGATACATGTACAAGTTAAGAGTATGAATAAGGTTTGGAAGAAGGCAGAAAGGTTTGGAAGAGGGAAACGCAGTAAAAGATTCTAAAGAAGAGAGGGTGAATTACTATCATGCTGGGAAAGGGGCACCTAAAAGGCAGAATTATATAGTAGTTAATAGCATAGGCTTTGACATTAGACAAACCTGGGCTTTAGTCCATAGCCTTTTACAAATTAGCTGTGAAATTTTGTATATGTTATGTAATTATTCTGCTTCATTTTCCACATCACTAAAATAGATTATAGTACCTCCCTCATGTTGTTGTGAATACTGCATTACATAATACTTGTAAAATGCCTCATACTTAGTAAGCTTTCATAACATGTTTGAAATGAAAAACAAAACCCAAAAGTCAATCTTTTCAAGCTTGTCCTTTCAACAAATTATTCTGGAGCAACTGGATATCCATGAGGAAAGAAGAACCCCTACCTCACACCATTTACAAAAGTTAGTTTCAGATGACTTATGAACATAAATATAAAAGCTAAAACAAAGGGAAGAACAAATTTAGCATCTCATACTTCCTGATTTCAAAACTTACTACAAAGCTATAGTACTTAAAACTTGTAGTACTGGCATAAGGATGAATGTATAGATCAGTGGAATTGAATTGAGAGTCCAGAAATCCATAGACATCTACGGCTAATTGATTTTTCACAAAGATGCTAAGGCCACTCCATGGGGAAAAGAATTGTCTCTTCAGCAAATGGTACTGGGGCAATTGGATATCCACATGCAAAAGAATAAAATTGGACCCCTACCTTACACTTTATATGTAAACTAACTCAAAATGGGTCAACAAACTAAATATAAGAGATGAAATTATAAAACTCTTTGAATAAAACATTGGGATAAATCTTCATAACCTTGGATTTAGCAATGGATTTTTAGATATGACACAAAGAATATGAGCAAACAAAAAAATAGGTAAATTAGATTTCATCAAACAACAACAAAATAGGTAAATTAGATTTCTAATTTCTATTTCTTTTTCTTTTTTTTTTTTTTTTTTGAGACAGAGTCTTGCTCTGTCGCCCAGGCTGGAGTGCACGATCTCGGCTCACTGCAAGCTCCACCTCCCGGGTTCACGCCATTCTCCTGCCTCGGCCTCCTGAGTAGCTGGGACTACAGGCCCCTGTCACCATGCCTGGCTAATTTTTTTGTATTTTTAGCAGAGACGGGGTTTCACCGTGTTAGCCAGGAATGGTCTCGATCTCCTGACCTCATGATCTGCCCGCCTCGGCCTCCCAAAGTGCTGGGATTACAGGCGTGAGCCACTGCGCCTGGCCTAGATTTCTAATTTCTAACCAAAAAACATTTGGTCATCAAAATACATAATCCAAAAAGTGGAAACTAACTTACAGAATGAGAGAAAATGTTTGCAAATCATAGTTTTCATAGTTTGATAAGGATCTAGTGTCCGGAATGTATAAGTAACTCTTACAGCTTACCAAAAAAAGACTAAGTGCTCTCTTTTTAAATGGTCAAAAGACTTGAATAGACATTTCTCCAAAAAAGATACACAAATGGCCAATGCACATGAAAAGATGCTCAATATGAAGAAAATGCAAGTCAAAAACAATGAAATACCACTTCACATTCACTAGGATATCGATAATATTACAAAATATTACAAAAGCAAAAATGGAAAGTATTGTTGAGTATACTGGACTGAATATTCCCCCCAATTCATGTCCTTCTAGCATCTCAAAATGTGATCTTATTTGAAAATAGGTTCTTTGTAGATGTAATTAGCTAAAATGAGGTCATACTGGATTAAGGTGGGCCCTAAATCCAATGACTGGTATCACTGGGTTATAAGAAGGCCATATGAAACAGAGGCAGAGGTTAGAGTTATGCAGTTAGATGCCAAGGACCACCAGGAGCAACTGGAAGCTGGAGGAAGCAAGGAAGGATTCTTCCCTTGACCTTCAGAAGGAGCATGGCCCTGCTAGCATTTTGATTTTGGGCTTCTAGACTCCAGAACTGTGAAAGAATAAATAAGTATTGTTTTAAGCTACCCAGTTGTTTGTGGTAATTTGGTATGGCAGCCCTAGGAAGCTGAAACAGTGAGGATGTGGAGAAATCAAAACCCTCATACATTGTTGGTGGGAATGTTCAGCTGTTATGGAAAACAGACAGTTCATTCAAAAGTTAAAGATATTTGCTCCTCCTTTTCATGCCTGTGGCTGCATGTCCCACAACACTATAGGAAATGTGAGTCAGGCCTTTTGCATTAAGCAACCAAGAACTATAGACTCCACCTTTTCACCCAAATCTTGAATGACCAGTGAAAAGCAACTTATTTCGGAGGAAGAAGCAGCCCTTGAAATGTTAAGGCTTGGGCTTGAAAGTTGAAGAGCAGGAATTCTTTCTTTCAAAGACCCTAGAGCATAAACCTTTGTGTGGCCAAGTGGGATCAGCCCTCAAGGGCACATGCCAAGGACAGAGCAGCCCATGTAGACAGCTTCAGAGGGCATGGGGATGTGGGGAGTTAGGGGTGGCTCCTCATTAACTGTTTGTTGGGTGAGTATAAGGGCGAAGCTCAGTGGCAGTCAGGCACCTCTGCAATGACAAGCTGTCTCTCCCCTACGTGTTTAGCATATATTATTAGAACACGTCCCATGCCCCTGCTCCCTTTAAGGCCAAGTAGAGAAATCTGGCAATAAAAGGCAAATGTGAGCATGCTTTCTTTAAGATGCATCATAAATGGTTTTCTTTAAGTGAATGAAGACTTTGACAGAGAAATATCTTTGTAAGCAGACATTAAGAATGCTGGCTGGGTGTGGTGGCTCACACCTGTAATCCCAGCACTTTGGGAGGCCTAGGCAGGAGGATCACTTGAGCCTGGGACTTCAAGACCAGACTGGGCAGCATGGCGAAATCTCATCTCTACAAAAAAAAAAATACAAAAATTAGCCGGGTGCGGTGGCATGCGCTTGTAGTCCCAGTTACTTGGGAGGCTGAGGTGGGAGAATCACCTAAGCCCAGGAGGTCGAGGCTGCAGTGAGCCATGCCACTGCACTCCAGTCTAGGTGACAGAGCGAGACCCTGTCTAAAAAATAAAAATAAAAAGAATGCTAATCATTTCTGAGTTCGCTGTGACTTTTAATACTGGGGATCTCCCTTGTAACACTGGAACTGAAAGACAGTGACGAAAGCTATGTCAAGCATTCATTATTTGAAGAGGAGGAGAAATGCCACATACCTTTCCCATTGAACCTGTGGTGGAATAAATCCATGGTTGTGTCTTGCTTTGAACAGACTTTTGTTCCCAGCACTCTTCACGATGGATTTTTATGCTTCATTTTCATATCTCTCTGCACAATTAGATTGGGAGTTCCTTGAGGGCCCAGTATGTATAATCTTTGTCTTTGTAATCCCGGCAATTAACACAGTGCCTCCTGGTACACTGTAGGTGCTTAAGAAATACTCATGGAATGCATGAATGAATGAATTAATTAATGAATGAAATGAAGGAATGACTAGGAATGTTTGTAGTGCTATAATATATAATGGGATATACTCTGGTTTACTAATTAGTTTCATAATAAATAGTCTGTATCATCCAGTAATGTTGAGTGTTTTGCTTTGCGTACTATAAACATTTCAGTTGTTTGGGCATCACCGTTCTATGACAACTGTCTTCAGCCTGGAAAGTTACCACAGAAATTGTTACATGACCAAATGGTACATCTGTCTTGGCAAACTGAGAAAGCCAAAAATGACTCCAGACAATCATGTTCAGCTGATTCCATGCAACCTCTAAAGCTGGTCTTATCCACATTTGGTATTATTTCTAATTTTCACGAGCTTGCATTTCCTTGGAATACTCATGGCTGAAAGAGTAAAATATAATGAAATATTTCTTAAAAAAAAAAAGTTAAAGAATTACCACATGACCCAGCAATTCCACTCCTAGGTATATAACCAAAAGAATTGGAAACGGGCACTCAAGCACATATTTATATACAGATGTTCATAGAAGCACTCTTCACAATAGCTGAAAAGTGGAAACAATTCAAATGTCCATCAGTGGGTGAACAGATAAGCAAAATGTGATACATAAATACAGCCATAAAAATGAAGGAAGTACTAATACAATGTGGATGAACCTCAAAAACATGCTGAATGAAAGACACAAATGTCACATATTATATGATTCCATTTCTATAAATATCCAGGACAGGTAAATCCATAGAGACAGAAAGGAGATCAAAATGTTTTGGAGGTAAATAGAGGTAGTAGTTGTATAACATTGTGAGTGTACTAGATGCCACTGAATTGTACAGTTTAAAATGGTTACCTTTCAGTTAAAGACTACAACCATAAAGCTTTTAGAAGAAATATAGAAGAATAAATGTTCTGCTTAGGAGTAGGTAAAACTTTCTTAAATAGAACACAGAAAGCAACCTTATAAAAAAATTTTTAAGATACATGGACTAGGGAAATAGGTTGCTAGGCACTATTAAGGGGCACTTGAGATTTGAGGTCCATGAACTTAAAATGCTGCTAATGAGCATGGTTGTGTTTTTCTGTTTATTTTCACCTGCACCAGGGCAAGCATGGAGTAGACAAGGTTGAATTTCATCAAGATTAGTAGCTTTGCAAGGTGAGTAAGATGAAAAGAAAGAGGGGCAAGGAATTTGAGGGCTTGTTATATGTGCAATGTAGTGATTGTAATAATTAACAAATGGAATTTAAACCAGGTAAATAGGGAATTGATAATATGAGGGTTGGAGGTGAAGGAAGGGCAACCAAACATGATAAGATCAGTTAGCTGGAAGACATAATGGGTCTCAGGATTGTTGAAGTTAGAGTCCTAAAGTATATTTTGATGCTGCATTTTGTTTTTTGTTTTGTTTTGGAGATGGAGTCTTGCTCTGTCTCCTAGACTGGAGTGCAGTGGGCAACCTCACTCAACTCACTGCAACCTCCGCCTCCCAGGTTCAAGCGATTCTCATGTCTCAGCCTCCTGAGTAGCTGGGATTACAGGCATGCACCACCACACCCAGCTAATTTTTGTATTTTTAGTAGAGATGGGGTTTCGCCACGTTGGCCAAGCTGGTCTTGAACTCCTGACCTCAAGTGATCTGCCTGCCTTGGCCTCCCAATGTGCTGGGATTACAGGTGTGAGCCACTGTGCCTGGCCTGATGCTCCATTTTGATGCTGTGTAAGGATATGCCTGAGTATATTATGAATTTTTATTCTACAGAATTGAAAATTTCACAAAAGAGGATTTGAAACTTAGTTCACACAATTCGTTATTCGTTGTCCTAGGCAGTACTAGTTTTCTTCCTTAGTCCTTAAAAGCCTGTTGGAAGCTACTCTTGAGGAATACAGGTTGAATATCCCTTATCTGAAATGAGTGGGACCAGAAGTGTTTCAGATTTTTTATTTTTTCGGATTTTGGAATATTTGCATTATTTATTTACCAGTTATATTAGTCAGGGTTCTCCAGAGGGACAGAACTAACAGGATATATGTGTATATTAAAGGGAGTTTATTAAGGATAATTAACTCACATAATTACAACGTGAAGTCCCATGATAGGCTGTCTGCAACCTGAGGAGCAAGAAAGCCAGTAGTGGCTCAATCTGAGTCCCAAAGCCTCAAAAGTAGGGAAACTGACAGTGCAGCCTTCAATATGTGGCCAAAGGCCTTCTGGCAAACCACTGGTGTAAGTCCAGGAGTAACCTGGTGTAGCCTGGAGTCTGATGTTCAAAGGCAGGAAGCATCTAGCACGGGAGAAAGATGAAGACTGGAAGACTCAGCAAGCCAGCGTATTCCATCTTTTTCCACCCGCATTTTCTAGCCACTCTGGCAGCAGATTGGATGGTACCCACCCATATTGAGGGTGGGTCTTCCTCTCCCAGTCCACTGACTCAATGTGAATCTCCTCTGGCAACACCCTCACAGACACACCCAGAAACAATACTTTGCATCCTTCAGTCCAATCAAGTTGACAATATTAACCATCACACCAGTTGAGTATTCCAAATCCAAAAATCTGAAATCTGAAATGCCCCAGTGAACATTTCCTTTGAGTGTCATGTCAGTGCTCAAAAAGTTTCAGATTTTGGAGCATTTTGGATTTGGGATTTTCAGATTTGTGTTGCTCAACCTGTATCGTGCTATGGCCTGCTGTTAAGATAGATCTTGAACTATGCTACTCTTCAGCTTCAAGGATGAATTTAGGTATTACAGAAACAAAATTACCAGTGATGTGGCCAGTACTAGAGGAAAAGCAAAAATCTAAGAGTTGTTTGCTCTTTAATATTTGACATTTAAAAGAAATATATTACCCCAAGAATCATCAAGTTTTAGAGTTAGAAAAGAAAATTTTACTATAGATTATCATCTATAATCTTAGCTCCTTAGCTCCGGCACTTTTAAGTAACAGGGAGCTCACACCTCACAAGGCAAGTAATTTTATTAATAGGCAGCTTTTCAATTAAGGAGTACCTTGTTGAGAGTTCTTTTTATTGGGCTAAAGTCTTTCTTGTAACTTTCTGTTCACTTTGTATGTGAATTCTGAAATATGCAGACGAAGTGCAATTGCTCTTGAACCTCCCTTTAAATAGCATTTTTTTTCTTTATAATCTATTCAGTAACCAAATCCATCCCCTTCCCTCCAGCCCTCTTCCACATTTCTCACCTAGATAACTACGGAAGATTCTTAATTGGCCTCTCTACCTCCAGTCTAGTACTTGTCTAGTCAGTCCTCTACAGTGTTATCAGAGTGGTAATATATCCAAAACATTACAATTATTATTGTTATTAAAATAAGAACTCATAAAACATGGTGACAGACATTGTTCTAAGTACTATATTCACTCCTTATAATGACTCTATGAAATAGCTTCTATTATTATCCCTGTTTTTTAGATGTGGAAATTAAGGGATAAAGTACATAACTTGCTGAAGGCTGTATAGCTAGTGAAGCAGTAGGATTAAGTTCACACCCAGACTTCTAGGTTTAGAGTACATGTTTTCAAACACTACATCAAGTTGTTTCTTGATCTTTTTTATTAAAAACATTTTAATGGTTCCCATTACAGGATCAAAAGTTACTTGCTATGGTACATAATGCCTTTCGTAAACCAGCTTATTTCCTCTTCTAGAGCTTCATCTGCTACTGTTCTCCACTACATGGTTTTGTTTTTTTTGTTTTGTTTTTTGTTTTTTTTTTTCTGAGACTGAGTCTTGCTCTGTTGCCCAGGCTGGAGTGCAGTGGCACCATCTAGGCTCATTGCAACCTCCACCTCCTGGGTTCAAGTGATTCTTCTGCCTCAGCCCCCAAAGTTGCTGGGACTACAGGTGCATGCCACCACACCCGGCCAATTTTTGTATTTTTAGTAGAGACGAGGTTTCGCCATATTGGCCAGGCTGGTCTCAAACCCCTGACCTCGTGATCCACCCGCCTCGGCCTCCCAAAGTGCTGGGATTGTAGGCATGAGCCACTGTGCCCAGCCGCTCCACTATATTTTTTATATTCTCATAAAACCAGGCTACTTCTATTTCCCTTAATACACTATGTTTTTTTCACATATGTGTACATTTACTACTACCTCCTTCAATTTGTAACTCTTTCCAGTTATTTTTCAAGACTCATTCCAAGAATTGCTTTCTTCTGAAAACATTGCCTATGGCCCTCATGCTTCATTTCCTCTGTTGGATGGAGTGCTTCTCTTCCATTCCCCCATACCTTTATCATTAATAGAATAATAATACTGTATCATTGCACTGACCACTTTTAATGGAAATTATATGTACCTCAAAAGCAGGGAGCATATCTTGTTTTTATTTCTATATAGAAATTATAACTATGAATTATACTGAATAAAGTTCCAAGTTTTTATTTTGTTTGCAGATCATGATACATGGTGATGGCTTGCAGAGTCGTAAACAAAAGAAGACACATGGGACTTCAACAACTTTCATCATTCGCGGAAACAGGAAGAACTTTCCTAGGCCCGCTAAAATCATCCAAATTTATTATAGATGAAGAATGTCATGAAAGTGTATTAATCAGTTCAACAGTAAGGCTTCTTGAAAGTTTGGATTTAACCAGTGCAGTGGGACAACTTCTCAATGAAGCAGTTCAAGCACAAAATAACACATATAGAACTGGAACCAGTACTCTTTTGTTTCTTGTTGGTGCTTGGAGCAGTGCAGTTCAAGAATGTCTTCATCTTGGTGTCCCCATTTCCATAATAGTGTCAGTAATGTCAGAAGGCTTAAACTTTTGTAGTAAAGAGGTAGTTTCTCTTCAAGTACCTGTTCACAATATATTTGACTGTATGGACAGCACAAAAACATTTTCTCAACTTGAAACATTTAGTGTAAGTTTGTGTCCTTTTCTACAGCTCCCTTCAGATAGTGATTTGATAGAGGAAGAGCATGGTCTCAAAGATGTTGCCTCTCAAACACTGACCATTTCCAATCTTTCTGGGAGACCTCTTAAATCATCTGAATTATTTAAACCTCAGACTAAGGTTGAAGCAGATAAGAACACATCACGAACTCTGAAAAACAGCCTGCTTGCAGATACCTGCTGCAGACAGTCAATACTAATCCACAGTAGGCATTTTAATAAGACAGATAATACTGAAGGGGTAAGCAAACCAGATGGATTTCAAGAACATGTTACAGCTACTCTCAAAACTTACAGATGTAATGATTTGGTAGAGTTGGCAGTAGGCTTGAGTCATGGAGATCACAGCAGCATGAAGTTAGTAGAAGAAGCAGTACAGCTGCAATATCAGAATGCTTGTGTGCAACAAGGCAACTGTACAAAACCATTTATGTTTGACATTTCAAGAATTTTCACTTGTTGTCTACCAGGCTTACCTGAAACTTCTTCTTGTGTTTGTCCAGGATATATCACTGTTGTGTCAATATCTAATAATCCTGTGATCAAGGAATTGCAGAATCAGCCTGTCCGAATAGTTCTCATTGAGGGTGACCTCACAGAGAATTATCGCCACCTGGGATTTAATAAGTCTGCAAATATTAAAACAGTATTAGATAGCATGGAGCTTCAAGAAGACAGCTCAGAAGAACTGTGGGCAAATCACGTATTACAGGTATTAATCCAGTTCAAGGTGAACCTTGTCCTGGTACAAGGAAATGTGTCCGAACGCTTAATTGAAAAATGTATAAACAGTAAGCGGTTGGTAATTGGCTCAGTGAATGGCAGTGTGATGCAGGCTTTTGCAGAGGCTGCAGGAGCAGTACAGGTGGCCTACATTACACAAGTGAATGAAGATTGTGTGGGCAATGGGGTCTGTGTGACCTTCTGGAGAAGCAGTCCTTTGGATGTTGTAGATAGGAACAACAGAATTGCAATCTTATTAAAAACAGAAGGAATTAATTTGGTTACAGCCGTGCTCACTAACCCGGTTACTGCACAGATGCAAACCAAAGAAGATAGGTTCTGGACATGTGCCTATCGTTTGTATTATGCTCTAAAAGAGGAAAAGGTCTTCCTTGGAGGTGGTGCAGTTGAATTTTTGTGTCTTAGCTGTCTTCAAATTCTTGCAGAGCAATCTCTGAAAAAAGAAAACCATGCCTGCTCAGGGTGGCTGCATAATACTTCCTCTTGGCTGGCTTCATCTCTGGCAATATACAGACCAACTGTGCTTAAATTCCTGGCAAATGGATGGCAGAAATACCTTTCAACTCTCCTATATAACACTGCCAATTACTCATCAGAATTTGAAGCCAGCACATACATTCAACGTCATCTGCAAAATGCCACAGACTCTGGCTCTCCTTCATCTTACGTCTTAAATGAATATAGTAAACTAAATAGTAGAATTTTTAATTCAGACATTTCAAATAAACTGGAGCAGATTCCAAGAGTTTATGATGTTGTTACACCAAAGATTGAGGCGTGGCGCCGAGCACTGGATTTAGTACTGTTAGTACTTCAGACAGACAGTGAAATAATTACTGGACGTGGACACACACAGATAAATTCACAGGAATTAACGGGCGTTCTATTTTTGTAGTGTTACTGGCTAAGTCTTTGGAAAATAATTTTTCATAATATGTCATGCTAATAATAAGTCAAGTCATGGTGCCTAAAATGCCAGCTATTGCCAAGAAGAAAATAGTTGATGTCTGTCAATAATTGTGCATGGTCTGAGATTTTACCCTACTTATAAGCTAACAAGTTAGCCTGTTACTGTTTCGTGGGATGCTACAGAATGCACAAGACACCTGGGTCAGAAACAAAGGACTTTTATCATTCACAGCAAAAGCTGTAGCCAGAGCTTCATGTTGGTTTTATTCAGTTCCTCATTTTTCTAGTTCCCACAGGAGGAACACAAAGGGCCCATGACGAAAGCCTGCACATAGTGGGTTATGTTGTAAGCTTGGGTTATTAACGCTTTTATAGTAAGCAAAAAACATCCTGGTCTTTGTCCAAAGGGAGTTATTACCCCATACTTCAAGATAGCTTAGTGTAAACACAAGCCTAGGACATGGACTAGGTAAAGACAAAGTCCTTGCATTCTTGTCATACCCAGTAAGTATGCAGGGACACTCAGAGCCCATAGTGGATGGTCTCTTCCAACAGTCTGCTCCTCAGCCGCATGTTCTTGGCCAAACTGGAATTTTCACATGAGTATGCCACTCCATCAGCTACTCTGATTAACCTGACAGTCGGGTTGTTTAATCAGTACCAAATTTGTTCATTTGGTCTCATATAGCAATTAATGAAGGCTATTATCAGACACAGCAGCAGGATGAAGCCAACCTGCAATATTAACCTCAGTCCTGTCCCCCAAGGTCTTGACTCAGTCAACTGTAAGTTCCAAGGGAGGACCAATAGGTCTTTTTATTAGGCAGCCAGAATGTAGTGAAGGACAATTTATTATACTTTATGACCCAATAAAGGGAGCTTTGACTGACGTGCTGATAATGTGGTGTTATTGCCAATAATTATGGGTGCAATAGCTGGGCCAAAAAACAAACCCTGTTCCCTATGGAGAGCCCTTCTATGGCTTATTTTCCCCACATGCAAGTATATAACCCCAAAGGGTCCAGGTTACTCTAGTTCAGAATTATTGTCAAATCTGATTTAAATCATCATATATGGATTTCAGTCATATAAGTAGTGTCACTGAGTAGTTGCAGCCTCGGTTGCTGTACATGGTATAATCCAAGGCCACTCTGACAAATTTAGAGAAGCATAAGTTCAGTCAGAATTAAACAAGATTGTGCTGGTCCCTGTGTTTCTACATGTTCACATCTGGGAGCCACCAGTGATGGCATCATGTACTGCCTCCTATACTGGTAGAGTCTTAGTAAGGTGTTGAGCCTCCTTTTTGCTGGTGAGGCCAAAGAGACAGCATTTATTTGTTTCATTGCCAAAGCAATTGAGTGCTATAAATCTCTCCAGTCTCAAGAAACGACTGGTCAAACAGCGCCCTAAATTTTGTCTGGGTTTACCAGCCATTCCTACTGGTAGAGGTATGAAAACACCACAGTCAAAGCTGTTGGAAGTGGCTTCTGATTTCAACCACTGGAACATCATCTACAGTTGACCTTTGAACAACAGGGGACAGGGATGACAACCCCCTGCACAATAAAAAATCTGCATATAACATTTTTGGTTTTTTTGGAGACAGAGTCCCTCTGTTGCCCAGGCTGGAGGGCAGTGGCGTGATCTTGGCTTACTGCAATCTCACCTTCTGGGTTCACGCCATTCTCCTGCCTCAGCCTCCCAAGTAGCTGGGACTACAGGCACCTGCTGCCACACCCGGCTAATTTTTTGAATTTTAGTAGAGACAGGGTTTCACCATGTTGCCCAGGGTAGTCTCAAACTGAGCTCAGGCAATCTGCCTGCCTTGGCTTCCCAAAGTGCTGAGATTACAGGTGTGTGCCACCATGCCCAGCCTGCATAGAACTTTTGACTCCCCCAAAACTTTACTAATAGCTTAACTGTTGACCATAAGCCTTACCAATAAAACATATTTTGTGCATTTATTACATACTGTATTCTTACAATAAAGTAAGCTAGAAAAAAAGAAAATGTTATCAAAATCACAAGGAAGAGAAAATACACTTAGAAATTGCCAGTAAACCTCTCACTAGGGAATTTAAAGCTACTGCTCCACCTTAACCAATCAAATATTTCCTTTGTCTTGCCTCCATGAACACATTATAAAAGTTTTACCCTTGCATCCCTTCATTGCAGCCCCAAACTGCCTGCAGTCTGCAGTTGTTCCATTCACAAATCACTGCCTGCTCAAATAAACTCTAAAATGTTAATGTACCGAAGTTTTAATACTGGAAAACAGGAAGTCCTCAATGGCTAGATTAGGAGATATGAGAAGACTCTGGGATTCAGTAGTGAATGCTTTCATCCAAGTAGTGGGAAAAGAAGAGGGGAGTAGGCTTCCCTCTTATCTGTTAATGAATGTTCAGAGGCTAAACAGTGTGAGGCAGGATTGAAACAAGACACCCAAATGGTGTCTTGGTTGTTGCTCATTCACTTCAGGGTGGGAGGCAGAAGACATTGACATGACAATGAAGCAGCATTCTCCAGAGCCCTGGAAAACAGGAAATTTGGCTGTGGCTGATGAGTCAAGGAGTCCACAAAGCTGAAACAAATGGTATCAGCAATAAGAAAATAAAACTTTGACTAGATTAAAAATACAAGTTTGTTGCTGAGTTGGGCAGTCAATCAAAACTGAAAGTACAGGCCTGTGTTGCTTAACGGAGGGGATACATTCTGAGAAATGCATCATGAGGCGATTTAACTGTTGTGTAAACATCAGAAAGTGTACTTACACAAACCAAGATGGTACAGCCTACTACATAACTAGGCTATATGAACCCATTGATCCTAGGCTACAAACCTGCACAGCATGTTACTGTACAGAATAACATAGGCAACTGTAACACAATGGTAAGTATTTGTGTGTCAAAACATATCTAAACACAGAAAAGGTACAGTAAAAATATGGTATTACAGTCTATGGGATCACCATATATGGTCCATAGTTGACCAAAATTTCATTATACAACATAGGTTTGAGCTGCATGGGTTCACTTATACATTAATTTTTTTCTGCTTCTGCCATGCCTGAGACAACAAGACCAGCCCGTCTTCTTTCTTCTCTTCAGCCTGCTCAATATGAAGATGATGGGGATGATGACCTTTATGATGAACCACTTCCATTTAATGAATAGTAATTCCCTAGTGAGAGGTTTACTGGCAATTTCTAAAGTCCCTAGTTAGAGCTTAGTTGGCAGTTTCTGATAGGTTATGCTTAAGTTTCATTTTCCTAGGCTAGGGCCTTTCACCCTGATTTGGGGTTCAGTTTGTTTATGTAGCAACTCAGGGTACTAGAGCTACCTCAGTCTATTGGCCTCCCAATTAATTATTTTAACATCAGAAAGCCATGGCTCTGTTAGCTAACATTGTCAAGAACTGTGCAATGTCTGAGATTTTACCCTAAGATGTTTTGGTCTGAATGTGTCCCCCCAAAATTTATGTGTGGGGAATTTTTTAATCCCCAATGCAACAGGATTGAGAGGTGGGGCTTAATGGGAGGTGTTTAGGTCATGAAGGCTCCACCCTTATGAATAGATTAATGCCATTATTAAAAGAGCTTCCAGGAGTGGGTTCATGCTCTTCCGCCATGTGGGGATTCAGTGTTTGTCCGTTTTTGTCTTTCTGCCTTCTGCCATGTGAAGATACAGTGTTCTCCCTCTCTGGAGGATGCAGCGTCCAAGGCACCATCTTGGAAGCAAAGACTGGACCCTCATCAAAACCCTTGATCTTGGACTTCCCAGGCTCCAGAACTGTGGGAGATAAATTTCTGTTTTCTATAAAATACCCAGTCTGTAGTTTTCTATTATAGCCGCACAAAATGAACTAAGACACATGCTAACAAATTAGCCTGTTAAAATTTCATGGGATGCTGGCAGAAGACATGATACTCATGGGTCAGAGACGTAGGACTTTATAGTATCCAGAGCTTCATGTTGATTTGTGTCAGTCCCATGTGTTTCCCAAATATTATTGTATGACACAAAGAGCCCAGAATGAATGTCTGCACACACAGTGGGTTGTGTTACAGGAGAGGAACACCAAGCTTGGATGAGTCACCACTGTTACAGTAAGCACAAGCAATCCTATTTTTCATCAGGAGGAAGATATTACATCATTCCTTAAGATTTCTCCCTGCAAACACAACCCTTAGAAATGGCCTAGAAAAAGAAAGGGCAATACCCAGCAAGAATGTGCAGGGATGCTCAGAGCCCATAGTGGACTGCCTCTCCCAACAAATTCTTTGTCTTTTGCTACTTAGCCATAAATTGAATATTTAAAGATTAAGTTTCATGTGTAATTTTTGGAATTGAACATTAGAAGAGCCCTGGGAAAGTAATTAAAATAGTAGTAACAGTTACTGATTATCTACCATTTTCCAGAAACTGTTTTAAATCCTTTACATGCTGTATTAATTAGCTAGGACTGCTTTAACAAAGTACCACAGACTGGGTACAGAAATTTATTTTCTCAAAGTTATGATGAATAGAAGACTGAAATTACGGTGTGGACAGGATTTGTTTCTTCTGAGGCCTCACTCCTTGGCTTGTAGATGGCCACCTTCTTGTGTCCTCACAGTCTTCCCTCTGTGCGTGCATCTCCCTGGCGTCTATTTTTGTGTCCAAATTTCCTCTTATAAGGACCCCAGTCAGACTGGATTAGGGCCCACACCAATGGCCTCATTTTAATTACCTCTTTAAGGGCCCTATCTCCAAATACAGTCACACTGTGAGATACTATGAGTTAGGGCTTCAATATATTAATTTACGGGGACACAATTACACCCATAATACATATATTATCTTGATCTTTGCAACATCCATTTTCTCCATGTTATAGATGAGGAAATTGGCTTAGTATGGTTAAGAAACTAGCCCAATATCTCACAGCTAGTAGGAGGTAGCACTGGAATTTGAACCAAAATTTTATTGGCTCTGAAGTCTGTGTCCCTAAGCATTAATTATGATATGAAACTTTTTTTCTGTAAGGTAACAACAAAACAAGAAGAAAAGAGAAGGCCTGGTTTATTTATAGGGCTAATTTAAATGTGTTAGAAATGTACCTTGATTATCTTCATGCTTGGGAATGGTAAAATAATCTCCTTTTGTATTGTGCTAAATAATGAATTTTTTTGCTTTGGTTGTTGTCTTAAATGTGACCACATGAAAACCTTGCACAGGCAATCATCTCAGTTATATATATAGGCTTTGTTCTAAGTTGGAATAATAGCAATGTTGAGTGTTAAACTATTTTTAAAAACAAAATGTATGATTTTACCTAGGTAGATACTGATACTTTTATCTTCCCTCTGTATAACATTAAAACTTATTTTTGTTAAAATATTATACATATTATGAGTGTTACTAATATTAATTGACATAGATGTTCAATTCAGTTTATATAATGGAATTTTTATGAAGTTGGTACTTGCAGGTATTAGTAGTGCTAAATATTTATTAAATTCATGCATTAATATTTTCCTTTGAAATTAGAAGTCTCACCCTAATAGAGATTTTATTAATTTGTTTTCTTTCTACATCCTAAAAAACTTTATACTATCATGGAGTTTATTAGCCATTTTAAAAATTCTTATAAAAACAAGAAATACCTTCAAGTTTTAATTATTCCAGGAACTATTCTGTCCTTGCAAAGTGAGGGCAGTCCCTGGACTAAATTTGGTTCATGTAAGTAAGTGGGTTTTCGAGGAAACCTTATCTATAAGCAGTTACACATTTCCCACAAGACCAGAGCAGTGTTGACCTCTTTGTGAGACTGAACTGCCTTTATAATATGACTACAAAAATGCTTGCTGGTATTCTACATCTACATTTTTTCACCCAAGAGAAGCCTGTCTTCTCAAAGATAAATAACTCCTCTTGGACCAGGTATTAACTAGCTCTTCAAAAATAATCTTTAAGAAATTTAAATAGTAGAATTCCTACAATTCTAGAGATATTCTAGAGATACAGAATCATCAGAAAGGAGGGTGGGAAGCAGCAAGAGTGAAGGGGTTACCAACAGGCTATTATGAGCTACAGTTTCCGAAATTACTAACAAGTGCTTCCAAAAAGAGAGGACTCTACCTGAATGGAAATATGGGTAAGCAGTTTTGAGAACTAACTCATGGGCCACACATTCTGGATGAATGCAAAACAACCACCACCAAAAACAACCAAAAGCCCATCTGCATCTGCATGTGTGGATGCAGGAGAATTGAATGTCCTGTGGTGATTCAAACCCTGAAGAATACCAGAAATATTCAGTACATGTGTCCTTCCAGGAGGACTGATCCACACGCTTGAGGGGAAGAGTGCTGGAAAGTAGTAAAATAGAGCGGAGCAGGATCATTTATAATAGGGAGAAGGATGATTTAGATTGGGAATGGTAAAACATCATTTCGTATTAGACTGGGGTTGGTGGTAGACCCAGTGGAATAATCCAGGGTAGTAAAATCACTGAAAATAAATGTAATCTTGAAGACAAGGTTCACTGACCTCTAGAAAACACAGAACTAGAGCTAGAAAATCTTGCCAACCAGACTTGACTTTGACAAGCGGAGATAGGCTACATAGAAAGGCTGTATTTTCAGCCCTTTATTAACAATAGGAGAGAGCCCTGGAGCCATGAAGCTGAGAAATTGACCGTGGTCCATCTCCACCTCCTTCACAGGAGTCTTCTTTTCGATGGAATACACAAAAATCCTTGTAATTTGAACATGGGGAAAAAAAGAAAAACCATTTAATGTCAAATGAACTTGGTATAAGAAAAAAGATTAACACAAGGATGCCCACTTTTATCATTGTTATTCAACAAACAGGAACATACTGGAAGTCCTAGCTAGAGCAATAAGAAAAGAGAAAGATATAAAGGGCATCTAAATTGGAATGAAAGAAGTCAAATTATCCTTGTTTGCAGATGAGATGATCTTATATTTGGAAAAATCTAAAGACTCCACCAAAAAACGATTAGAACTGATAAACAAATTCGGTAAAGTTGCAGGATACAAAATCAGCACACAAAAACCAGTAGCATATCTATATGCCAACAGTGGGCAATCTGAAAAAGAAATTGAAAAGCAATCTCATTTATAAAGCCACAAATAAAGTTAAATATCTAGGAATCAACCAAAGTGAAATATCTCTATCATGAAAACTGTAAAACTGATTAATGAAATTGAAGAGGACACCAACAAATGGAAAAATATTCCATGTTCATGGATTGAAAGAATCAATACTGTTAAAATGTTCATACTCCATACTATCCAAAGCAATATACAGATTCAATGCAATCCCTATGAAAATACCAATGAAATTCCTCACAGAAATAGAAAAAAACAATCCTAACATTTATATGGCACCACAAAAGACCCAAAATAGGCAAAGCTGTCCTAAGCAAAAAAACAAAACAAAACAAAACAAAATTGGAGGAATCACATTTACCTGACTGGTATTGGCATAAAAACAGGCACGTAGACCAATGGAACAGAATAGGGAACCCAGAAACAAATCCACACACAGTGAACTCATTTTCAAGAAAGTTGCCAAGAACATACTCTGGAAAAAAGACAGTCTCTTTAATAAATGGTGCTAGGAAAACTGGATATCCATATGCGGAAGAATGAAACTAGACCCCTATCTCTTGCTGTATGCAAAAATCAAATCAAAATGGATTTGGCCGTAAAAAATAATGAGACCCTGTCACTTGCAACAACATAGATGGAACCGAAGATCATTACATTCACTGAAATAAGCCAGGCACAGGATAAACATCACATGTTGTCACTTATTTGTGAGATCTAAAAATAAAAAAAAAATTGAACTCATGGACATAGAGAGTAGAATTGTTACCAGAGGCTGGTAAGGGTAGTAGGGAGGTGGCGGTGGTTAATGGATACAAAAAAATAGAAAGAATGAATAAGACATACTATTTGGTTGCACAACAGGGTGACTATTCAGTAATAATTGTACATATTAAAATAACTAAAAGTGGGGCCAGGCGCGGTGGCTCACGCTTGTAATCCCAGCACTTTGGGAGGCCGAGGAGGGCGGATCACGAGGTCAGGAGATCGAGACCACGGTGAAACCCCGTCTCTACTAAAAATATAAAAAATTAGCCGGGCGTGGTGGCGGGCGCCTGTAGTCCCAGCTACTCGGAGAGGCTGAGGCAGGAGAATGGCGTGAACCCGGGAAGCGGAGCTTGCAGTGAGCCGAGATCGCGCCACTGCACTCCAGCCTGGGCAACAGAGCGAGACTCCATCTCAAAAAATAAAATAAAATAAAATAAAAAATAATAAAATAAAATAACTAAAAGTGTAATTGGATTGTTTGTAACACAGAGGATAAATGCTTGAGGGAATAGATACCCCATTCTCCATGATGCGATTATTTCACATTACATGCCTGCATCAAAACATTTCATGTACCCCACAAATATATATACCTACTATGTACCCACAAAAGTTAAAAAGAAAGAAAAAGAAAAAAGATTAAAACAGACTATCTTGGTCCTTTTGTGCTGCAATAACAGAATACCACAGACTGGGTAATTATAAAGAACAGAAATTTATTATCTCACATTTCCATCAGCAGGGAAGTCCAACATCAAGGTGTCAGCGTCTTGTACAGGCCTTCTTACTTCATCTTCTTCACATGGTGGAAGAGCAAGAGATAGCAAACCCACTCCAGCAAGGTTGTTTTATGACAGCATTAATTAACACCTCCCAACACTGTTGCACTGCGGATTAAAATTTCAACACATGAGTTTTAGGAGAGTACAAAAACATTCAAACTATGGCGCACAGACCAAATAATATTCTAACAGACAATGAAAACGCAACAGAAACTCATCAGAAAAAAATGCAGCCACACAGCTGATGACAATTAATATTTGTAAATGAGTTAAATCATCTAGATTGAAGTTTTTGAAAGAATAGCACATTAGAAATATCAGATATTAGAAGATGTCAGAAGATATTAGAAGATATCAGAAATTAGATGGCAAATAACAGGTTATAAAATGGGAACTCACACAACTCAGAAAAGAATTGTGGGGGAATGTTGCCAAGAAACACCTCGGACTAAATTACAAGAAATATAGGAATAAATAGACTCCACATAAAATACAGTAATGGAGGTAAATTTCAATCCCAGGAACACAGTAGAGGAATTTCCTCTGTCATAAACTCTCCTAAAATTCCATAACAGAGATCTGCATTATACCATTTATTGTTTAAAATGATTACTTAAATGTCCAACCTTTCAAAGAAGTACTTTCCTATGTAAAAGATGGACCATTCAAATATTAGAGCACCCTCTGGATTTCAAAGCCATGAAGTTTAGGTGCAGTTCTTGGCTCACGAGTTCATGCCATTGTTCTACTCCAAAAGGCTCAATTTAATGAGGGAAAGGGAATGGTGGGTCAAAGAAGTCAAGGGTCCCACAGGGTGGCAGTGCTTAGACACTGGCGTCCCCTGGCAAGTTTCCTGTGATCATAGCTTTATCTGAATAGCAGAAGATAATCATCATGAGAACTAACTCATGTTAACCAGACTCAGAGAAGATGCTAATTTCATATTTATATTTATGACGTAACTACCCAAAAGATCAGAATACTCATATGAACTGAGCCAAGAATGTTCTCTCATGTAAGAAAGTCTCTCTGGGAAGCTAGGAATATTGTTTGTCGAGGCTGAAATTGAAGCCAAGCAACTCCTCTGATAGAGCTACTATTCGGACATGCTCTTCAGGAACACCATTAACCAGGAAGGCAAGATCTTCACCCACTATGTCTGTTGTATATTCTTTATTCAGAAATTAAGATAATTAAATACACACTGCTTTTTTAATCAATCATATTTCAGACTTGCCCTGTGGAGGCTGCAAACTGTGAACCCTGAAAATCTGAGACAGGTCTCAGTTAATTTAGAAAGTTTATTTTGCCAAGGTTGAGGAAGTGCACCTGTGACAGAGCTTCAGGAGGTCCTGAGGACCTGTGCCCAAGGTGGTAGGGACACAGCTTTGTTTTATACATTTTAGGGAGACACGAGACATCAATCAGTATGTATAAGATGTATATTGATTGGTTCAGTTCAGAAAGGTGAGACAACTCAAGGCGAAGGCGGGACAACTCAAAGTGAGGAGGGAGCCTTCAGGTCATAGGTAGATAAGAGAAAAATGGTTCCATTCTTTTGAGTTTCTGATTACAAATAATTTATGTATCCTATTAGTTTAGTAGGACAGATGCATTTACTTTATAAATATAAATGCATATATTGGGGCACATGATCAAAAAACCTGAAGACTTCTCCATGAGCAAATTCTGCATGTGGCAGAATATGAACTCTGCTTTGATAAAGTAATCTAGGAGCATATATTCAATAAAAAGTGAAAAATTGATTTTAATTAGCTCTACTGTCTATGAGTAAAAAAAGCCTGATATTTAAAAAATGTAATGCATTCTAAAGAAATACTTTAAAAGCGTTGAAATACTTTTCAAAGGATTCTTTCTTTAAAAATCTAGTTTCTTTGTTATTTCTAAATGAGTTTTCACCCGTGGCCACTTAGTCATATATTATTGTGGAGCTTTTTCAACAGTTTAGTCTTTATTTAGACTAGAAAATGTATTCACTGTTTTAGATTGACTCTTGGGATAACAAAATCCACATTTTGCAAGCAGCAGCCATGCCAAATTGCCCATGCTATTTGTGGTTTACTTCCAGCCTCCTAGATCCTGTCGTACAAGCTTTTACTTTGCATGTGACTTTATCCTCGACGAATTTTATTGCATGTGCTGGCACCTCCATTCTTCCTAAGTACTTTTACATACTGAGTCAGGTCTCATTTTTTTTTTTTTTTTTTTTGTCTTTAACTATGGATTGCTTTTTCCTCTTCACGTATTCACACTGCCATTCTGAGATTTTGGAATACATTCATCCTTTAATTCTTTCCATTATTCTTCAAGAACATTTTTAGAGGAACTTCTTATTCTGTTATTTTCCCCACACATCAAAGTTACCATTATTAATATTTGGGGGTATGGCTTTCCAAGGCTGCTTCTATGTGGGTAGATGTAGATGTGTTTTTTACAATCCCAAGTGGGGTCATACTAAACACGTGGCCATGTAATCTACTTCTGTCAATTAATATATCAAGAAATTCCCCTAATATTATTCGAGTTTAGTAAAATAATTTCAATGGTATCGTATTATTCCAGCACAATAACCTGCTATAATTTATTCAACCAATATCCTATCAGACATTTAGGTCAATTCCAGCTTGGGAGCTATTACGGACAAGGGTATCATAAATAGATTCTAATGGACTCTTTCCTATTATTTGTGATTATTTCTTCTGGATAAATTCTTAGAAATGGATAACGGGTCAATAGGTAGCTAGGCATTTTTAAGCTTTTCTGATATATATTTTTTTTTTGAGAGGCGTGAATTAATATTTTATTTTTATTTTTATTTTTATTATTGTAGAGACACAGTCTTACTCTGTTGCACCAGGCTAGAGTACAGTGGCATAGTCACCTCACTGCAGACTTGAACTTTCAGCCTCAAGCAATCCTCCCACATGAATTAATATTTAAATAGTATGTCCATTAAGGAAATGATGAAAATTCCAGTTTCTCACAGATTTCAATTTTAAAAACCACAAATTACCTTGTTTATGAAAGAATTATTTGATAATCTTCTTTGAGTTTTCAGTGTTCACCCATGGGGGAAAAAAACATTTTCCTGAGATTCATGTATAATTCATTATTCTTATTTCCAAGTTAGATGCTCCCTGAGACCCCTGGGAACAAAACTGGGCAAACAGTACATTTGTGTAAGGAAAAAGTCTAGGCTAGAAGCCAGCACCACCATTTACAGTTAGGTGGATTGTGCCCTTTCCGATATATTTTTGCCAAATTGTTCTCCAGAAGGCTCTGCAAATGAAAGTGTCTTTTCCCCAACCCTTGTCAACACTGAATATTATCATTAAGATTTTTTTGGACCAATTTGAGTAAAAATGCTATCTAATTTTAATTAAACCTTTTTTTGATTATTAGTAAGGGAGACAAAACAGTGACTTTTCTTTATCTAAAAAAAAAGATTTGGGCCGGGCGTAGTGGCTCACGCCTGTAATCCCAGCACTTTGGGAGGCCGAGGCAGGCAGATCACAAAGTCAAGAGATGGAGACCATTCTGGCCAACATGGTGAAACCCCGTCTCTACTAAAAATACAAAAATTAGCTGGGCGTGGTGGCCCGCACCTGTAGTCCCAGCTACTCAGAAGGCTGAGGCAGGAGAATCGCTTGAACCCAGGGAGCTGGAGGTTGCAGTGAGCCGAGATCATGCCACTGCACTCCAGTCTGGTGAAAGAGCGAGACTCCGTCTCAAAAAAAAAGACATGTAAAATGTCTATTTTCTTCCTTTGGTGTTATATTTAGAAAGTCTTCCCAATTCCAAGATTTTGTTACAATCTTCTGTATAGATTTTTTAGTACTTTTGTTGTCTTACCTTTCACATCGAAATATTTCATCTAACTGGAATTTGTTTTAGTAGGCAGAGGTTATGAGTTAAGACTCTAAATGAACTTTTTCTAAATGGTTATACACTTGTCCCAGCATCATTACAGAGCTTTCATTGCCCATCCAGATTTTTCTTAGCAGAGAGGAATAAATGCCAGCAGAAAAAGAGAAATTAGTTCTCAGTTGCTGAGAAACATTTTCATTTCTTTCTAAATATGGATTCATACTGTTCCACATTCTATAATTTTTTTCTGCCACCATAGTGCCATATATTACTGAAAAAAATATATAGTAGAAACTTGTTGCACTACAAGTGCTGAGAATTATGCCACTATCTCTTTTTATAAAAGTCTTCTTGTGTTATATTGACAGCTACTTTCAAAAGTGTTTTAAAACACACTTTCACCTCACTTCTTTAAAACTGCTCTGAAGCTCTGAAAATCTAAAGATGTCTTCTTTCTTTTGACCTGTAGGTGGCAAACTTCTACTCCTACGCCCTTTGAAAATTGTGACCTGCCGCTTTAAAATCCACAAAATAAAAGATTATTGTAGTGTGGAGTAGCATAAATCTGTAAGTAAGGGATTAAAAGTAACAGGAACTCTTTGGGCAGTTTCTTTTTTATTACTGTATGTTTGGAGCTAGTCGGCATAGGCCAGGGGCAGAGCCCCAGCTCTGCTATTAACTAAAGGTGACTTGGGAAAGTGATTCATTTTCTCTTGGCCTGTTATGTCACATGTAAATGACAAAGTTGAACAAGGTCACGCCTGTTATACTTTTTTACTCTAAATTCTATGATTCCTATTGCTAAATTATATCCCTGACAGATTTTGAGTGATAGTGAAACCCATTTGAAAGGGAGAAATATGACAAATAATTGCTCCTTAAAAGATTATAATGGTAAGGCCAGGCTTTATAATTTTATTATGGGCACAGTGTGGATGTATGTAATGCTACTGAACTACACACTTAAAAGTGTTTAAGATCATACGTGTTATAATAAATTTATGTAACAACATAAAATTTATGTAATTATGTGGTAAAATACACATAACATAAAATTTATGTAATTTTAAGTAAATAAAATTTATTGCCAAAAATTTATTATACCATGTTTATAACATGGGGTGGGGCACAGTGGCTGACACCAGTAATCACGGCTCTTTGGGAGGCCAAGGTGGGAGTATCACTTGAGCCCAAGAGTTTGAGACCAGCCTGAGCAATGTAGACAGACCTCATCTCTACAAAAATTTAAAAATTACCCAGGTGTGGTAATGCACGCTTGTAGTCCCAGCTACTCAGGAGACTGAGGCAAGGGGGTTGCTTAAGCCCAGGAAGGCGAGGCTGCAGTGAGCTGTGTTTGTGCCACTGCATTCCAGTCTGGGCAACAGAAGAAGACTATCTCAAAAAAAAAAAAAAAATGGGGGTTTCAAAAATTGGTCAGTTATTGATTCAAGCCATTATAATGACTTATTTTATTACAAACTACAAGTAGTACAATAGAGAATGAAATAACTTTTTCAATTATATGGAAACAAATTAACTTAGATCTCTTGTCACTAGAGCCTTATCAGTAAATTACAGTGGGTTCAAAAGTAGAATGTAAAATATGAATCTACCAGAAACCAGACTATACAATGTAATACTCAAAGAAACCAGAATAACATATTGATCCCTTTTGTGGATGGGGAGATAAATTAGTGGCTATTTAAAAAATAGTTTATTAAATGCAAAATACATATTTCCATATTACAAGAATAAAAACACCATCAAATGACAGGAAGAACTAAATGTGACACACCATAAAAAGGTTACTATTTTATATATAAATATGTTTCAGCTGGGATCTCCCTGATCCCAGGTTATACCTGACCCAAACCTTATATCCAGTAACTACCCTCCTCAAAATTTTATTGTGCCTCATTCTCTCTCTCTCTCACACACACACACCCCCCACACCTTTTTACTTCTCTTTGTCATCAGTGTTTTATTGCCACTTTTTTTGCCTTCATCACCCTTTATTTCCCTAATCTTAGTGACTATAACCAATCCACCTTTTGTATCAAGCATTTCTGGGGCTTTTACATTATTAAAAATGTTAGTAAGTTATAGAGGTGACAACTTTCGAAATGTGGAGTGGTGACCTTTTACTGTTTCCTCATTACACCCTCCTTTTTTGCTTTTATACCTTCTTTTCTTCTCTTCTCCTTTCCTTTTCCTTAATTAAAATAATCCCTAGTCTCAGGAGAGGCTGTTCTTATACTCACCCTCCACCACAAACTGCCATTTTCCAAAAAAGCACAGCCTTTCTAATTAACAGGCATACTAGGTGTCTAATTTTATCTATAAGGTTGGCATTTAAATTCCATTTAATAACAAATAAAGAAAAACAATTTACACAAGAAATTGTGGGAAAATGCACAACTTTGCTCTATAGGAGCAGTATAGGCAAAGCACTTTACAGCAGCATTACATCCTAGTTACAGTAGAAAATATACAAAAGATAAAACTCAGTGGGCATGTAGAAAAGCATGCATTTATATACCTTGCTGGAAAAAATAAAAATTGGTTCAATTTTAAATTGTTCTTATACAAAAATGTTTATAATTCTTATACAGGCCGGGCGCGGTGGCTCACGCTTGTAATCCCAGCAATTTGGGAGGCCGAGGCGGTTGGATCACGAGGTCAGGAGATCGAGACCACGGTGAAACCCCATCTCTACTAAAAAATACAAAAAAAAAAAAAATTAGCCTGGCGTGATGGCGGGCGCCTGTAGTCCCAGCTACTCGGAGAGGCTGAGGCAGGAGAATGGCGTGAACCAGGGAGGCGGAGCTTGCAGTGAGCCGAGATCGCGCCACTCTACTCCAGCCTGGGCGACAGAGTGAGACTCCATCTCAAAAAATAAAATAAAATAAAAAAAAATTCTTATACAAAAATGTTTATAGGCATATTATTAAAAAATGAAAGCAACCCAAATAATCCACAATGGGGGACATTTAGACAAATAAGATATATTAATATGATGAAATGAGTACTGTATAGTATTTTTAATGTCAAATATGTATTTTACTTCAACACATAAAAATATTTATAAACAGTGATAAATTAAAACAGAACCCAAGATAATATTAACTTTATTACTATTTAAAAACAACAAAGATTACAACTCATAAGAATATAAATACTTTCAATTTCTGTTCAATTTGGAAAGCTGTTTCAAGTTTTTGAAATGACAATTCCAACTACTAGTCATAATTATTCTATCTAGTATTATATCTCTATGAAAACTAAGACCAATTGTTCAGCCTATTTGACTTGATTTTAATAGTCTAAACCATTTCCAAAAGATTTTTTTCCTTCTAGAATTAACTTAACCAAAGTTTCCTACATACTAGAATTTATTTATTTATTTAGATAGTTAGTTAATTAGTTAGTTATTTTGAGACAAAGTCTCGCTCTTGTCCCCCAAGCTAGAGTGCAATGGCACGATCTAGGCTCACTGCAACCTCCCCCTCCCGGGTTCAAGCGATTCTCCTGCCTCAGCCTCCCAAGTAGCTGGGATTACAGGTGCCTGCCGCCACAGCTGGCTACTTTTTGTATTTTTAGTAGAGATGGGGGTTTCACCATGTTGTCCAGGCTGGTCTCAAACTCCTGACCTTAGGTGATCCACCCGCCTCAGCCTCCCAAAGTGCTGGGATTACAGGCGTGAGCCACCGCGCCTGGCCCATACTAGATTTATTTTAAGTCACATTTTTCCTGTGCACTAACTGAATGAATATAGGACTATATTAGATATCTTTAAAAGTTTATTCGTGTACGGCATTCTCAAAAATACCTGGCCAATACTGCTTAAAACAGTCAGTGCCATCAAAAACAAGGAAATTCTGAGAAATGGTCACAGCCAAGAGAAGCACAAGGAGATAGAAGGACTAAAGGTAATATATATGGTGCCCTGGATGGGATTGTGGAACAGAAAAGGAATATTAAGTGATAACTAAGAAAATCAGAATAAAGTATAGACTTTAGTTAATAATTATGTATCAATATTAGTTCATTAATTGTGACAAGTATACTATACTAATGTAAGATGTTAATAAGGGAAAATAGATGTGGGGTGCTATGGTCTAAATGTGCCCCCTAAAATTCATGTATTGGAACTGTATTCTCCAATGCAATGGGGTTGGGAGGTAGGTTCTAATGGGAAGTGTTTGGGTCATGTGGGCAAAGCCCTCATGAATGGATTAATACTGCTATAAAAAGAGCTTTCAGGAGTGGGTTCTCTCTTCTCTTCTGCTGTATGAGGACAAAGAGTTTGTCCCTTTTTTGGCCCTTCTGCCTTCCTTCATGTGAGGACACAGCAAGAAGGCCCTCATCAGATGCCAACACCTTGATCTTGGACTTCTCAGCCTCCATAGCTGTGGAAGAATAAATTTCTGTTCTTTATAAATTACTTAGTCTTTGGTATTCTGTTAGAGCAGCACAAAGCAACCAAGTACATGGGTATATTGGAATTCTCTGGACTATTTTCACAATTTTTCTATAAGTCTAAAGCTATTCTAATAAAATTATAAATTTATTTTAAAAACACATTAGTGTGTTCAGACTAACAGTACCTAATGTATTGAAATTAATGTACTAAGTAATTGAACCTAGTTTTCTGTGAGTAGTAAGCTAATAAGGCAAAAAATTACTGGGTCATACCTATAATCATGTAATGGTTCAAAAGAACACGTCAGTGGGCCGGGCGCGGTGGCTCACGCTTGTAATCCCAGCACTTTGGGAGGTCGAGGCGGGCGGATCACAAGGTCAGGAGATCGAGACCACGGTGAAACCCCGTCTCTACTAAAAATACAAAAAAAAAAAAAAAAATTAGCCGGGCGGCAGGCGCCTGTAGTCCCAGCTACTCGGAGAGGCTGAGGCAGGAGAATGGCGTGAACCCAGGAGGCGGAGCTTGCAGTGAGCCGAGATCGCGCCACTGCACTCCAGCCTGGGCGACAGAGAGAGACTCCGTCTCAAAAAAAAAAAAAAAAAAGAATACGTCAGTAACAGAAGATATCCTTCAGTAAAGCGAAAGATACATTATTAAGAGCTGAGAATATAGAAAGTACTCTATACAGGAAAGAACCATCCTCACCCCAGGCATATATAAGTTATTTCCAAAAGGAACAAATGATGGGAATACATCCCAAGAGCAGACTGCCAATTCTAGCCTCTAACAAAACCTTCTTACCTATCGTTATGTCAAATTGTTACTTTTATACTATAATATTTAATGAAATCTATTTCAGACTATTTTGAGGTTTCTTTTCCTTTTCTGAATTTTTTTCCTTTTCCATTTATTTTGCCATTTTTCCTGGCAGTTGTATTTTTAAAATTTCCCAATATGTTTATCTGGTGAAGTGAAGAAGAGTCTTTGTACACTGTCTACTATGAATGAAAGCAAATTGGGAAGTTCCCAGCCTGTTGACAATGTTGAGCCCTGGTTTGATGTCTAAAAAAAGTAGACCTGTTTCCTGTGTTAACCTCCGTGCAGGAGGTGGAAAAGGCCACTTCCCGATAGGTTTCCACTTTGGGCTAAACATCAAATTAAAAGTGAAACAGATGTAATACATTTGTCCCTCACCACTTAATTAAATCATGTTTTAAAATAGTTTCTTGTTAACGGATTCAAAATGTTTTAAACTAACATTAGTGTTTTCTTGTTTGAAAGCAATAGAAACTTCTGTTGAAGTCATTTATTTTCCTACAAATAATCATTGGCTTCCTGTAGTATTTCTAAAACTGCCTTGTAAGAATTACATGGACCACTTGTCAAAATGCAGATTTCCAGACCTAAAAGTGGTCTTTTTAATTAGAGCCTTCCCATCAGTTAAGTTTTTTGTAGTAATTCTTAACCCCAGCTACACAATAGAATCACCTGGAGATCTACTAATGTCCAGCCTACCCCTTTCATACCCCAGATTTTCATTTATTTTACTGAATGGGGCCTACACACCAGTGTGTTTTAACTCTCTCTGATTGGTACTAGGGTGTAGCCAGGGTAAAAAACCACTAGTCTTGTGTTTGGAACCAAAATTAATCAGAAAAACCTGTACTTCGCTCCTGAGGCTTTATTTAAAACACATTGGCTACTGAACACACCATATGGATCTCACGAGCATAAGGTTGAGCAAAAGAAGCGAGACACAAAAGAGAACATACTAACTGGTAATAGATTCAGGGTTTCATTTGGGGATCAGAGAAACCCTATAAATATCTGGAATTAAATAGTGGTGATGTTTGCACAACATAGTAAATTTACTAAAATCCACTGACATGTACTTTAGTTTTTTTTTGCTGTTGTTTTTTGTTTTTTGTTTTTGACACTGGGTCTCGCCCTGTCGCCCAGGCTGGAGTACAGTGGCGCGATCTCGGCCACTGATCACCGAGATAAAGAAAACAAACAGCAGTCTTAAGACTTGTACCCCGCCTCCCAGGTTCAAGCAATTCTCCTGCCTCAACCTCCCAAGTAGCTGGGATTACAGGTGTGCACCATCATGCCCAGCTAATTTTTGTATTTTTAGTAGAGACAGGGTTTCACCATGTTGGCCAGGCTGGTCTCGAACTCCTGACCTCAAGTGATTCATCCACCTCAGCCTCCCAAAGTGCTGGGATTACAGGCGTGAGCCACTGTGCCTGGCCGAAACATACATTTTAAATTAGTGAATTTTATGTTATATAAAGTATATATAATCTTAATTTTAAAATGTTATTAAAAATAGTAAGCATGCTGTATGACCATGTTTGCAAATTTCAAAAACAAGCATGTCTTAACCAAAGTGTTAGAATTCAGTTTAGTGGTTATCTTTGGGGAAGAGGGAAGAAGTCGTGAACGGCCAGGAGAACAAGGAAGGCTCTGGGATGCTGACAGTGTTCCTATTCCTTATCCTGGGTGTTAGTTACAGGGGCAAACTTGCTTTCCAAGCATTCATTTTTGAGCTGTATATTTATGATTTGTGCTTTGGGAAGACTCTGAGTCATCGAGAGAAGGTTAAAAAATATTCAAGCTCCTCGATTTTCCCGCATTCCTGAGAATGCAGGAAAAACTGACTAAGATTTCTATCTTAACCTATAATCAAAGCAAGTCTCCTAAGACATGAAGATAATTTTTGACAGTAGAGGTCATTTAATATTGTAACAGTTTACCAAAGAAGGCTATGGAATCTCTGTCTTCAGAGGTCTCTGAAAAATAGCCTTGCTATAAAATCAGTTCTGTTTTGGGACAGTATCTTGTGGTAATTGGTCAGATACTATTTGAGATCTAATCCAGTCTACATTTAAATTATATCTACTTCTTATTCTGGAAATAAAAAATAAGACAAAACAAAAACTCGGAGATCCTTGATTCCTCCTACCAGGAAGATACTTGCCAAGAAGACTTAGGTAATGCACATATTTTTAGTTACAGCAAACTATTGTAATCTAGTATGCCATTCGTCAAGCTGAATTTCCCTAAACTCAATTTAATTTTTTCTGTCTTTCTCTTATTGCCAACACGTTTTTCTTAATTGCTGTCAATACGCTGATAGCCCTAGACTCTTCTTTCCCTCTTTCTTTACTTACTGCTTTTCCAGGCTCTATGAATTTAGTTCTTTCTCACTTTCTTTATATGCTCTGGGGTTTTATCACTTCATTGCCTCTTTTTATATTTCACTAGTTTCACTCATGTTTCTAAGACTTTTCATTTCCAGAAATGACTATGATATTGTGAGACTCTAGAAAATGTCCACTTCATTTGCCATATGTTTGTAAGCTAAGACAGTATGGTTCAACATTGTTCAACATTGACTCCTCTGGTTCCAGGATTACATCTTTAGGATTGAGTCATTTAGCATTGCCACTGATTTCATAATCTCTCTTTTGCATGCAATCCATTTCCTTTGAAATCTTTTTGTGAATTTCCAGAGCTCCTTCTTATTCCATTACTTATCCCGTTCCAAGACTATGCCTTTGTATTCTTACATCTAAGGTTTTATTTCTTTTATAAAGAAACCAAACAGCAGTTTTAAATGTGCTTTGTTCTTAATTGTTCTAATTTCTCCAAGGCTATCACCATATTATAAGTACTCATAATATTAGCCAGATTCAGAGAAAATGACTAATTTTTTTTCTAGTTCTCGATTTTTCCAATTGTTTCTTCATTGATTGACAAATCTTATGTCAGCTTTTTATTAATGATGCTATTTGTTTCCACTTAAGGAAAGTAAAATTACAGAAAAAGTGCATCTTATTTACCAGCTACCGAGTATATATGTATCCCCTTATTGAGGATCAAATCCCTGTAATAGCACAGATAATTTTTCTAGCTAGAATGAATTTTATAGATTTTCTCCTTGAATCATCTCATTTTACAGATGAGGAAACTGAGACCCAGAGAAATTCACATAGTTAACTACTAATAAAGTGATTTTTATTTCACAATTCTTTGTCACTTTATTGTGCTTAACTTACATCTTTTTTTCTGAGATATGTGTGTATGTATATATCTGTGTGTGTATGTGTATATGTGTGTGTGTGTATATATATATATATATATATATATATATATACTTTTTTTGTCTTTTTTGAAAAGATAAGCTCTTTCTTGCTCTGTTGCCCAGGCTGGAGTGCAGTGGCATGATCTCTGCTCACTGCAACCTCCACCTCCTGAGTTCAAGCCATTTTTGTGCCTCAGCCTCCATCTGGAGTAGTTGAGATTATAAGTGGGCCCCACCATGACTACGCCTGGCTAATTTTTGTATTTTTAGCAGAGATGGGGTTTGACCCATGTTGGTCAGGCCAGTCTCAAACTCCTGGCCTCAAGTGATCCACCTGCCTTGGCCTCCCAAAGTGCTGGGATTACAGGCATGAGCCACCGCACCTGGCCTCTAAGCAATATTTTTTAAAGTGTTAATAATACTTTTAACATGGGCACAGTGAGCCAGTTTAGCTTTCCTCATGTTTATTTTCTTTAAAACTGTTTGGTAAATCATTACCTCCTTTTTAGTACTAGCTGTTCAAGTTAACTATTTCTGCACCGTTCAATACATTATTATATTAGCACAAATTTAAGAACTTTCTCAAGGTGGTTCACCTTTCTTTGTTGGGGGTAGTGTTTAATATATTAATTTCTTTTACCCCCCCTTTACTGAATTTTCCAAGTCTACTCCAAGAAAAGATCAATTTTTCCACACTATCAAGCTTGATTTCTTTTTAAAGATACACATTGGATGATAACAACAGCCGACCTATATTAAGCATTATGTTTATTGCTCCCATTTTACTGATGAGATAACTGAGGCACAGAAGTGCTCTTCATGACACGGTGGGAGGAAGCCTAGGCTTTCGTGTTCTAGATCTAATACACTTTCTACTTTTTTTGCAGCAATTTGGTTAATATGATTCAATATTGCTGACAAACTTCATTTTTGAATAAACACCATTGTAAATCATAAAAAGTTTATTTTTGTAAAATTACCAAGGCTATAAATGTGGAAAAGATATTAAACTCATTTTCTCTAGCTTTAGGCTCAAACATAGTAATGACTAGTAGCGTCTGAAGTGGTGTGCACCCACTCCATAGAGGGCACAAAAAGATGCATGGGAGTACAGGGAGAAATATCAAAACTGCATTTTTATTTAACATTGTATATATCCCATTAATAAATTCAACTTTACGTGTTGCTTAATGTGCATTCTATACTTGTATATAGTACTTGTGTATAATTTATAAATTTGTAAAAGCAAGATTTAACCTCATCCAAAGAGAGGCCTGGTCTTAGTCCTCAGCTCCCAGGAGGTGATCTCTGAGCCCTTGGAGTGTCCTGCCTGATAAGAGTATCTTTGTTTACCTGGGGACATTGGGCCACACTGGATAGTCTAACAATGTGATGTATGGTATGGTAGGAGCTTGGGGCCATGCAATATCAGCGTGACATTTGGTGGGACTGGAGAATAAAGGCATCACCAGGCCCCACTAGAAACTGTGGACATCAAGGCTTGAGTAAGCTTCCCTGTTTAGCAATACTCGTGTGTATTGTCACACATCATTCCCAGCAGTAGTTAATGCTGTCCATGACTCCACAGGGAGAGGACAGTTGGAAACCCTGCCCTATGCACTCCTTCCTTTGGCTGATTTTAATCTGTATCCTTTCATTGTAATAAACCATAACTGTGAGTATAACAACAGCTTTGAATGAGTTCTGTGAGTCCTAGTGAATTATTGAACTTGAAAGTGGTCTTGGGGACCACCTGAACTTGCAATTGGGGTCAGAAGTGTTTATGGACCTGGGTTCTTTCACACTCTGTTTTGGTAGCTATGAACAGAAATGTTGGGCCCATTAGTCTAGGCCATATTAGCAAATGATTACCTATTTTCTTCTTAAATTTCTAGGAAGATGTAAATTTCTTTAATGATCTATGTCTTAGTCCATTTGTGTTGCAAATGGAGTAAATGTTTTTGTTGTTGTTTTGTTTTGTTAGGTTTTTTTTGAGACGGAGTCTCGCTCTGTCACCTAGGCTGGAGTGCCATGGCAAGATCTTAGCTCACTGCAACCTCCATCTCCCGGGCTCAAGCGATTCCCCTGCTTCGGCCTCCTGAGTAGCTGGAACTACAGGCATGCACCACCACACCCAGCTAATTTTTTTGTATTTTTAGTAGATTTGGGGTTTCACCATGTTGGCCAGGCTAGTCTTGAACTCTTGACCTCAAATGATCCACCTGCCTCGGCCTCCCAAAGTGCTGGGATTACAGGCATGAGCCACCACACTGGCTCAAGTGGACTAAATGTTATAATATCTTAGACTGAGTAATTATAAACAACAGAAATTTATTTTCTCAGAGTTCTGGAGGCTAGGAAGTCCAAGATCAAGGTACCAACAGATTTGGTATCTGGTGACAGATTTTTACTTCCAAGATGGCACCTTGTTGCTGTGTCCTCACATACCAGAAGGGAAAAAGCAGGGGAGAGGGGGAAAGGGGCCTAGCTAATATCTTCCAGCTCTTTTATAAGGCTGCTAATCCCATTCATGAGGGCTCTGTCCTCCTGACTTAATTAGCCCTTAAAGGCCCGAGCTCTTAATACTATCACATTGGCGATTAAGTTTCAACTTAAAATTTTGGAAGGATGCATTCAGACCATAGCAACCCATTTTACAATGATAGTATAAATATAAGGCCATTTATGGCAACAATAAATAATGGTCAACTTTCACTTGCTTTCAAAATGTAAGCCCTTTTCCTATTTTATTCTCCTTGAGTGTATTGTTCTCATCTTCAATGCATGGAAAAAAAATGGCATAGAGGCATAATTTTTCAAAAGCCAATTACCTCAATGGCTATGGTTGCAAGCTCTCATGCATGGTTCATGAAAGTCCAGAGACTGGTTCTTCTTTGTGACGGTAAAAGAAGATGCGAACTTATGAATAAAGGTGACAAGATACACATGGCCTCATATCAGGCTATGAGAGATTAAAGCCAGAGGGCTAAGTAAACCTTAGGTTTTATGAGTTATCTAAGAATTCAGTGCTCTAATTTTTCCCTGATTCTGGGCTTGGACAAAAAATGCTTGAAATGACTCTTTAAAAATTATACTGAGAGAAATGAGGCTAAAGCTTCTGGAACCATAAAGATTCCACGGAACTTTTTTTGAAAGGAATTAAACATCTGTGCTATGAATTAAATAGAAGTCTAGAAATGGCTTCAAGAGATGAGTAACTGGGAGGCCGAGGCGGGTGGATCACGAGGTCAGGAGATCGAGACCACGGTGAAACCCCGTCTCTACTAAAAATACAAAAAATTAGCCGGGCGAAGTGGCGGGCGCCTGTAGTCCCAGCTACTCGTGAGGCTGAGGCAGGAGAGTCAGTTGAACCCGGGAGGTTGGAGGTTCCAATGAGCCAAGATCACACCACTGCTCTGCAGGCTGGGCGACAGAGCGAAATTCCGTCTTAAAAAAAAAACAAAAAACCTAAATTGATAAACAAAACATATACAATAATTTCTACTTAATTTTGCAGTTATTATTTCTATTTTCTCTGCTATAGCTATCATGTAATATTCTCTATAGTTTAAAGAAGACTAAAGAAGGGAAAATGTAATCTACTTATTCCGATATTAGAAAATACTTGAATCTTCTTCCCATCTTAACTATAGAATTATGGTTTTTCTTTTTAAAATTCTTAATGACAAGTTTTTTTTTATTTCATTACTAACTTGTGTCAACCACACAGCAGGCAAGGCTAAGGCCAAGTCCAAGTCCTCAGACATTTGGCCAGTAAAGGCACTGTAAGCCCATTTTAGTTTTAGACTGTTTATTGCTTCCATGGACAGCAAAGAAAAAGTAGCAAAGGCACCAGTTTTCCTTGGTCCTTGTTCCACACACCAGAAAGAATGACACTGACACAAAAGGGCAGGATGATAGCAAAATGAGTTGTGGTACACTCTGTTGCCAAGGAGGGAATTCTAGATTGTAACTAAGCAGTTCTATAGCCAGCAACTCTGTCTAAAAAGGGTGAGGCAGAAAGCCTCACACCTCATCTGAACTTGGGAGGCGACAAGAAACTCTCAATGTCAGTTTCCCTGGTAGCCAGGGAAGTGAGTGAGAAATGTCCTTGTGGCAGCTCATTGCAAGCCTCCATGCTCTCATGCTCCAGTAAGGCCATAGGGAAGATTCCCCAAGGCGTAAGGTCAGACTGTAATTCAGACCTTTCCCACATGGCTATGTGGATCTTTCTAAGGTGCAAAGCCACTAGGGCACCATGGCAGAGCTGTCCCCCTACAACTCATTGGCCACCTACCTGACCTGTAGAGTCCCTCACATCTTCCTATCTGCAATAAGACTTTCTTCACTTTTCGCCTTTCCTGTTTGTAAAGTAAAGCCGTATGATCCATCTGCATAGAACTCTCTGCCTGCTCTCTTTAGTTAACTACATTTTCCCAAATTACGTAATGCCTTTTACTATGCTATGAGAAATAAGAAAAAGTATGAGTAATATACTGTTGTGTAATCAATCACCCCAAAACGTAGTGGCTTAAAACAACAACCATTTCCTATTTCCCACGATTCTGTGAGTTGTTTGGGTGCTCCTCTCCTGTTTTTGCCTGGGCATACTGCTTGGAGGTCGAAGATGGCCTCCAGCACACATTTGACCGTTGGTGATGACTATCAGTTGGGGCATGTTGGTTCTCCTCCACGTAGCCTCTCAGCTTCAGAAAGGTAAAATGGCTGCCTTACAATGTCAGTCTCAGGGCAGCATTCCCAGAGAACAAAGGCAGAAACCCTAAGACCTTTTAAGGTCTAGTTTGGAAGTCACACAACTTTACTTCTACCACATTTTCTTTTAGTTAATGCATATGACAAAGCCCAGAATCAAAGTATGAGAAATAAACTCCCTCTCTTGATAGAATGATTTACAGAAGAGTGTTTCCATGTTTTTCAAAAATGCAAAAAGAGGAAAAATTGACTACTTGAAATGAATAGGTTCATTGAAGCTCTTCATTCAGGTAAGTAAGAATGCCAATAGACTGAATATCTTCAGTTCTAGTCTAAATCACTGTTCAGTTCTAAATCACTGTAACACTAAGAGGTCACAAGAATTAAAAAAAAAAGGAAACTGGCCGGGCACAGTGGCTCACGCTTGTAATCTCAGCACTTTGGGAGGCCAAGGTGGGCAGATCACGAGGTCAGGAGATCGAGACCACGGTGAAACCCCGTCTCTACTAAAAATACAAAAAAATTAGCCGGGCGTGGTGGCGGATGCCTGTAGTCCCAGCTACTGGGAGAGGCTGAGGCAGGAGAATGGCATGAACCCCGGGAGGCGGAGCTTGCAGTGAGCCGAGATCGTGCCACTGCACTCCAGCCTGAGTGACAGAGCAAGACTTCGTCTCAAAAAAAAAAAAAAAGGAAACTACAAAAGTTGTCATAAGCCCAGAAAGTTTTTGCAAGAGGAAGTGGAGGCACTAAGTCTTATTTCCCTAGACAATGTGACCTGACAAGTGTGCTTTCCAAACCTCAAAGAGTTATGACAATTTCATTCCAAGCCTCTTTGGTTAATAATAGAATGGAGAAGACCAGGTAAAGATTTCGTAACTGAAAAGGGAATTTGCAAATTAACTCTCTCAGTTGGCCAACATTCACTGACAGAAGTTGGCATTTTTATTACCATCTACCTTGCATAACTGGTGAGAGTTAAATGAGAACATGAATGTAATGTGCCTGCTGTAATGCCTGGCTTACCTTTGCCAATAGTTGCTACTATTGTTTTATTCAAGCCTTCACCAAGAATTTCATTGTTCAACAATAGACATTCTATTAAGTACTTAATATATTTTTATGATCAAAATGGGTGCTTGATAGACTTGCTTTTAAAACTTTACAAGCTAAAATTATCATTGCCATAGTGTATAGGGTAAAACTTGGGAATGTCCATTTTCTATTTATCCATATGATGAAAACTGATCTTGCACACTTACAACAGTCAGCTATTGCTATATAACAAATAATCACCAAAAGCTCAGTGCTAATTAACAAAAGAATTTTTTGCTCATGGGTAGGGCAGTTCAGCCTTGATCTGTGGCACCTGGTTGACTCTGCTTCATTCTGCAAGTCTATAGATAGGTTGGAACAGCTCTGTTCAACGTGTATTTATTCTGAGGCTCAGGTTAAAGGGGCAGCAAGTACCCTCAATAGCTCTTCTAGTGGTGAAAGGATGCAAAAGTATGCAGCTTCTCTTAAGGTCGAGGTTCAGAACTGGCACACTGTCACTTCCACTCAAGACAATAGAATGGCCAACTTCACCTTTAGTGAGAGGAACTACCTAGCAAATCACAGGGCAAGCTCTAAGTTATAAAAAGAGATGAAGAATTTCAGCCAATAATGCATTCTACCACCAGGGTGTTTAAAGAATATTGGCCAAACTGTCTGCAGACACTCCCTAGACCTGCTTGCACAAAGAGGCACATACCCTGGTTTAGGCTTCTTATGCTTTCCTAATAAAACACAAATCCCTTGGCTGACTGTTAAAGCTTATGGTTCTATCCTCAAACAATAATACAGGGTGTCTGCCTATTAGTTACTTAACAGAATATACCTTTGAATTATGTGCATATTCGGCCGGGCGCGGTGGCTCACGCTTGTAATCCCAGCACTTTGGGAGGCCGAGGCGGGCAGATCACGAGGTCAGGAAATCGAGACCACGGTGAAACCCCGTCTCTAGGGGCCGGTGGCGGGCACCTGTAGTCCACTACCGAGAGAGGCTGAGGCAGAGGCAGAGCTTGCAGCGAGCCAAGACCCCCCCGCTCCCCCCCAGGGGGGAAGGAAGGAGACCCCCTCTCCCAAAAAAAAAAAAAAAAAAAAAGAATTATGTGCATATTCATAGGAATCAGCAAATATTTTATATCTGAATCAAGAGATTAGAGGAAAAAAGATAGTTAAACTACATGTAGATAATTAAAATTAGATACTAAAATGTAGATAATTTAATTACACATTAAATTATCGAAAAATGTAGATTTTTTAAAAAAAGACAAAAATAATACCATGGCATTTTTATGGGAAAGAATTTGGCAATATCTGTAAAAATGATAAATGCCAGTAGGAAGATTTTGTCTTATAGGCCATTCATGTGTGAAATGATGTATGTGATTACTCATTGTAACATTGTTTGTGATAAAGATGGAAAGTAACATAGATGTCCATTAACTAGAAACCACTGGAATAAATTAGGACAATTCATATACTGTCATATGAGGCCACTAACAAGAATGTGGTAGATCTTTATGTAATAATAATACAATCTGTCCTAAGAGGTATGGAGGACACATAACATAGATTCAACCTACCACTAATTGGTATCACCAAAATACATATACTATGATTCCATTTTTGTGAAGATAAAGGTACCCATACAGAAAAATATATATTTACACTGCGGCAACTCTTCTACCATGTCAGCATCAAAGCTCTAACCTGGACAATATGGTCCTCTCTGCTATGGTTACTGTGTAGGGAGAAAAGATATCTTTTCTCTCTCATCTCAGGTTCATGCCTGAGACCCCTGTAACAAAAGAAAGATTAATAAGAAATAAGCATACTAATTTATTTAATATGTTTCACATGACACGGGAGCCTTTGTAAGGAAATGAAAACCCAAAGAAATAGGGAAGCCGTGTATTTTTCATGTTTAGGTTTGATGAAAACTGCAGAGTTGTGCAGGATGATTGGACAAAAGGGAATATGACCTAACAGTAATAAACTGGGGGAAACAGCAAGACCTGTTTGCCTGCATCCTCAGAGATAAGGACATTCTTTCCTCCAATTATAGAGTTCGTACCTTTCACAGGAAGGTCTTATGACCTATTATAGGGGAAGGTCAACCTAGTGTTATGGCCTGCTTTATGGGAGCAGGAGTGTGGGAAAGACTAGAGTAAGTTTCCTGCCTCTGCTGTTCTCTCAAATGCCAAGGTGCCATATTTTGGGGTAGTGTGTCCTGATCTCCATCGATTGTTTTATAACATTCTCATTTCAGTTAAACAATACCAGCAACATAGCAAATTTATGGAGGTGGGCCTTGTGATAGCAATTACGCTTCAATACCCTCAAATTTCAGAGATGTTCTAGATTGAAAGCAAAGTTTTAAATAACCTTTTTCTACTCATAATTCCTATACTATGATACAATTCTTACAATATTATCATGTAATTCATATACTAGTATGCTATACTATTATATAAAAATACATATATAATAGAATGTACTATTACACACACATACACACACACAGTTGTTTTTTTCCTCTAATTTGGTCTTGAGATTTCTCTCTGGAGGGTGGTTATAACCTTGAGCCTTTCCTGTTTCCTGATGGGGCCTCAGGGAAGGTGGTTGTGGGTGTTCACAGTGTGCCTTTCACAGAGTATGTCTACCTGGAGGACAGACTAATGTCTAAGTGTCCAACCATGACCAGGTGTCCCTCTCACATTGATAGATGACCCAGTGGCTCTTGTCTGACCCGTGTCATTCATTCCTACCAAGATAGCCACTCTCTGGAAGAGCCCTGACCAGGGGGTGGGCCAAGTTCAGGATGTGTTGGTCAGATGAGACACAGGGGAAGCAGTGCCAACAAGATACATGACATGACAAAAGCAGTGTATCACTTACAGATCCCAGAGAGAAGAGGGCCCTTAGGAAGGAGGTGGGGCATCTGGGACACGCATGCTCAACCAGCAGGTGGGGAGCCAGAGAGGGAGGGAGGGAGAGAGAGAGAAAGAGAGAGAGAGATCACGAGAGCAAGGGACTTGTCAAGAATTCTAACAGGTGGGTTTAGAGCAAGTAGGTACAAGTTCATGGAGTCACACTGTGACTGAGAGGTGGAAGAGGTGGTTGCTGCAGCATATCTGCGTGGGCCATGCAGAGTGTGGGAGTCTGTGGGGGCAGCCAAGTAGATTGTACTGTATCTACCTCCCATAGGGAGGTGGTCACCAGGAGGCAGTTGTATAAAGCAGATGCCTGGATCAGCCACCACTCTGAGGAACTGGGAGGAGGTGGGGAACTGGAAATTGTGTCAAGGGAGACTGAGCCCTGCTTCTGATATGAGAAAGTTCAATGTCTATTCAAAATGGATTCTGAGGCAACGTGAAATTATAAGAATTCACTACACATACACACATTGGATATTTACCATGATAATGATGAGAGACACTGATAAATGAGCTCTGTTTTAAATTTAAGCTTTTCACCAGGGCATTGTTTGAATGGCTGTGTTTCTTGTATCTTAGGACTTATAATGCCAGTGGCATTTACTCTTTTATGAGAATGGGGTATCATTTAGTAAGACAGTAAAGCTTAAATACAACATTTAACAACAACATTTAACAGCAGTACAAACAAGCACATTTAAAAATCTTCAGGGTATCTTTCCCTCTCAAGAACCTGAATCTCTGTCAAGAGCCTACATCACATTAACAATTAAGATGATAGTAGAATCAACAGACTCCCCATGTTACTAGTTCTGGTCACATTTACTTAGATATAATAACATCTACCTGTGTGCATACAGTCAGAATATGACAAGATGTAATAAATGTTGGTATGATAGCAGCTTCTATGTATGTGTGTGTAGCAGAGATTCCAGCCTGAACTTAAAGTTCTATAGTTTCATTGACAATTCCTCCCTCCCCTGCCATTGGATTATCAGGAGCTTGTCTTGGCACAAATCCAGTCTCCCAAACATGCCCAGACATGTTGAAACAATGCAGTATTCTACAGCTTATAATTTAGTATAGTTAATGGTGTGAGTCTTCTACATAACATAGGTATAAAAGTGAAAGGTTTTTCTTCTACTTTCTCCAGTAGATCCTTTATTTCCATGTTGGTCTCTTTGTGTTAGCAAAAGTTTAGAAATTCATATAGGCCCTGGGACAGAAAAATTAGTCCCTGGTTGGCCTAGTTTCCTTAGTATTTTAGCTTAATGATTTAATCCTGTATTCCATCATTTTATTTCATTTTATTTTATTTTATATTTTATTTTCTGAGACGGAGTCTTGCTCTGTTACTCAGGCTGGAGTGCAGTGGCGTGATCTTGGCTCACTGCAGTCTCTGCTTCCCAAGTTCAAGCAATTCTTCTGCCTCAGCTTCCCGAGTAGCTGGGATTAGAGGTGTGCACCACCACACCAGGCTAATTTTTTTATTTTTAGTAGAGACGGGGTTTCGCCATGTTGGCCAGGCTAGTCTCTAACTCCTGTCCTCAGATGACCTGCCTAACTTGGACTCCCAAAGTGCTAGGATTACAGGCTTTTAATGTATTCTTTTGAGACGGAGTCTCGCTCTGTTGCCCAGGCTGGAGTGCAGTGGCGTGATCTCGGCTCACTGCAAGCTCCGCCTCCCGGGTTCACGCCATTCTCCTGCCTGACTACATGCGCCCGCCACCACGCCCAGCTAATTTTTTGTATTTTTTAGTAGAGACAGGGTTTCACCGTGGTCTCGATCTCCTGACCTCGTGATCCGCCCGCCTCGGCCTCCCAAAGTGCTGGGATTACAAGCGTGAGCCACTGCGCCCGGCCTTAATGTATTCTTTTAATTCCGGAACTTGGTTCTGATTTAGCCATCTAACTACTAGGAAGTACTTTTGAAGTATAATACTGCAAGGAGACACAGACCAAAGAAAGGCATCACACACAGGATTTTCTGTTTGGAGATTTGCAAAATACAATAGAAGCCGGATTAAATGATTAATGGGACAGAATATAATATATCTAAACAATGCATTCATTAAAAGTGTCTGCACAAATGAGTTAGATAGCTTGCTCCAATGTCTTACTCAAAGGAAAACATTCTAATGCATTCACAGACATACACGCACACAAAAGGAATCCAAACTGATGACAAATGGATGCAATTGTTGATATCTATTGGGAAAGAAGTGGCAGTTTTAATAGTTCATTAAGATGATTTCATTCAAAATATAGTACTAGGATGCCGAAATTTTTAAATGACATGTTACACCATCAAATTTCCCAAAAACACAACAGGAATGCCTTGGAGATATTGCCGATTCAGTCCCAGATCTCTGTAATAAAATGAATATTGCAATGAAGTGAGTTACATGAACTTTTTGGTTTCCTAGTTCATAAAAAAGTTATGTTTACACTATACTGTAGCCTATTAAATGTGCAATACCATTATGTTTAAAGAAATGTACATACTTTAAAAAATACTGCTAAAAATGCTAATTTGAGACTTCAGCAAGTCATAACTGTTTTGCTAGTAGAGAGTCTTGCCTTGATGTTGATAGCTGTTGACTGATCAGCGTGAATGATTGCTGAAGGCTGAGGTGGCTGTTGCAATTTCTGAAAATAAGACAATCGTGAACTTGCAGCATCAGTTGACTCTTCACAAAAGATTTCTCTGTTTAACAGCGTTTTACCTACAGAAGAACTTCTTTCAAAATTGAAGGAGCTCTTCTCAAACTGTCCTGCTACTTTACTAGCTAAGTTTATGTAATATATTTTAAATCCTTTGTGGTCATTTCATCAATGTTCACAGCATCTTCATCAGTAGATTCCATCTCAAAAAAACACTTTCTTTGCTCATTTATAAGAAGCAGCTCCTCACCTGTTCAAGTTGTATCATGGGATTGCAGCAATTCAGTCACATCTTCAGACCCCACTTCTAATTCTAGTTCTCTTTTTATTTGCATCACATTTGCAGTTACTTCCTCCTCTGAAGTCTTGAACCCCTCAAAGTCATCATGAGGGATGGAATCAACTTCTTCCAAACTCTTAGTAATGCTGATATTTTGTCTTCCTCCCATGAACGACAGATATTCTTTTTTTTTTTGAGATGGAGTCTGGCTCTGTCACCCAGGCCGGAGTGCAGTGGAGCAATCTCGGCTCACTGCAACCTCTGCCTCCTGGGTTCAAGCAATTCCCCTGCCTCAGTCTCCCAAGTAGCTGGGACTACAGGCGCCCGCCACCACGCCTGGCTTATTTTTGTATTTTTGGTAGAGACAGGGTTTCACCATTTTGGTCAGGCTGGTCTCAAACTGCTGACCTCGTGATCCGCACACCGTGGCCTCCCAAAGTGTTGGGATTACAGGCGTGAGCCACGGCGCCCAGCCAAATAACAGATATTCTTGATGGTATCTAAAATCATTAATTATTTCCAGAAAGTTTCCAATTTACTTTACCCACCTCCATCTGAGGAATCACTATCTATGGCAGCTATAGCCTTATGAAATGTACTTCTTAAATCATAAGAATTGAAAGTTGAAATTACTTATTGATCCACGGGCCTGCAGAATGGATGTTGTGTTAACAGACATGAATGCATAAATCTTCTATATATTCATCAGAGCTTTTGGGTGACCAGGTGCATTGTTAAGTTAAGCAGCAATTTTTTAAATGAATCTTATTTTCTGAGCAGTAGTCTCAAAAGTGGCCTTAAAATATCCAGTAAACTATGCTGTAAACAGATGTGCTTCATCCAAGCTTTATTGCTCCAATGATAGAGCACAAGCAGAGTAAATTTAGCATAATTCTTAGGGCCCTAGGATTTTCAGAATAGTAAATGAGCTTTGGCTTTCACTTAAATTCACCGGCTGCATTAATCCCTAACAAGAGAGTCAGCCTGTCCTTTGAAGCTTCAAAGTCAGGTATTGACTTCTGTTTAGCTATGAAAATCCTGGTTGGCATCTTCTTCCAAGAGAAGGCTGTTTTATCTACATTAAAAATCTTTTCTTAGTGTAGCTACCTTCATCAATTATCTTAGCTAGATCTGGATAACTTGCTGCAGCTTCTGTATCAGCACTTGCTGCCTCATCTTGCACATTTATTGTATACAGGCGGCTTGTTTTGTTAAACTTCATGAGCCAAGCTCTGCTAGCTTCCAATTATTTTTCTGCAGCTTCCTCACCTCACTCAGCCTTCATAGCACTGAAGAGAGTTAAGGTGTTGCTCTCAGTTAGGCTTGGCCTGAGGGAATGTTTGATCTCTCCAGGCTACTCAAACTTTCTCTATATCAGCAACAAAGCTGTTTTGCTTTCTTATCATTCTTGTGTTCACTGGAGTAGCACTTTTCATTTCCTTCAAGAATTCTTTTTTTGCATTCACAGCTTGGCTAACTGCTTATCACAAGAGGCATAGCTTTTGGGCTATCTTGGCTTTTGACATGCCTTTCTCTTTAGGCTGAATTATATCTAGCTTTTTATTTAAAATGAGAGACATGAAACTCTTCCTTTCACTTAAGCACTGAGAGGCCATTGGAGGGTTACTAATTGGCCTAACTTCAATATTGTTGTGTCTCAAGGAATAGAAAGGCCCAAGGAAAGGAAAGATATGGGGGAATGATTGGTTGGTAGAGCCATCGGAACACACACATCTATCAATTAAGTTCTCCATCTTATATGGACATGGTTCGTGGTGTCCCCAAAACAGTTATGATAATAACATCAAAGATCATCGATCACAGATCACCATAACAGAAATAATAATAATGAAAAACTTTGAAATATGAGAATTACGAAAATGTGACACAGAGACATGAAGTGAGCTCATGCTGTTGGGCAAATGGCACCAATAGACTTCCTCACTGCAGGGTTGCTACAGAGCTTCAACTTGTAAAAAACACAATACTTGTAAATTACAATAATGCAGAGCACAATAAAACTAGGTATGCCTGTATTCAGCTTCTCTTTCCTTATAACTTCAATTCTCTGTTCTGTTTTTCTGGGATTTTTCGAAAATAAACATTTAAGAAAATAATAAAGAATAAACTGTCATCATTTTCCATCCTTCTAATTTCAAACAGGTGCTGGCTGCTCCCTCTTCACAGTGTTTCTGATGTGCGGAGCCAGAAGGGTTTTCTGATTTAAAATAGTAGTGACAATCCTGAAACTTCTGTGTTTTGGTCTTTTTTTCTCAAAACCACAAATTAATATTTTGTACCTTCCCTAATAACTACTATGTAATAGTATTTTGTTATGACACAATAATATCTACACAGAAAGAACAAAAAGAAAACTAGTACTCAGATCCATTATCAGGAAAAAAAAAAAAGGAGAAAAATGCATTTTCCTTCTCATCTACAGCAAATATGGCAAGAGGGTTCCTAACACATTTAGAAGAAAAAGAAAAGTGAAGTTAAAAAAGAGAAAAAGAAGGACACTGTCCAAGCTCAGAAGATTCTTGACTTCGATGAAGTTGTAATATAAACAGTTTAGGGGAACATGGGATTTAAAAGCAATTTTAAGTGTTGGAAAGCAAACAGCATTTCCACGAGACTATCTTGGACCATTTACCAATGTCAGTTCCCGCTTTTAGAGCAAATCGTGAGCCTTCCATTACAAGTTCCTAGCCAAGCTGATCTAGTCCAGCTGAAGGTTTGTAGTATATCCTTTCCCAAGTCAACAAAACAAAACAGAACAACAACAAATACTGTCACTAAATGAACATTTCATTAGCTATCCCTTCCCAGCTAGATTTTTTTCTTGCCCTGTTACAAAATTAAACAGGTTATTTCTTCTGGGTTCCATGTTTGAAACTCTCCAGTAGATAGGATTGTTGTAAAGATCAAAAAGACACTGAATATGAAAGCATTTTTAAACATGCAAAGAATCGGGCCCGGCGCGGTGGCTCACGCTTGTAATCCCAGCACTTTGGGAGGCCGAGGCGGGTGGATCACGAGGTCGGGAGATCGAGACCACGGTGAAACCCCGTCTCTACTAAAAATACAAAAAATTAGCCGGGCGTGGTGGCGGGCGCCTGTAGTCCCAGCTACTCGGAGAGGCTGAGGCAGGAGAATGGCGTGAACCCGGGAGGCGGAGCTTGCAGTGAGCCGAGATTGCGCCACTGCACTCCAGCCTGGGCGACAGAACGAGACTCCGTCTCAAAAAAAAAAAAAATTAAATAAATAAACATACAAAGAATCATACAAATATATGACAAATAGTATTACCAAGGCCACATTGTAATACGTGGATTTTTTCCTTTTGTTTTCATTTTTCTCTTTTATTCCATTACTATTTTCTTAATAACCAAAACTATGTCAGAATTATAAACTGCTATGTTGAAGTTGTTAGGTTGAAAATGAACATTTTTTATTTTGGCTTTCAGTAAAACTAACAAAAGTACTCAACATTGCAAATTTTTACCCTCAATCGAGGCTGATGTGCTAAAAAAGATCAGAAAACAGAATCTAAAGATGCCATTTTCTAAAAAGTAGTTTTTCTCCTCAGTTTTAATGATTATGAGTTTCTTTTGTTGTTCTTGTTGCGGTCATTAAAACTGCCATGGAAGTAAAATTCCATAAAATGGCATGCATTCCGTAGAAATCTCAATTTATACTTTAGGGCAATTTGATGTGTTGCAAATACCATTTTACCGGAAAGAAATCAGTGGCCATGATAAATTATTTATTTTCTTAGTGTTTGCAAACAAAAACCTCTTTTGAGAAACAGGGTATGTGTACAAGAAGGTAAAGAAAACAAGAACAAATTGTCAGATGGTTACAGACACGGAGTATGGTCTGTGGTTTGTGTCTCATTCCTAGGGGTTTCTGCTTAGAAGAGGTACTACAGCAAGCACACAGTTTGTGTATTAAACATGTAAAATGAAAAGCTAAAGTCTGGGCCAGGCGTGGTGGCTCACACCTGTAATCCCAGCACTTTGGGAGGCCAAGACAGGCAGATCACCTGAGGCTGGGAGTTTGAGACCAGCCTGACCAACATGGAGAAACCCCGTCTCTACTAAAAATACAAAAATTAGCCAGGAGTGGTGGCACATGCCTGTAATCCCAGCTACTTGGGAGGCTGAGGCAGGAGAATCGCTTGAACCCAGGAGACAGAGGTTGCAGTGAGCAGAGATCGTGCCATTGCACTCCAGCCTGGCCAACAAGAGCGAAACTCTCTCAAAATACACACATACATACATACATACATACATACATACATACATACATACATACAAAAATTAGCCAGGCATGGTGGCGGGTGCCTGTAATCCCAGCTACTCAGGAGGCTGAGGCAGGAGAACCATTTGAACCCGGGAAGCGGAGGTTGCAGTGAGCCAAGATCACGCCATTGCACTTCAGCCTGGGCAACAGGGTGAGACTCCGTTTCAAAAAGGAAAGGGAAGGCCGGGCGCGATGGCTCACGCTTGTAATCCCAGCACTTTGGGAGGCCGAGGCGGGCGGATCACGAGGTCAGGAGATCGAGACCACGGTGAAACCCCGTCTCTACTAAAAATACAAAAAAATTAGCCGGGCGTGGTGGCGGGCGCCTGTAGTCCCAGCTACTCGGAGAGGCTGAGGCAGGAGAATGGCGTGAACCCGGGAGGCGGAGCTTGCAGTGAGCCGAGATCGCGCCACTGCACTCCAGCCTGGGTGACAGAGCGAGACTCCGTCTCAAAAAAAAAAAAAAGGGAAGGGAAAGGAAAAGGAAAGGAGAAAAGAAAAGGGCAGAAAATATGTAACACACCTTAGAAAAATTTGTAACTCAAAGGACTAAAATGTTTATCAAAGCGCTGTCCTGGAGCTTGCTGGCCAGTTTACACTCTGTATTGGTCAGTTCTTCAGTACAGAGATTTCATGAAAAGTCAAATGCGCATTCCCCACTGTTGCCATTGCCAAAATTCCTAAAATTCTTGTCCATACTAATAGGAGCTATTGTCATCCTAATGACTCTAGCTCCACCAGGGATCCAGAGCCAAGGATGCCAAACTAGTGACACAGAGGCAGCTAGTGCTGCCTGTGCTTTCCTCTCAGTACCCAGGGCCCTCGCCTTGCTGTGTGCCTGCCAGGTTTTGCTGCTATCATCTCCTTTTCACTCCATTGAAACTTCCTCCTCAGGCCAGCCTCTGTGGTTTAGGCCATGTAAAATTCTGATAATTTCTTTGGAGTTAATAAGCTAACGAGAAAAGTAAAATGAGCCTTCTTCTATCCTAGCTAAGAGGCCCAACTTCACAGCAACGTTCTGGAGCTATGCGACAGTGCTGTTAATTGAATCTGTCTCATGCAAAAAAGAAACAGCAATTATGCAGTTCACTGTGAATAGACCCCTGTGCTAAACTTTGTTGGGGGCATTTAAAATTGTGTGAGACGTTGGAGTTGATCTTCACAAGCTTCAGTCTGGAGAAGAAGATAAACATGAGCACTACTACCTACAATTAAAGTAAACATGTTACCAAACCAATCTGGCCACCATGCAAGCCTGAGCATGCTTAAAAGCCCTATGCACTTCATCCTGGACCTCTCTGAGAACCACGAGAGCTTTGAGAACTCTGTGAATGGGACCTCCCTTCAGCAACTGAAGCCAGTGTGATGATCAGCTAAAAAGAAGAGTTTAAAATCTCCTTTTTAGAGCCAACCAGAGATATGAACTCAGAATCTGGCTTCACTTAGTGAATTTCCTCCTTCCTCCTCTACACTCAGTCCTTTAAATTCCTGCTCCTAGAGATCAGCTGAAGTAATTTCTTAAGTGCCATGTTAAATTAAGTTTAGTCTAAAGGTGCCTCCTTTCATATTTTACATTCACCCTAAAGGTTTCTCTGCAAGTAATGAACTATAACCTAACTGGATGTGTAAAGATACTGCAACCTATTCTTGTACCATTACCAAGTTTCTGCAAATCAAAGGCAGCCAACTGTTCAAACCGATTTCAAATAAGGTGAATGCCAAGCTGTAACCAATCCAGTTGTTTTTCTGTAGGTCACATTTTTTCTGTCTGTAAATCCTCTCTAATCACATGGCAACACTGGACTCTCTCTGAACATATTCTGATGTGGGGGGCTGCCAAATTCACAAATTGTTCTTTGTTGAATTAAACTCTGTTAAATTTAATTTGTCTAAAATTTTTTTCTTTTTGTTTAGTTTTTTCTTTTAACAGATAGCATCAAAACTGGGACCCCTCCTAGAACTGATAAATGAATTTATTGAAGTTTCAGGATACAAAATCAATGGATACAAAATCAATGTATACAAATCAGTAGCATTGCTATACACCAATAGCAGTCAAGCTGAGAAATCAAGAACTCAACCTCTGCCAGGTGCAGTGGCTCATGCCTGTAATCCCAGCACTTTGGGAGGCCAAGGCAGGTGGATCACTTGAGGTCAGGAGTTTGAGACCAGCCTGGCCAACATGGTGAAACCCCGTCTTTACTAAAAATACAAAAAATTAGCTGGACATTGTAGTGGGCAACATTATATAATCCCAGCTACTCAGGAGGCTGAGTCAGGAGAATCACTTGAACCCAGGAGGCGGAGGTTGCAGTGAGCCGAGATTGTGCCATTGCACTCCAGCCTAGGCAACAAGAGTGAAACTCATCTTAAAACAACAACAACAACAACAACAACAAAAAAACTAAAAAAAGAACTCAACCTTTTACAATAGATAAAAAAAAAAAAAAACCACTTAAGAATATACCTAACCAAGGAGGTGAAAGACCTATACAAGGAAAACTACAAAACACTACTGAAAGAACTCATAGACCACACAAACAAATGGAAACACATCCGATGCTCATGGGTAAGTAGAATCAATATTGTGACAATGACCATACTGCCCAAAGCAATCTACAAATTGCAATCTCCATCAAAATACCACCATCATTCTTCACAGAACAAGAAAAAGCAATCTTAAAATATACATGGAACCAAAGAAGTGTCCGCATAGCCACAGCAAGACTAAGCAAAAAGAACAAATCTAAAGGCATCACATTCCCCAATTTCAAGCTATACTATAAGGCTATAGTCACCAAAACAGCATGGTCTTAGTTTATAAATAGGCACATAGACCAATGGAACAGAATAGAGAACCCAGAAATAAAGCCAAATATTTAAGCCAACGGATCTTCAACAAAGCAAACAGAAACATAAAGTGGGGAAAGTACACCCTATTCAACAAATGGTGTTGGAATAATTGGCAAACCACAGGTAGAAGAATGAAACTGGATCCTCATCTCTCACCTTATACAAAAATCAACTCAAGGTGGATCAAAGGCTTAAGACCTGAAACCATAAAAATTCTAGAAGAAAACATTGGAAAAACTCTTCTAGACATTGGCTTAGGCAAAGACTTCATGACCAAGAACCCAAAAGCAAATGCAACAATAATAAAGATAAACAGATAGGGCTTAATTAAACTAAAAAGCTCCTGCACAGCAAAAGAAATAATGATCAGAGTAAACAGACAACCCACAGAGTGAGAGAAAAATCTCCACAAACTATGCATCAACAAAGGACTAATATGCAGAACCTACAAGAAACTCAAACAAATCAGCAAGAAAAAAAAATTAATCCCATCAAAACATGGGCTAAGGACATGAATAGACAATTCTCAAAAGAAGGTATGCAAATGGCCAACAAACATATAAAAATATGCTCAACATCACTAATGATCAGGGAAATGCAAATCAAAATCACAATGCAATATCACCTTACTCCTGCAAGAAACGCCACAGTAAAAATGAAATTTAAAAAAAAAAAGGAGGTTGGCGTGTTAGATACGAGTTCTAAACTTCTTTTTTTTTTGAGACGGAGTCTCGCTCTGTCACCCAGGCTGGAGCGCAGTGGCGCAATCTCGGCTCACTGCAAGCCCCGTCTCCCGGGTTCACGCCATTCTCCTGCCTCAGCCTCTCCGAGTAGCTGGGACGCTGTGGAGGGTGTCTCAGGTTCTTGGTGCCTTGAACAAAGTACTGGACAAAATGCACAAGCAAAGCAAGGAAGGAATGAAGGATTTATTGAAAATGAAAGTACACTCCTCAGTGTGGGAGCAGGCTCAAGCATAGTGGCTCAAAGGCCCCATTACAGAAATTTGGAGAGTTTAAATACCCTATAGAGGATTCCACTGGTTACATGGGGTATGCCCTATGTAAATAAAGAGGATGAAGTAAAGTTACAAAGTTATTTACTTGGCCTACGGCCTATGGAGAAGATATTTCCTGTCATAGCTGAAGTGCAAATTGGCCTTATGTTCCCTACCTCCAGACCCTGTTTTCCTGCCTCAGGGAAAAAGGATGGGAGGGGGTAAGGGATAAAAGACTACACATTATGTAGAGTGTACACCGCTTGGATGACAGGTGCACCAAAATCTCAGAAATAACCATTAAAGAAGTAAGCCATGTAACCAAACATTACCTGTTCCCGAAAAACCTATTGAAATAAAAATAAATGAATAAATAGATCCATAGAACCACCCTAAAAAAAACAGTGGAACATGAAGTAGAGCTTCCAGCAGCCCCCAGGAGCACTGAGTGACCAAAGCAAGGTACCCAGGCTTATCGTGACCATTGCTCTCTCAGAGTAACTAGGGATCATGGGTTAAGTTCTCACTCAGATTCTGAAGTTTCATGGATTTGTGTTTTCAGCTATCTGTGTTTTTCTGAGCAATTTTTTTTTTTTAAATCTGAACTGGGTTTGGAAGTTGCAACAGAAACTGTGGACTAGGTCCAGGATTGGATCTGACCTGATAATTAACTGGACTGGATTCAGTTAGAAGCCTTGGCTATCCAGCTGGGTCAGACAGAAACTGGCAATAAGTGGCAATACTGCAGGGGTGCAGACTTTGACTTTTGGAAATCTGCAGGGATTTTCATATTCTTTGTTTCTTTTTCTTTTGCACTCAGGTAAAGAAAAATTATTGGCTTAGTTGATCAATGGAATCTAAGAGCCACAGCCAAGATTCAATGTAAAATTAGGATCTTTAATTTCTGAATAACTGACTACTCCACCCTCTGGCTACATTTACCTGTACATGTATAAATGTTAGACCATGGAAGCAGTAACACTTATAGCAATAGCAAAATCTTACTAAAGGTAATTTAAAATTATAGTGGAACATTCCAAATGACAACACTGCACTTTAAGAAGTGCCTTTAAGGCTGAGCATGGTGACGCATGCCTATAATCCCAGCACTTTGAGAGGACAAGGCAGGCAGATCATGATGTCAGGAGATCAAGATCATCCTAGCCAACATGGGAAACCCCATCTTTACTAAAATACAAAAAATTAGCTGGGCAAGGTGGTGCGTGCCTGTAGTCCCAGCTACTCGGGAGGTTGAGGCAGGGGAATCGCTTGAACCCGGGAGTGGAGGTTGCAGGGAGCCGAGATAGAGCAAGACTCCATCTAAAAAAAAAAAAAAAAAAAGGCTCCGAATTAGTTTCAACCAGTGATGCATATGGATATGTAAAAGCCTGTAAAAAGGTCTCAATTTTTTTTTTTCTTTTTTTTTTTTGAGACGGGGTCTTGCTCTGTCGCCCAGGCTGGAGTGCAGTGGCGCAATCTCGGCTCACTGCAAGCTCCGTCTCCCGGGTTCACACCATTCTCCTGCCTCAGCCTCTCCGAGTAGCTGGGACTACAGGCGCCCGCCACCACGCCCGGCTAATTTTTTGTATTTTTAGTAGAGACGGGGTTTCACCGTGGTCTCGATCTCCTGACCTCGTGATCCGCCCGCCTCGGCCTCCCAAAGTGCTGGGATTACCAGCGTGAGCCACCGCGCCCGGCAAAAGTTCTCAATTTTTGTTGCTTTTTAAAAAGACTTTATAAGAGGCATGTAAAAAGCTTAAGTGACTAGTTGATTAAATCTGCTAACCTTTTGGCTTAGTTACTATCCTGCCCTAAAGGCTAAAAGAAAGCTATACTGGGTAGTTTATCAAGGTAAGCCCTCAGGTAAAGTAGGCTTCTTTTTCAGAGCGATTCATCTATAAAGGAAATTTACATTTGTAAGGTTGTCTGCTTCTGTGCGCTCAGAAAAAAGAAAGAACTGTGTCACTAGAAACTCTTACCAATGATGTAAATTTCCATAACAAGTCTTACCTTTGTTTAAGGTGCTTTTCCTAGTAGGCTTGTCTTAACTGGGCCTTTACATCTTTCTTTCTTGTTTTGGCAAATGATGGTACAATATTTAGGCCTGAAGTCTCAGCTCTGTGCTTTGGAGATAGAAATTTCTACTTTGCTTCACCAAAGAGTAATCCTTTTGGAAGGGTAAATTTAGAGTTGCTTAGCTAACAGTGGCTTAGGGCAAAGATACAGGTAATTGGAAGGTTGATAGTGTAAATTTGGGGAAAATAATTTAAAAGCCAGCAAATGAAAATTCTTTATGAAAGCTATAAGATCTGCCTCTGGCTGTGTGTGGTGGCTCATGTCTGTAATCCCAGCACTTTGAGAGGCCAAGGCAGGTGGATCACCTGAGGTCAGGAGTTCCGTCTCAAAAAAAAAAAAAAGATCTGCCTCTACGTATGTCTATATGTCTATATGTGTTATGCATATATGCATATGGAATAATATTTGGTAAATAAAGCTAGTTTTTAAATTATAAGTAAAACAAAATAGGAATGGCTTCAAAATTGTCAGCTAACTATAACTCAGAAATGTTTGCCTGGGTGTACAGATCGCACAGGTTTATGCTATCTGTAATGCATTTTTCTTTTTTTTTTTTTTTTTGAGATGGAGTTTCACTCTTGTTGCCCAGGCTGTAGTGCAATGGCACAGTCTTAACTTACTGCAACCTCTGCCTCCCAGGTTCAAGCAATTCATCTGCCTCAGCCTCCCAAGTAGCTGGGATTACAGGCACGCGCCACCATGCTGGGCTAATTTTTTGTATTTTTAGTAGAGATGGGGTTTCTCCATGTTGGTCAGGCTGGTCTCAAACTCCCCACCTCAGGTGATCCTCCCACCTCGGCCTCCCAAAGTGCTGGGATTACAAGTGTGAGCCACTGCACCCAGCCTGTAATGCACGTTTTAAGATCATGAAACTGTTGCTGCTTTAATATTCTTGATACTTGCTTGATTTTTCTGTGAACTCATATTTTGGTCATGAGGCTGTGGAGTCTAGAGTCTGGATAGATGGCTATGGTAAGGCCTGGGAACACGTCTTCAGCACCTACACCACCAGCTGCAAGGCACAGTCAAACCCAATATGGCCCCTTCCTCCCTGGGTCAGCTTTTCCTCCTATCCATTCTTGGAGGAGTTGGATCCTCCAGGCATCATCTTTATAGCACTGTCCTCTGTCCTGAGCTCTATACCTGGTATGTAAATCCAGACAGAGCCCGCCCCTCATAGCCATCCTGGGTGACACATGGCTACTTGAGATCTAGGATGACTAGGGAATACAACTGTATCATAGTTTCAAAATTATTTTCAGTAGTTTAAAATCTTAAAGTCATGTTATATTAAATTTAGTAACATAATTATAAAATGCCTCAGTCATTTATGAGTAAGTTAAAATGCTGAAACATTAATTATTAAAAATAAGTTTAATTTACATACTTTGGCATATTATTTTAGTATGATATAGAAAAGCTAAATGTGTTTAGATCTATTAATAAACAAAAAAGAAAGTATATTTCTTTTTTTTTTTTGAGACGGAGTCTCACTCTGTCGCCCAGGCTGGAGTGCAGTGGTGCAATCTCGGCTCACTGCAAGCTCTGCCTCCCGGGTTCACGCCCTTCTCCTGCCTCAGCCTCTCCGAGTAGCTGGGACTACAGGCACCCGCCACCACGCCCAGCTAATTTTTTGTATTTTTAGTAGAGACGGGGTTTCACCGTGGCCTCCTGGGTTCACGCCATTCTCCTGCCTCAGCCTCTCCGAGTAGCTGGGACTACAGGCGCCTGCTGCCCGGCTAATTTTTTTTTTTTTTTGTATTTTTAGTAGAGATGGGGTTTCACCGTGGTCTCGATCTCCTGACCTCGTGATCCGCCCTCCTCGGCCTCCCAAAGTGCTGGGATTACAAGCGTGAGCCACCGCGCCTGGCGAAAGTATATTTCTAAAAAATTATAAAATGTTTTTCGTCTACAAATACTGACATGAAACAGTTCAAAATTAGGATTTTCACTAGAAATTAGGGATAGTAAGAGGTGAAACTGTAGTTAATATGTGTAATTAAAACTACTGGACAGTCAGGCACAGTGGCTCACTCCTGTAATCCCCACACTTTGGGAGGCCAAGGTGGGTGGATCACCTGAAGTCAGGAGTTTGAGACCAGCCTGGCCAATATGGTGAAACCCCGTCTCTAGTAAAAATACAAAAATTAGCTGGGCTTGGTGACACGCACCTGTAATCCCAGCTACTGAGGAGATTGAGGCAGGAGAATCACTTGAACCTGGGAGGCAGGGGTTGCAGTGAGCCAAGATTGTGCCATTGCACTCCAGCTTGGGTAACAAGAGTGAAACTCTGCCAAAAAAAAAAAAAAAAAACTACTGGACGTAAGAGAAATAATTCTGTATACAGGGTGTATAAAGAAAAGCAAGATATGTCTTTGATGAGGAAAGTTGTAAAGGGTTAAAAACGTGCATTTGTTGAAAAAAAGTAATTTTGCCTAATTTAGAAGTTACTTAAAAGTTGTTTCAAATTGAGTGAGTAAAAAAAAAGATAAAGATAAAACTAGTAGATATAGAAAGTTCGGAAGAGAAATACAATAGAAAAAAATTGTTTAAGATATAAAAGGCTTATGGAAATCTTGTGAAGTCAAAAGCTGACTGAGATTGGATAGACTTATTTATAAAGTTTTATTAAAATTAGCTTTAGTATTGATAATACGCATATACAAAAGTAAAATTTGGTTTTCTCATTGGAACAAGAATTTTGTATACCATTAATAAGAGACATTAAAATACTTTTTTTCACCTTTTGAGTAAACTACAAAAAAAGAGGAAAGAGGAGAGACAGATTTTATCTCATGCTGACTTTATTAGGTATTTTGATTATTTGGAAAACTATCTGCTCTCTATCAAAAAATAAAGGTTTTTGCATTTCAAAACCTTTTAATTACCACTTCGGCTAGATGAATGACTGTTATTTTAAACTCACTTGTGGTCTTATTTTGATTAGGTATTGTAAACCTTTGACATATTTGGCAGTCTTCCCAAAATCAAATCACAAATTCAAAATTGAATCTGTTTGGCCTCAAACTAACTCTGGGATATTAGAAGTCCCCTGCAACATTTAGAAAAAAGATAATAAATTGGCTTATTTGATATGTTAAATTGCATGGAAAGCATTGTAAAATAAGTAATGGTGTTTAACCTTCTTCGAGTTATATTTTTATGTATATGTTCTTAATATATGTTCCAAATTATATGAGATTCCTAAAACTCTGATATGTCTTGGTATGTTATCATTCATAGTTATGATTATGTTGCTATTGTAGGCCATGGAAATAACCAAACTTCCTTTTCAATTGTGTCTTTATAAGCATTTACAGTCATTTCTGCAGTTAATTGCTTAATTCTGATGCAATTTCTGAAAGCTCTTAACAAGCAAATACATTCCTACAGTGTTGTATCTTCAAGGAGGTTCATGGAAAGGATGGAAAAGACACTGACAAGCATCCTTGAATATAGGCTTCTGATAATTTTTAGATAATATAATATGAATGAGACAAGAATTCCCAGAACTCTAATGAAGAGCTGGACTAATTTATAAAACTGCTAACCCAAGCGAGACAAGAATTAATTGAATACAAAGGAAATACTCTGTCAGATTTTCATGCTAAATCAGCCAGTACTAAAATTCTTTAGATATGCAAGTTGAATGAACTCCATTGTCCAAGTCAAATTACCTGTAATAACCCATCTAATAAACAGTGCTACACACAGGATTTGGAAAAACAAAATTGATATTTAAGAGGATATAAATCCAGTGTTAAGCATGGACTCCAGAAAAGCCCAGAGAGCCACCTAGTCTTTCTCCAGTCCTCAAGGCTTCTCTTATTAAAAGCTCTACACCCTGTGACTCATCACAGCAGAGAAAAAATTATCAAATTATATGAAAACATATATTGGTGTGGTGACTGCTCTAAATTGCTAATGGTTTATGACCAATGTTTGGTTTGTTGAACCTATAATCCTGGGAAGACAATCAAAACTTCAGGTACATTTCTGCTGCCTGGTAGACCATTTGAACATTTATAGAGGTATTTCATTCAATTGTTATTTTCAGTGCACGTTTTCCGGTTGTATAGAAGCTTTCCCATGCAAGAAGGCTGATGCTCATGATACCATTAGGAAATGTGTTTCCCTTGTAGGGCAATCCTGGAGAAATCTCCAGTGACAAAGGTACTTGTTTCACTGGACAAGTTGTAAAACAGCTAAATAAGATATTACAGATAAAATAATATTAGGAAAAGCTAAACTAAATCAACTTGATTGCCTTGGTCAAAGGTATTGCAGATTGATGATGATCAGATCCACTTCCGTGAAAAAACATATGTTGGCCCCTTAAGAAATAGTGACTGGAGGGCCTATGCTCCTAACAATAGAACCTTGTGTATCTTCTGCCCCTAAACTCTGATCTGACTAAATACCACAAGGATTTAATGCATTATGACAAAGTGTATTTCCTCTAGGTAAAGGAAGCTTTCTATGATCCACTGACTGAGGACAATCAAACCTTTCACAATCTAGAACCCATAGACTGGATCTTGTGGAAACAACACCAGAGAAAGACTGCCCTTGCCACTCACACTGCAGCAAAACTTTGAGACCTCAAACCTTCGGTCCTTAATCTCACAACTCAGAAGGGCACCTCCAGACTCATGGAACTATACCCGCATTGGAAACCTTAAGGAAAAGCTAACCAGGCAAGTTTCTCCCCAGAAGCAGATGGCATCCTAGATGTGGACTGCTTTCCCAGGATCTCAAATCAGACTTCTCTGCTATCATGAGACACTTACCCCTCCTAATTTTTTTTTTTTTTTTTTTTTTTTGAGACGGAGTCTCGCTCTGTCGCTCAGGCTGGAGTGCAGTGGCGCAATCTCGGCTCACTGCAAGCTCCGCCTCCCGGGTTCACGCCATTCTCCTGCCTCAGCCTCTCTGAGTAGCTGGGACTACAGGCGCCCGCCACCACGCCCAGCTAATTTTTTTGTATTTTTTTAGTAGAGATGGGGTTTCATCGTGGTCTCGATCTCCTGACCTCATGATCCGCCCGCCTCGGCCTCCCAAAGTGCTGGGATTACAAGCGTGAGCCACCGCGCCCGGCCTCCTAATTTTTTTTTCTGCTTATGCCTCTGTGAATAATGGAGCTGGAAAAGGGGTCTTGTGTGCACTCACAGGGTATATTTTATTTGTAGAGGATTTTGCAACCAGCCTTATACATGGGCACCCTTATGCCTTGATGGATGGAAGATGAAGCACCTATGTGAGTGGGAATTTTTAATGGTACCTTTGTTGTTCTATAATCAGTCAGAACATTGGTCCACTCCTCTTAGTCTACATCTTAAAGAGAACATTGCTGGAGGCCTATCTCTTCTGGATAGGCATCAGTTGTTAGGTCTCTTTTTTCCTTGGTTCAGAGTAAATGAAACAATAATTAGAAATTTAGCCCTCGTAATAGGCTATAACAGATTCTACTGCAAAGGCTATAGTTGCACAACAGGCTTTAAATTCTCTTGATAATGTTGTGGTAGATAATAAAACTGCTCTAGATTACTGATGGGCTAAGCAGAGAGGGAAGAATCTGCGCAATTGCTGACACTACTTGTAAATGCATAAATACATTGGGTATTATAGACATTCAGTTGTAGGGGATTAATAAACAGGCTGCTTGGTTGAAACAAGTAGACTTTTTATCTGGCTCTTTCTTTGATATATTTGGTTTTACTTGGTTTGGCTCATGAGGACCCTGGCTAAGGAGCGTACTCCAAACTCTTGGTATTATCCTCCTGATAATCATAATAGTAGTTTCTCTGGTGCATTGTATTCTCTCAAAAGTTTCAAATGTTTTCATGCAGCCATCTGTAGAATGTCAAATGCTATGTCTTCAACTGGAATAACAAAACCTCAAAGAAATGGATGATCATGAGGACGCCACAACCTATTGAGTGGTTGACCAAAAGGAGGGAATTATTAAATTAAGTTTAGCTTAAAGCTGTCTCCTGAATATATTTCAAATTCAGCCTAACAGTTTTCTCAACACGTAGTGAATGGCAATCTAACTGGATGTGTAAATAGACTGCAACCTACTCTTGTACCAATCACCAAGTTGTAGCTAATCAAAGGTGGCCAACTGTTTAAGCCATGTTCAAAGCATGTTCATAAGGTAAATGTTGAGCTGTAACAAATACAGCTGTTTCTGTATCTCACTTCCATTTTGTGTACATCACTTTTGTTTTTCTGTTCATAAATTCTCTCTGACCATACAGCAATGTCAGTGTCTCTCTGAAACCATTATGGTTTCTGGGGACTGCCTGGTTTGAGAATTGTTTTTTGCTCAATTAAACTCGGTTAAATTTAATTTTTCTAAAGTTTTTCTTTTAACACATAGTTCTTCCTCTTTTGGTCAGGAATATACTGTTTTGTCTTGTGGGTTTTTTTGGCCAGCTCTCCTCATCCCTGTATTTTGATTTGACCCTAGAAACAATGCCAACAAAATGAACGTTGTGAAGAAGTTGCAGTTGATCTGGAGAAAAAGGGCTTTCTATGTAGAGTGGATCCAATACTTTATAGGCCATAATCTCTGATGAAGAAATGCAGCATTTAAAATTTTTTTGTCTTTTTTTTTTAGAAATGGAGTCTTACTCTGTGCCCCGCAGGCTAGAAGGCAGTGGTGTGATCAGAACTCACTACAGCCTCAAACCGCTGGCTGGGCTCAAGCAATCCTCCTACTTTGTCTCAGCCTCCTCAGCCTCCCAAGTAGCTGGACTTAACAGGCATGAGCCACTGCATCTGCTAAACTTAGTCTTTATCTTTCACCTGATGTCTCAAAACATAATCAAGTTGGTTCTACATAAATATAATCATTTCAGTGTGTATCTTACTTATTTCAGATTTAAACATGGCCAGTCATTCAAGAACTTTCCCCAACTCCTCATTCTCCCAAAATAGTACCTGGTGTCGGAGGGAATGTGTTAGGTGAGATGCTCTAGAAGCCAAGCCTGAGGCAGAGATTCTTATGCAAGTGACTGATTGAGGGAGTGCTCTCAGAACAAACCTGTTAACAAATGGAGGCAGTGGGATTCCTCAGGGGAAGAAGTTAAGCGCATGAAATTTCAACTGAAATCTAGCCTCAGCTTGCAAAGGAACCCAGGAATGTGAATGGAACCACAAAGTTGAGCCTACCTGTGTCAGGTGGCCAGGTTTTTGTGCTCCAGATCAGTCCTAGTCATTGACTCCCAGCAAAGGTTGGAGTGATGTAACCTCCCAGCTAGTTTTGGGCAGCTCCCAGCTGAGGGCAATTTTCTGGAGAACAGTAGCCCTGTCAGCTATTATCAGCCAACACTTACAACAGCTGGGGATGGGTGTGCTGGTCAAATAAAGGAAATGGGTGAGACAAATAGTGTCTACTAGAAGGAGCTTTCAAGATGTCCAGGCATTGGGCCAGTGTTCTGAATATTTGGTCTTCCATCGTTGTGTCACTACTGTCATTCAACAGTATCCATTTATCAGCAGATAAAGGGATAAATGCTGCACAGATGTGCTGAACCATTTGGTCCTCAGCTGGCCATCATCAACTGAGACATACCTGACAATTCATCTGATTCACAAATGTAGCCAACGCTGTAGCACCTCCACATCCCAGCCTTGAGATCCCCATAGGTTCTCTATGTCTCTCTCTCTGTCTCTGTCACTCTCTCTTTCTCCTCTCTTGGAGCCTGGAAAGCATTGACTAATCTCCTATCACTTGCTGGGTGAACAGGGTGTATGAGGTTACATTAGGCCGTGTGTGGGTCTTCTTTTGAGACTTACAACCATTCCCGAACTACATCTTGGGACATGAGGCTCCCTCAATTTTGGAATTCTGAAAACTTATTGGGAGATTCTCTTCTGGTACCTTCCAGAGTTTCAACCCCATAAGGAAACGAATGTGCCCCTTATGTGCCCTCAGATTCCCACGCCAGCCACTTCCCCTGAGCTGCTTTCCTCCCTCTGCTTGGGCAATGCTTCTTCATCTACCTTCTTTACAGTGTATTGTTCAGGTTAAACTTCATGCCTGGTGATTTTCCTACTTGAAACTAAAAAAACCTTTTCTTTCTCAACAGCCTTGATTTTTGTTTTTCCTTCACAAACTGTTGTCTCAGCTGTGGGTTTCAAAAGTCTATTCTTAAAACACAAAGGCTGAACAATAATTATTTCTTTCTTTTTGCATTCCTGATTTAATAATTCTAATCCTCCCTGAGGCAACGGATGCCTCTGACTGGAGCTTCTGGAACAAGGAGGTTTTCAGAAGAGAATACACACCCCTGCCACAGTCAAGAGGGCGTGGCAAAGTGTAGGCCCTATCTTGGGGACACTTGGAGGATGAGAAGTTCAGTAAAGAGAAGGAAGGGTGCCAGAAAGGCAAATGGAAAATAAATGTGGAAAGAAATCAAGATGAGTTTTTAGAGGTTTCAGTTTCAGTCTTGTTAGGGTAATCCCTAGATCACTTCCCCCATCCACGGCCTCCCTGCAGAGGGCATGTCAGGACTTGTAGGATCTGGCTCCCGGAGAAGAGAATAGGATGGAAAGAAACCATTTAAAATTTATTCAAGATATTCAAAATATGCAGCAATGAAAATGTTGGTCTAGGTTCAGATACACCAACAAATATCCTAAATGCCTACTGCTAGAGAAGAATTTTAAAAACATAAGAATTTATTTCCAAATATATCGGACAACTAAATAAAAGGAGTAATAGGGAACTGGTAAAAGGAAAATACTATTTTTCTTCATTCTAGGAAACACAGATGGAGAGGGAATATTATTCTGGTTAAAAAAAAAAAGAATTAGTGGCATGACTGAAAAGGGCTTAGTAATTTAAATAAGAGGTACAACTATCCAGTGTGTTCCGGAAACTCACCAGAGTGAACTGAGGCTTGGCCACATGATCTCGCTGGATTCCAGATTTTTGGGTCAAAGAAACGTTTCCAAAAAAAAAATTTTTTTGGTAAGCATTTTTGGCTGTTTATAAATAAATGTTTAGAGTTTGCTTTTTTAAAAACTTTTTGGCCTTTTAACTGATAGTTCATTATCAGTCAATAAGCTCTGAATTGGTTTATAGTTGTAATCGTATTAACATTTGCTGAGTGCTTATTATATGTACTTCACATATAGTAACTCATTTAATTCTCACAAGAACCCCTGAGATAGATATTATGAGTATTCCCATTTTACAACTGAGGAAACTGAAGAAAATTTAACTAAACACTTACTATGTACAAGGAACTAAGTGCTTTGTATGCAGTATTTCATTTAATGCTTTTAAAAAATAGCTATGAGGCTCTATTATTTTCTCCATTTTATAGATGAGGAAATTGAGACTTGGAGAGTTGAATTTATTTTAAGATGATATAATTAGTAAGTGATGAAGGAAGAAATTTAAACCAAATCTACCTGACACCCAAATCCCTCGCTTATGTAATGTCGAAAAGCTAGAAATTACATATCCAATAAGAAGTAATTTAGTTAAATTAATTAAAGATACATTTGTATAATGATGCTGAAGATATACCATATTGATATATGAAACAAAACTTTCAGCTGAACAAAGCAGGTAACAAAATATGCACCATATGATTTTATTTTAAAATACACAAACAGGACAGTCACAGTGGCTCACACCTGTAATCACAACACTTTGAGAGGCCAAGGCAGAAGGATCCCTTGAGCCCAGGAGTTCAAGACAAGCCCCAGCAACATAACAAGACCCCGTCCATCTCTACAAAAAATTAAAAAATTAGCTGGGCATGGTGGCACACACCTGTAATCCTAGCTACTCAAGAGGTTGAGGTGAGTGGATCACTTGAGCCCAAGAGTTCGAGGTTGCAGTGAGCCATGATCCCGCCACTGCACTCAAGGCTGGGTGACAGAGCAAGACTGTGTCTCTATAAAAATAAAATAAGATAAAATCATAAACATATGTATACTTTCCTAGAAAGGAACATAGAAGCAAATTGAAAATGCAGGGATCCTTGTTCAAAAATTATGAAGAATTTCAGGATGACAGCAGAGCATAAACCTTCTGAGCATAGGTCCTTGTGCAGCTGTACAAGTCACACACCTGTGAAGCTGGCCCTGATTAGTAGTACTGTTTATGTTCTTCTTTTTGCTTGTCAGTATTGCATTGCTTGTACGTCTTACTTTGGTAATAAGAAAAATGATAAACTAAGAAAGGGCATCAAATGTGATGAGAGTTTTGGAATATATACGTATAAATATAGATATACATAAACATATACATATGGATATAAAGAGATAGATAATTTTTTTCCTCATTGCCTACCCTCTTTATTTCTTGCCTAAATAATTTGGTCCTGGGGAGTAGGTTAGTGGCCCAGCACCAGATGTTGGAGCCCAGGAGGAATGAGAACAGCATCTGCATTGAGTAGGGCAGGCAGTGCTGTGATGGCATGTGCACCCACGCAAGATAAGGAAAGCATCCAGGCAGGGGGCAGCCACCTATGATGGGATGCTGGAGGCCAAATGAGGAGAGCGGTGGTGGTGAGAGGAGATTGGTCACATGGGGGATTGATCCAATAAACAAATATTTTTAAGTAATGGGAACAAAGTTTCTCATTTTTAGAAAAAGGAGTTACAAATACGGAAAAGGAGAAAAGTGGAATAAACTCAGTGGCGTGTAAGACTAAAATAGGAATATTTTAATCAGTGGTTTTGTTTTTTCCATAATATGTATGTATACATACATATATGTGGACATATATTATGTATTTTTTAGCTCTTTCCATTGGGCAGACCTGACAGCAATGCCATTGTAATAACATTGAGCATACTACCGGGCGCGGTGGCTCACGCCTGTAATCCCAGCACTTTGGGAGGCCGAGGCGGGCGGATCACGAGGTCAGGAGATCGAGACCATCCTGGCTAACACAGTGAAACCCTGTCTCTACTAAAAATACAAAAAATTAGCCGAGCGAGGTGGCGGGCGCCTGTAGTCCCAGCTGCTCAGGAGGCTGAGACAGGAGAATGGCGTGAACCCCGGGGGGCGGAGCCTGCAGTGAGCCGAGATCGCGCCACTGCACTCCAGCCTGGGCGACAGCGAGACTCTGTCTCAAAAAAAAAAAAAAAAAAAAACATTGAGCATACCTAGTGTCCAGATCTCAGGGGTTTTTTTTTGTTTTTTGTTTTTTTTTGAGATGGAGTCTTGCCCTGTTGCCCAGGCTGGAGTGCAGTGGCGCAATCTCGGCTGACTGCAACCTCTGCCTCCCAGGCTCAAGCAATTTTCCTGCCTCAGCCTCCCAAGTAGCTGGGATTATAGGTTCCCGCCACCATGCCCAACTTACTTTTGTATTTTAGTAGAGACGGGGTTTCACCATGTTGGCCAGGCTGGTTTCAAACTCATGACCTCATGATCCACCCTCCTTGGTCTTCCAAAGTGCTGGGATTACAGGTGTGAGCCACCACACCTGGCCCAGATCTCAGTTTTTAAACAACATTCTCTGCAATTAAAAAAAAAAAAAAAAAAAAGGCAGCCGTGTGTGGTGGCTCACGCTTGTAATCCCAGCACTTTGGGAGGCCAAGGTAAGTGAATCATGAGGTCAAGAGATCGAGACCATCCGGGCCAACATGGTGAAACGCCATCTCTACTAAAATACAAAAGTAAGCTGGGCGTGGTGGCGGGCACCTATAATCCCAGCTACTTGGGAGGCTGAGGCAGGAGAATCGCTTGAACCTTGGAGGTTCACACCTATAGTCCCAGCTACTTGAGAGACTGAGACAGGAGAATCGCTTGAGCCTGGGAGGCGGAGGTTGCAGTGAGCCGAGATTGTGCCACTGCACTCCAGCCTGGCGACAGAGGGAGACGGAGACACCGTCTCAAAAAAAAAAAAAAAAAAAAGAAAAGAAAAGAAACAAACAAAACACCAGAGCTCTTTGAAGAAATACCTGATTTCACAGATGGGTAAGAAAAGTACAAGATAAGTGTAGAACATCTGTGTGTGTATTAGAAAGTAAAGGAGTATTCAAAGGATGATGGGAATATGTCAAAAGAACATAAAAGCCATCCTGAATGAGTCTCTACTAGCCAAATCTGGGACAATTTGACCATCGATACAGAATGACAGAAACACCCAGGTACTTGGGAGTCTGAGGCATGAGAATTGCTTGGACCTGCAAAATAGAGGTTGCAGTGAGCCGAGATCACGCCACAGCACTCCAGCCTGGGTGACAGAGTGAGACTTTGTCTCAAAAAAATTTTTAAAATTTAAAAATTCTAAAAAAGAAACAAACAACAAAAAATTTTTTTTTAATTTAAAAAAGAATGACAGAAACAGATATTGCCTCTTGAATAAAATAATCATCTATTAATCCATGAATCCATACTATGAATTTATACTATTAATAACTAAAGGAGAAAGAAAGCTTTTCCTTACAATGCAATATGCCAACTAATAAACAGGGAAGGAATGATGGAACTAAAAAAAAGCAATTGGCATCATAGTGGAAAATCATATATGCTTCTATGCAAAGAACAGACAACTTTTAATGGTAATTTACAAAGGAAAAATAACTGGACTAGTAACAGACTTGTTATCTACAACCTTGGTTGAACCAGATAATTTGCATTTACATTTATAATACATGGTATATTGGCAATATCCCTATATCACGAAAGTTATCACATGTGAGATCAAACTAAAAAAGTTTTTGCATATTACAAGGGCTCTAAAAATATTCTACCCATATATCTCTGTGAGAAAGTTCTCTAACCAAGTGAAAATTAAATTTTATGATAGAAAAGATAAGAAATTCAAGAAACATTGCTGAATAATGACTCATAATATTTACAATTAAATCTAAATGTGCCGGGCATGGTGGCTCATGCCTGTAATCCCAGCACTTTGGGAGGCCAAGGTGGGCGGATCATCTGAGGTTGGACGTTCAAGACCAGTCTGGCCAACATAGTGAAATGGTGAAACCCATCTCTACTAAAAATACAAAAACTAGCAGGGCATGGTGGTGCACACCTGTAATCCCAGCCACTTAGGAGGCTGAGGTGGGAGAATCACTTGAACCAGGAGGCAGAGGTTGCAGTGAGCCAAGATTGCACCACTGCACTTCAGGCTGGGTGACAGAGCAAAAAAAAAAAAAAAAAACTAAATGGATGATAGTTAACTGGAAATCATACTATGTTAAGAATTTTGAAAGAGCAGAGACATTTTGTGAGGGAAAACTTGCTAATAGTCAGGGATTGAAATCCTATCATTATCTTATCCAAACTTGAGATTTGGGCAATAGGGAGACATGACTAGCTAAATGTTCTAAAGGTTTTTTCAGTGGAAGGAGTGGAGAAACATAGAACTAGTAATCTAGCATGGTAAGAAGTCAAAGTTGTTATTTAATTTGTGATGTATCAATAGAAATACATGAATTTAATTTGACAATTAGAAGCTGGCCGGGCGCGATGGCTCATGCCTGTAATCCCAGCACTTTGGGAGGCCGAGGCGGGCAGATCACAAGGTCAGGAGATCGAGATCATCTTGGCTAACATGGTGAAACCCCATCTCTACTAAAAATACAAAAAATTAGCCGGGCATGGTGGCGGGCCCCTGTAATCCCATCTACTCAGGAGGCTGAGGCAGGAGAATGGTGTGAACCCAGGAGGTGGAGCTTGCAGTGAGCCAAGATCGCGCCACTGCACTCCAGCCTGGGCGACAGAGCGAGACTCCGTCTCCAAAAAAAAAAAAAAAAAAAAAAGACAATTAGAAGCTAAAAGACAACCATTATTAGAATTGAAAATTGTATGTCAGGGAGTGAGCAAGTTGGAGGTCATAATTATTTAATTTTCATGTATAAATATAAACATAACTGTTAAAGTTGGGAAAGCTATGAGTAACAAAATAGAGGTGAATAGTAAAAATTCCAATTTATGAAGACAGGAGAAATGGAATAAAAAGAAAATAAAAAAGCAAGCAAAGGAACTAAAAAGAAAATAATGTATAAAAATGTACAAGAAATAAAATTGTATAAATTTTTACTGTAAGTAAAATTCTATCAAAAAGCAAAAACTCTCAGACTCAATTTGAAAATTCAGTTTAATTATATACTGTAAATTTAATTATATACTGACAGGGTCTCAACAAGATTACATAATCAAAAATAGGATAATTCCAAGAAGGTTTACTTAGGAAGGTATGAGCGGACACTAGAACTACAAAGCATAGTGTTATGCTGGGGCTAATCCCAGCAGAATTGTTATCTCTTCTAGGCCCCAAAGCACAAGGGGAGGATGTGGTTACTAGAACCTGGAAGGAAAGACTCTTATAGAGGAGGCCATCCAGAGAGGAGCCGTGACCTTTAGTTGACATCACAGCTGTCCCTAGGGGACATCACAGGGAAGGAGCTGAGAATTGACCTTGCTCTTCTTCTCCACTTGGTCTAGCTAGGGTGCAAGGGTAGAAGTTGGTGTAGTCCCTCCAGGTCAGCCTCTTCAGGCAGAGAGCAGGCAGCAGAAGGGTGGATAGTGGATCCAGAGGAGCAAGTGAACAGAAGACCTCTGCCACATCAAATATTACAGGAACTGCACCTAAATTAGAGTGACAAAGCTTTGATTGTAGGGATGGGAAAAGGTACCTGTCTTGGTCCTTTTCTGTTGCTATATATGCAACAGAATATATATAATAACATATTATATAAAACATATTGTGTGTGTGTGTGTGTGTATATATATATCTTTATGTATAAAGGAATTTCTTTCTTGTAGTTTAGAGGCTGAAAAGTTCAAGATCAAGGGGCTGCATCTGGTGAGGGCCTTCTTGCTGATGGGGACTCTCTGCAGAGACCAGAGGTGGCACAGGGCAGGCATCACATGGTGAGGGGGCTGAGTGTGCTAGCTCAGTTCTCTCTTCCTCTTCTTAAAAATCTACCAGCCCCTCTCCTATTCTAACCCATTAATCTATTAATGGATTGATCCATTAATGAGAAGCCCCACCTCTCAATACTGCCACATTGAGGATTAAATTTCAACATGAGTTTTGAAGGGGACAAATATTCAAACTGCAGCAGTCTCTAACTGTAACTTATCTTATTAGTCAGAAGTTGTGGAATTTATGCTAGGCCTAAACGTAGGGTTTGGAGACAGATATTAAATGTCATCTCATAAGATAGACACCAGAAAGCCAAGTTGTCAGAATATCCCTGCAGGACTTATAATGGGCACACCAACCAACATTCCCCTTCCTCCCAGTCTACAGAAAGAGAGAACTGGGGAAGTAGAAAGGTGATTTTTAGGCCCTGAGGAGTACAGTATTCCTGATGAGAAACCCTTGAAGAGATGTACAGAGATCAAAAGTGCTTGCAAGATAGAGTGACTTGCATCTAGTTCCTTGGCTGAATGCTTGCTGAGTTGTAGAATACACAGGTCCAGTTAGGTGATGCTACCAAAGTAATGCATGGTCAGGCAGTTCTTGGGAGAGTGCTGTGGTCTCCTGAAGCATGGGGCACACAGGAACATGGACACTGAGTCTGCTTCTGGCCTAGAGAACCTTAATGGTAGAGGTCACCACTGAATGACCCATGCCAGCAGGGCTTGAAGGAACGGTGGTGAGGTGTAATTAGGAAGGAAACAAGGTAAAACAAGGTAACTATCCTCCCCATCCTGGCTGCAACAGGATGTGATATCACATAGGTTCTTTTTTTTTTTTTTTTCTGTTGCCCAGGCTGGAGTGTAGTGGCGTGACCTTGGCTCACTGCAACCTCTTCCTCCAGAGTTCAAGTGATTCTCCTGCCTCAGCCTCCCCAGTAGCTGGGACTACAGGTGCATGCCACCACGCCCAGCTAATTTTTTGTATTTTTAGTAGAGATTGGGTTTCACCGTGTTAGCCAGGACGGTCTTGATCTCTTGACCTTGTGATCCGCCCACCTTGGCCTCCCAAAGTGCTAGGATTACAGGCATGAGCCACTGTGCCTGGCCTACTATATAGGTTCTTAACTACCTTTTCAATAGTAGATCGAATACCAGCCACTATTGCATGGGGTAGTTATACCACTTTTTAAAAGATTTTTTAAAGATTCCTCTACAATATATATGAACAAACAATTTGCACAAAAGCTATTTGGTAAATTATGTACATGATGTGCTTAACCACAGCAGTATTTATAGCACTGGCAAAATACTATCTAAATGACCTGAAGTACGAGGATGGTGAAATGAACTGTACACATATCAACTTGATAAAATTTAATTCTTAAAATACTAATTCTATAAATTATGTAGCAAGAAAGGAAATTATAATGTTAAGTAAGAAGAGTAGCATATGAAAATATTCCTAGACTATGATTGTAATAGTGCAAAAAAGGGCATAAGCCAATGTACAAATAAAACAAGAATAACTGGCCGGGCGCGGTGGCTCACGCTTGTAATCCCAGCACTTTGGGAGGCCGAGGTGGGCGGATCACGAGGTCAGGAGATCGAGGCCGTCCTGGCTAACACAGTGAAACCCCGTCTCTACTAAAAAATACAAAAAATTAGCCGGGCATGGTGGCGGGCGCCTGTAGTCCCAGCTACTTGGAGAGGCTGAGGCAGGAGAATGGCGTGAACCCGGGAGGCGGAGCTTGCAGTGAGCCGAGATCGTGCCACTGCACTCCAGCCTGGGTGACAGAGCGAGACTCCGTCTCAAAAAAAAAAAAAAAAAAAAACAAGAATAACTGATGTCTTAGGCTAGTGGAATGTGGGTGATGTCTTTTTTGTGTTCATTACTTCTGTTGTTATAAAATTGCTTATGCAGTAAATGAAACCAAAGGCCTAAAAAAGCTAAACAAATGGGTGGAAGAAGAATAGGCAGCTATTAGACAACTCTTGAGGAATTTTGCTGTACAGAGATGCAGAAAATGGGGTAGTATCTGGAGGAGGGGTGTGAGGTCAGGGGAGGGAGGAGCTTTGTTGAAAATAGGAAAAATAGGTATGTATTGTGATGCTGATGAGAATGAGCTATTAGAAGGAAAGAACTGATGATAAAGAAAGCAGAGTTGCTCAGCAAAGTCCTTCAGTAAAGGAGAGAAAATGTGTACCCAACGCTTAAGTGGATTTAGGCCTTGGTAGGGACAGGAGGTCTCAATCTGCAGTAACAGAGGGCAGGTCCAGGGCCAGGGTGAATGTATAGAAACAGATGCAGTGGGTTAGCTATTTGATGGTGGAAAGTTGAGGAAATTCTCTTTTGATTGATTCCATTATGTCAGTGAAATAAGAAGCAGGGGGCCGGGTGCAGTGGCTCACGCCTGTAATCCCAGCACTTTGGGAGGCCGAGGCGGGTGAATTATGAGGTCAGAAGTTCGAGATCAACCGGGCCAACATGGTGAAGACCCATCTCTACTAAAAATACAAAAATTAGCTGGGCGTAGTGACAGACACCTGTAATCCCAGCTACTTGTGAGGCTGAGGCAGGAGAATCGCTTGAACTCGGGAGGCAGAGGTTGCAGTGAGCTGAGATGGCACCACTGCACTTCAGCCCAGGGGGACAGAGTGAGGCTCTGTCTCAAAAAAAAAAAAAAAGAAAAGAAAAGAAATAAGAAGTAAAGCGAGGTGAACTAAGAGTGGAGGTTTTTGGAAGTTTAAGGAAATTGGAGATGATATGAAAGAGTTAATGGACTAAGACAATATGGTAGAATTTCCTGAGAGAACCAAGGGGGCAGTAACAGATCTTATTGTCATATCCTGTGAATGTGTCTTAACTATGTAGTGTCAATTCCTTGAACACACAGCCGTCCTTCTTTCCCTGACTCTTAAAAAAAGAGTTTTGTTTCAGCATCATGAACTGTTCCTAGTTTGTAAAAGGAGTTGGGCAATTGCTATTATCTACCTTTTTCATTTTATGTGAACAGTGAGATTGAAAGTACACCTCTAGGAAGCCATCTTGGAGTGTCAGTTTGCATTTACTCTTGGAGTGTTTTATCATTATGTAAGAACAACTTCCGGAAACAGCAGAATGAACTGATCTTAGACACTGATGCCCCACCCATCAGAAGCCATAATCTATGATTTATGGGTGTGAATTAGATTGTAGATTTTCAAGGGAAATGATACTCCTCAGCAACTGCACAAAATAAAGAAATCTATACAATTTTGCTCTGTATGAGTGTAGTCTGTTTTTTTGTGGTTTTTTTTTTTTTCATTTGGTGATTTTAAGTGAAGACAGGACCACACAAATTGCATGACTAACTCCTCAAGAGTTAGGTACTTTTTGCAGCCATTTGCAGCCTACACACTGATGTCATGAGTACTATTTAGTATCAGTGAGGTGGATAATGAGGGCACATTAGGATTTATTCTAAGTGGATCAGGAAATGGGGGAAAACAGAAAACTCTGAAGGAAAAAAAACACATTAAAACAAAAGAAATTAAAATAAGCGCTTTAAATAATTCACAAGAAAATGGTCAATATATATGTTCTCCTTTGTTCCTTTAAAGATACATGTTACACGACAAGGCCGGGCGTGGTGGCTCACGCCTGTAATCCCAGCACTTTGGGAGGCCAAGGCATGCGGATCACGAGGTCAGCAGTTTGAGATCAGCCTGACCAAAATGGTGAAACCCTGTCTCTACTAAAAATACAAAAATTAGCCAGGCATGGTGGCGGGCGCCTGTAGTCCCAGCTACTTGGGAGACTGAGGCAGGGGAATTGCTTGAACCCGGGAAGCAGAGGTTACAGTGAGCCGAGATCGCGCCACTGCTCTCCAGCCTGGGCAACAGAGCGAGGCTCCATCTCCTCAAAAAAAAAAAAAAAAAAAAACAAAAGATACATTTTACATGACGAATGTGATGAGCAGAAAAGAATGATTAGAAGGTAAGAGTACCTGACTGAGATTTCTTATCTATTCTCCAGCAATCCAGCTCATGGAAACCACAGTGGTCCATCTCTGTGCAAAATGACAATCTTTCCCTTTAAGACTGCAAGTCAAAATTTTAAATTTTATAGCCTAAAGTTGTTTCCTGTCTCTATGGAAACTTAAACCAGGGAGTATTGCTTTGAACATTGGTGTTTTAGGCACTTTTCGGATAACATTGAAATGACTATTTCCTAGCATTTGGCAGACTTAAACCTAACAATTCACAAAACAAGAAATATAAATGTCCAAGGAAAAAAAGCTCTAAGTAATTTTTGAATTCTATAGTAATTTTAAAATTCAAATTAAGCCAATAATGAATTACCACTTTTTGCACATCAAGTTGTCTGAAGATTGTTTTAAGACGATGCCTAATGGTGAAGAGAATGTGGAGAAAGAGACTCTCATGATGATTTTGGGGAAGGTTTAAGTCGACACACCTTCTTCAGACTACTTGATAAAATGTACCCCAAAGTTTAAAAACATTCATTTGTTTAATCAAAAGTATGTATAGAACATCTATGTCAAGGACTGGGGATTACATTCTATCAAATGACTAGACATTACATAAATAATTACAAGTACAATGAGGCCTTGTGAAAGGAAAATCAAAGGGACATAGAGACAAGGAATTAGATCGGGTGTGGTGGCTCATGCAGCACTTTGGGAGGCCGAGGTGGGAGGATCACCTGAGGTCAGGAGTTCAAGATCAGCCTGGCCAACATGGTGAAACCCCATCTCCACAAGAATACCAAAATTAGCCAGGCATGATGGTGGGTGCTTGTAATCCCAGGTACTCGGGAGGCTGAGGTGAGAGAATTGCTTGAACCTGGGAGGCAGAGGTTGCAGTGAGCTGAGATCGTGCCATTGCACTCCAGCCTGGGTGACAGAGTGAGACTCTGTCTCAAAAAAAAAAAAAAAAAAAAACAAAAGCAAGGAATTAATCCTAAGAAAGGAATCAAAATTATGCAGTAAGATAGAATGAAAAAAATTTAGAATTACTTACATGTGCACAGACTGTGTATGAAATAAGCTATGGTATATCCATGTAATGAAATAATATGATGGCATTAAGAATAAAGCTATAGAAAAACAATAGAAATGTTCATAATATATTGATAAATAGAAAATAAGGTGATAAGATAGTGTATTCAATATGATGGAGTTTCATAAAAAGCTATCTATATCTATTCATCTATCTATGAAGAATATGTCAGCAAAATGTTCTAATGATAATTTTTGGCTGGGGATTAATATAGCAATATTTTCTTCTTTGTGTTTATCTTCATGAACATTCTTATAGGCATAAAAATAACAAGTATATAATTGGACACAAGGTGACTAATGTTTGAGAGAGATAATCTAAGGGACATATAATCAACTACTCTTCTACATTACCTATAATCTGTCCTTGTCTTAATTAGATTAACAGAATGCAATGTTCTCGAAATTCATTACTTTAATCCCCTGAAGAAATGCTGTTACAAAGTTATGATTGAATGTTGAATCTTTGGCTTTTATTAAGATGACGTGAATAATATTTTCTTAATCTTTTGCAAATTTACAGTCCAAGATATATGCCCTTATGTTACTACTTCTTTTGTGAGGAGCCATTCAACAAGTTTATAAGAGAATTGATGCTAGGAAAGAGTTTATTTTCCAGTGAGTTTTTATCAAACAGTACAAATTTTAGAACATGTCTTATTTTTCTTATTTCCTTGTCTGCCAGGAATATTAGAGCTAACTTTAGTGACCAATTAAGGTAAAGATCTGGCTCCTGGTACAATTAATTTTGTCCTATAAGTGCTTTATGCTGCTCATTTTAATTTTAAAACTCTCTTTCTTATGTCTTTTAATAGGCAAGTCATCCCAAATTTAAAAAAAATAGACATGCGAAGTAGTGAGATTTCCATATGTTCTATAATAAATAAATAAAAACTAGAAATTATAATTCTTTGCTGATCACGTATACGTATAAGAGTTTAAACATAGTTGGTCTGGGCACAGTGGCTCATGCCTGTAATCCCAGCACTTTGGAAGGCGGATCACGAGGTCAGGAATTCAAGATCGACCTGACCAACACGGCAAAATCCCGTTTCTACTAAAAATACAAAAATTAGCCAGGCATGGTGGCGCATGCCTGTAATTCCAGCTACTCAGGAGGCTGAGGCAGGAGAATTGCTTGAACCCGGGAGGCGGAGGTTGCAGTGAGCCGAGATCACGCCATTGCACTCCAGCCTGGGTGACAGAGCAAGACTCCATCTCAAAAAAAAAAAAAAAGATTGTCTTTGTAGTAATTGAAGTGTTTTTTCTCATTTGTTTTGTTTTTTACATAGTGAAAACATTAACTTTAGCTCAGCCTATTTGAATTCCAACGTGTTCTAAATGTAATCTTTATTGTAACTTCATTACTTTATTAGTAAACTACTGGTCAAAACATTAGCTTTTCAGACAGCTTATTGTTTTAGAGAGATAATGAAATGTATTTTGTTATCATAGAATGGATATTGTGAAAAAGTTTGATATTTTCAAGTCTAGCCAAATCCCATTCCCGCTTTTAAAAAAATCACTACTCATTCCTTCTGTGTTACTTTCATGAGAAGACCTTAACCTTAAGAACACTAAGTTGAGATGAAATTTCATATTCCCCTAATGACTAGGGGCTGAGGTGTTCAAATGACCTTTTCCTTCCTGGGAGTGATTGCTGTAGGTCAGACTTGAGGTCATTGGCTGGAGAGTCACAAACAAAGTCATAGTTTTGGCTAAGAGTATAGTAAACTTGGACTGCAGACAAAGCTAATGCTTCCTCAGTGATGAAAGAAAAGAAAATTAGTCCTCTCTTTTGAACACAAACCAACATTGACTATAATCAGCCACTTCTGGTGGGTTGAAGTTAATGATATTCTGAATCTGGTACTCAGTGCTGCAGAGATGGAAGAACCCTGTGGTGACCAATTCTCCTGTATCTAGAAAGGTTAATAAAGGAAGCGTCCATAATAAGTAGATTCTGTATCTGGAGCTCTGAAATGTTTCTATGACTTTTTGCTGTAATGCACTTTTTTATTTTTATTTTTATTTTTGAGAGGGAGTCTCGCTCTGTTTCCCAGGCCGGAATGCAGTGGCGCAATCTCGGCTTATTGCAACCATCGCCTCCTGGGTTCAAGCGATTTTCCTGCCTCAGCCTCCCGTGTAGCTGAGATTACGTGCATCCGCCACCACGCCCGGCAAATTTTTGTATTTTAGTAGAGACGGGTTTTCACCATGTTAGCCAGGCTGGTCTCGAACTCCTAACCTCTAATGATCTGCCCACCTCAGCCTCCCAAAGTGCTGGGATTACAGGCGTGAGCCATTGCACCTGGCTGTGCTGTAATGTTCTCTTCTTATTCAGTCTTTGAAAAAAAAGCACTTGATGATACATGGGAATCTGCACAATTATCACAAAACATGAATATGGTAGCCAATGTTGCCCTCTTTTGAAAACCACCTATCTTGTCAATGTGCCCTTAAGATGTAGATGTTCCAAATGTGATCTGTTTGGAGGAATTACAGCATCATATCATCTGGTCACTAAACATCTATTAAGGAAACCCAGTTACGTGAGCTTTTTAGGTAGTAGCTTTACCGTTTTGTCCTCTATTAACCATGTGATCACTTTTATATGTTTTTTTTTTTTTTTTTTTTTTTGAGACGGAGTCTCGCTTTGTCGCCCAGGCTGGAGTGCAGTGGTGTGATCTCGGCTCACTGCAAGCTCCGCCTCTCAAGTTCACGCCATTCTCCTGCCTCAGCCTCCCGAGTAGCTGGGACTACAGGTGCCCTCCACCGCGCCCGGCTAATTTTTTGTATTTTTTAGTAGAGACGGGGTTTCACCGTGTTAGCCGGGATGGTCTCGCTCGATCTCCTGACCTCGTGATCCGCCCGCCTTGGCCTCCCAAAGTGCTGGGATTACAGGCGTGAGCCACCGCACCCGGCCTTATATGACTTTTTACCAAGCCAGTTTCTGCCATGCTATACTTGCCAAACTGATTTTTTTTTTTTTTTTTTGAGATGGAGTCTTGCTCTGTCGCCCAGGCTGGAGTGCAGTGGCGCGATCTCGGCTCACTGCAAGCTCCACCTCCCAGGTTCACGCCATTCTCCTGCCTCAGCCTCTCCGAGTAGCTGGGACTACAGGCGCCCGCCACTACGCCCGGCTAATTTCTTTGTATTTTTAGTAGAGATGGGGTTTCACCGTGGTGTCGATCTCCTGACCTCGTGATCCGCCCGCCTCGGCCTCCCAAAGTGCTGGGATTACACAAACTGATTTTTTTTAACTTAGATGTAGAACTTTATTTATATCTACATCACAAATTTTATCTTAACCTTTTAACTTGTAGAAAAGCTCTTACATCTTAATTTTGTCATCTATTCTACTAATTAGCATTCTCAGATTTATGACATTAAGACTTTGGCAAGAATGACACCTCTACAAAGATGTGAGCACTGTTGGTGGAACTGTAACTCAGTACAGCTATTTTGGAGGTGAATTTGACAGTGTCTCTTAAAATGGAACATGCAAGGACCCAGTGAATTCATTAGTTAGTAGTGCCTCTGGAGAATAACTCAAATATATGCACACAGGGGCAAGTGCAAAGATAGCCACTGCATCACTGTTTATAATAGCAATGACTTGTATGCATCCTGCATGTACATCCATGCTGCATTCTGTAGCACAGATATACAATACTCTGGAATACTCTGCTGCAGTTAAAATGAGCAAAGTAGATCCAGACTTAACTAACACGGAAAAACTTACATATATTGAGCGAAAATGCAAGCTGCTGAAAGATAAGAACGCTATTATACCATTTATATACACAAGCATGGACACCCACACAAAACAATAGTTTCTTCTCTGTGGGTGCATATATGTATGTAAATGCACAAAGAAAGTCTGAAATGATACACACCAAACTGAGAAAAGTGGTTTCATCTGAGGAGAAGTGACAGTGGTTGGGGGTGGAGTCTAAAGGATACTCTCACTATTATCTGTAACACTTTTTTTTTTTACAAAGATATTGAATTCATATATTTCTTAACTAATTAAAAGCTAATAACAAAAAAGAATAAAAACGGATCTAATTCAAGTTGTCAACAAAAGTGTTCAAAAGAAAAATAGCCTTAAGCTCATATTAAAAACTATTTCTGTATCTTAAAAAAAATACAGCCAGCATGGTGGCTCACACCTGTAACCCCAGCAAGTTTGAGAGGCCCAGATGGGCTGATGGCTTGAGCCAAGGAGTTTGAGATCAACTTGGGCAACATGGTGAAAACCATCTCTACAAAAAAATTTTAAAAATTTGCTGGGCATGGTGGCCTACACCTGCAGTCCTAGCTACTCAGAAGGCTGAGGTGGGAGGATCACCTAAGCCCTGAGGTGAGTAGTAGAGGTTGCAGTGAGCCAAGATGGTGTCACTACACTCCAGTCTGGGCGACGTGAGTGAGACACTGTCTCAAAAAAAAAAAAAAAAAAAAAAGAAGAAAAAAAGAAAAGAAAAATAATCCATTTAAAAGAAGAAACCGGCTGGGTGCAGTGGCTCCGCTTGTAATCCCAGCACTTTGGGAGGCCGAGGCGGGCGGATCACGAGGTCAGGAGATCGAGACCACGGTGAAACCCCGTCTCCACTAAAAATACAAAAAAAAATTAGCCAGGCGTAGTGGCGGGCGCCTGTAGTCCCAGCTACTCGGAGAGGCTGAGGCAGGAGAATGGCGTGAACCCAGGAGGCGGAGCTTGCAGTGAGCTGAGATTGTTTTTTTTTTTTTTTTTTTGGCAAAAAGAACAAGACCCCGATTTAACGCTCTTCCGATCTTCGAAAGAAGAAGAAAGCAATTTTAGGACTAACTGCATAAGAAAGTCCAGGGACATCTTCTCACTGGAGAGTTCTCAATGTGCACTTGTGAATATTTGGGGAATTGCATTAAATCAACCTATGCTATCTCCTATATACCATGATGCGGCCAACTTCTAGGCCCTCACGTTTTCATGTTCAGTAGGCTCTAGTACCATATGTATTTCAGTTTCACCTCTAATAGTGGAACTGAAATCTAAAATAGCTGATAGCCCAACTTGGAGGAGCAAGGAAAAAGTAGATGAAGGGATTCTTCCCAAGGTCTTCTCTTAATATACCAGTATAGCCATTTTTCCAGTGGGAAGGATAAGATAGGAGTGCAGATGTCACCACAGAGCTGTCCCCTGGACTCCTACAGGACATGGCCAGAGATGATACATGGCATCTTTACTTTCTGGACCTTCTGCATTTACTTATTTTTTTCTTTTCTTTTTTAAAAAATATTATTTAGTACTCAAAAAAGCTTCATTTTTAAATGTAACCCTCTGAATCTGTGCTCATGCCTTCAACACTTTCACTCTTCTGCTCCTCGGAGGAAAGCAGGCTTGATCCAGTCACAGACACACTTAGCACATGTGCAACAACAGTAGGCCCTGCTGATGTGTTTTCGTTTTAGACAATCTCATAAGGACTTTATGTCTCACAGCACCAACTCAATGAAGTCAGCCTAGGCACACACCACATACAGATTTTGGTGCTTTTTCAACCTTGTTGGTATAAAAGTAGACAATTATATTACCAGGGTTTCGGGACGGCATAGTTGTGTTAGAGGCTGTATTGTGGGGAAGCCCACAATGTTAGGTCAAAAGCTGGACCATTCTGAGTATCTCTAGACACCATCCCCTGAAGAGAAAAAAAAAAAAAAGCATTTTCTCTTTTTTCTTGACAAATTTCATATCAAATTATTGTATTTTTCTCACTATGTATATTTTAAAATAATCTATTTAAGTAGAGAAAAAAATGCATGCATGTGGTGAAAAAATCAAGGAGTACAAAACAGTACAATGAGACTGGGTATGGTGGCTCACGCCTATAATCCTAGCAGTTTGGGAAGCTGAGGTGGGAGGATCACTTGAGGTCAGGAGTTCAAGATCAGCCTAGTCAACATGGTGAAACCCATCTCTACTAAAAATACAAAAATTAGCCGGGTGTGATGGTGTGTGCCTGTAATTCCAGCTGCTCAGGAGGCTAAGGCAGGAGAATCACTTGAACTTGGGGGGCGGAGGTTGCAGTGAGCCGAGATCTTGCCACTGCACTCCAGCCTGGGTGACAGAGCAAGACTCTGTCTCCAAAAAGCACACACAAAAAACAAAAACAAACAAAAAACAGTACAATGAGAAGTCCTCCTTTCACTGTAGACTCCAGTCCCCAGTTCTCCCTAGAGGCAGACATTCCTGAAATACTATCTATGTCTGTGCAAGCATATATACTGTATGTATGTATGTATGTCTTCCTTCAAAAAATAGAAGTATATTATGGACACTGCAGTATATCTTACTTTTTTTGCTTGTTTTCTACTTTTTCAACATATCTTAGAGATCATTTCATAGCCATAACATATAGGTCTACTTTATTTATTAAAAAACAACAAAGTTACATAGAGTTACATCTGGCAATGATAGACTTTCAATAATTTATTAAATGAATGTCTCTACTATCATTTCTTTTTACTAGCCCCTATTGATAACCATTTATATTGCTTATTTTCAGTCTTTTGCAACCACAGCAAAGTTGAAGCACATATGTACATACATCTTTGGGCACATGTATGACTATGTCTGTAGAATAAATTTCCAGAAAGGAAAATCCTGGATCTAAAGGTATACTTATCTCAAATATTGAAAATTATTGCCGATTAGACCTCCCACCAACAGTGAGAGTAACTGTTACTTAATACTATTGCTATAATTATTAAACTTTTTAACTGGGCCCATCTGAGTAGAAGAAGAATAGATCTCATTCTAGGTTTAATTTGTACTTTTTTTACTCACATTTTAAAAATCCACTTACATTTCTTTTTCTACAAACTACCTGTTTATATACCTTCGACCATGGATCTTTTCTCATTGACACTTAAGATCTCTTTTTGTATTTAGAAGATTAGCTTTGATGTCAAAGACACTGTGTATTTTCCCAGTTTGTCCTTTGTCTTTTACTTTGTTTAGAGCAGGGCAACACTGATGGTGAGGACTTGCTTTCCACAACCAAGGAGCAGTCTGCCCCAAAGGTAAATTCAAATTCTTGCTTCTTGCAAGGTTGCTTTAAAATGGTAAGTTTTTTCCTCCCAGTATTGGCATATTAAAAAAAAAAAGCCTTGAATTCAGAGTCAGGATGCCCCTTTTAATTAATATCTAAATAAGAACAAATGAACAATGAGATCAGAATCTCTGTAATCTGAGTACATTACACAGAAGATAAAGAATAACAGGGCCTTCCTGGAAAGGGCCATCTTTGTAACATGTTTATTATAAATAACAATTTATTTGAATGAAATTAATGTAGGAAACACTGAGCTCCTTTGATTCAATAGCTCCTCCAATGCAGCTCTTAGAAAACTGTTGGGCTAATTAAAAAAAAAATAGAACATAAGAATAAACATAATTACTTCTAGCATCCTTCTCATTAAAAGGTTAAAAAACCTGGGCCCGGTGCGGTGGCTCACGCCTGTAATCCCAGCACTTTGGGAGGCTGAGGTGGGTGGATCACCTGAGGTCAGGAGTTCAAGACCAGCCTGGCCAACATGGAGAAACCCTGTCTCTACTAAAAATACAAAAATTAGCCAGGCATGGTGGCACATGCCTGTAATGCCAGCTACTGGGGGGCTGAGGCAGAAGGATCATTTGAACCTGGGAGGCAGAGGTTGCAGTGAGCCCAGATTATGCCACTGTATTCCAGCCTGGACAACAGAGTGAGACTCCATCTCAAAAAAAAAAACAAGAAAGTTACAAAACCCAAATGTTTGTGGTTACCTAATGGCCCTCTAGGAAGCTGCAAAGATGATTTAAGAGTAAAAGACATCATGAAGTTTTCATTTTTCTCACTTTTCTGAACTTAGAGTTTGATCTTGGGAAGGCAAAATCAGTCTATGAGCTGAGACTAGTCACTTGATTATTATAGTCACATGGATCAGCAGTCCCCAACCTTTTTTTTTTTTTTTTTTAAGACGGAGTCTTGCTCTGTCGCCCAGGCTGGAGTGCAGTGGCGCAATCTCGGCTCACTGCAAGCTCCGCCTCCTGGGTTCACGCCATTCTCCTGCCTCAGCCTCTCCGAGTAGCTGGGACTACAGGCGCCCGCCACCATGCCCGGCTAATTTTTTGTATTTTTTAGTAGAGACGGGGTTTCACCGTGGTCTCGATCTCCTGACCTCGTGATCCGCCCGCCTTGGCCTCCCAAAATGCTGGGATTATAAGCGTGAGCCACCGCGCCCGGCATAGCAGTCCCCAACCTTTTTGACACAGGGGACTGGTTTTGTGGAAGACAATTTTTCCATGGATGGCAGGGGGCAGGGGGTGGGGTGGGGGATAGTTTCAGGATGATTCAAGTGCATTACATTTATTGTGCAGTTTATTTCTATTATTATTGCATTGTAATATATAATAAAATAATTATACAACTCACCATAACACAGAACCAGTGGGAACCCTGGTCTTGTTTTCATGCAACTAGATGGTCCCATTTAAGGATGATGGGAGAGAGTGACACCTGAAATGTGTTGTTTATGTCCAGTCTACTCTGTAATCTCATTTTGATTGCTGTCACTGCAGAAAACTCTATTTCACATGTTGGAAATGGAAGCAGGCTTTTCGTTGCTTTTGTGACAACCTCAGGATATTTTGCGGTGACTTTAGTCCAGAACGTATGGAGATTTGAAGTCAGATCAAACATACTTTTAAGGCCACAGTCATTTGCCATCTCCAGCAGCTGATTCTCTTCCAGCATGGACAAAGTCGATTCCCTTGGCTTATCCACAAGTGGGTGGCGGATCCTTTCCTTCCCAATCCGGGGGTCTTTTGTGATTGGGAAGTAATGCTCAAAGTCTTTTGAAATCTGAGATAGGTGATCATGCACCAGCTGGGAGAAAGAAGGCCCTGGCTCAGTCTCTTTCCAAATCTCTGCTAATGTCTGAAACATGTCAGAAATCCCAATGTTCACTCGTTGCCCACATAATTCCAGTTTGGTGTTTTTTTTTTTTTTTTTGAGACGTAGTTTCACTCTGTCACCCAGGCTGGAGTGCAGTGGCTTAATCTCGGCTCACTGCAATCTCACCCTCCTGAGTTCAAGCAATTCTCTTGCCTCAGCCTCCCGAATAGATGGGACTACAGGTGCATACCACCACGCCCGGCTAATTTTTTATTTTTAGTACAGACGGGTTTTCACCATGTTGCTCAGGCTGGTCTCCAACTCCCGACCTCAAGACATCTTCCAGCCTCGGTCTCCCGAAGTGCTGGGATCACAGGCATGAGCCACTGTGCCCAGCCCTAGTTTGGCTTTGAATGCAGCCACTCTATCTTACAACTTGAACAGTTGTTTTTCTGCCTTGGAGTGACAGATTGATTAAGCAGGCTGAATATGTCACAAAAGTAATCAAGTTTTGTGACCCATTCTGTGTCACTAAAATGTGCTGCCAGGGGTGACTTTTTTCTAAATGCCTGGAGTGGCTCTTGTAACTCAAAAACTCTGGCCAGTGATCTACTTTTAGAAAACCATCTCACTTCTGTGTATAAGAGAAGGCTTGTGTGCTCTGTGTCCATCTCCTCACAGAGCTGTGTGAACAGATGTGAGTTAAGGGTATGTACTTTAATGTGGTTGATAATTTTAATCACATCCTGCAAAATGTTGTTAAGTTCAGGTGACAGTTTTTGACTAGCCAGCATTTCTGTATGGATGACACAGTGTCTTCTGAATGTGACACACTCACATTCAGAGTGACATCTTTGACCCAAGTAGTGAAATCGGAAAGCTGTTCAGTCATGGCAGCCACTCCGTCCATACATATGCTGGCACAAAATGACCAATGCAGTTTTCCCGATATGTAATCATTCAAAGACTTGAATAGTTCTGCAGTCATGGTGTCGGTTGGCAACAAAAGTGCATACAACATATCTTCGTGCACATCCTCCTGAAAAACATGGCACTGTCGCCTGTTGTCAACATCTCTGGATTCATCAACCTGGATTGTGTACCACAGTGACTCATTAATCCTCTCTGAAATTGTGACGCAATATTGTCTGCTATTTTATCATTTTGTCTAGTTATGGTGGTAGCCAAAAGGAGAACATGTGCCGCCTTTTGAACTGCAGCCTCTCCTAAAAGTTCGCAGCAAATGTCCTTAGAGCAGGCAGGGTCAACTCTTTACCAATAGGAAAGGGCTTCTTAGCTTTAGCAATGCAGTTAGCCACTAATGATGCTCTCAGTGGAGACACATTTGATGAAGTGGTGGCCTTCGAAAATTGCTTCTGTTCATGTTCATATTGTTTTCTTGTTTTTTCTTTTTTTTTTTTTTTTAGATGGAGTCTTGCTCTGTTGCCCAGGCTGGAGTGCAGTGGCGTCATCTGAGCTCACTGGAACCTCTGTCTCCTGGGTTCAAGAAATTCTCCTGCCTCAGCCTCCTAAGTAGCTGAGATTACAGGTGCCTGTCACCATGCCCAACTAATTTTTGTATTTTTAGTAGAGACGGGGTTTCTCCATGTTGGCCAGGCTGGTCTTGAACGCCTGACCTCAGGTGATCCATCCGCCTCAGCCTTCACATTGTTTTCTTTTTAAAAAAAAACTCCAAAGACTTGTCTTTTAGTGCTTGGTCTTTTTGTCACGAAGCAGTTTTTTTTTTTTTTTTTTGAGACGGAGTCTTTCTCTGTCCCCCAGGCTGGAGTGTGGTGGCGCGATCTCGGCTCACCACAACCTCCACCTCCTGGGTTCACGCCATTCTCCTGCCTCAGCCTCCCGAGTAGCTGGGACCACAGGAGCCCACCAACATGCCCGGCTAATTTTTTTGTATTTTTTAGTAGAGACGGGGTTTCACCATGTTAGCCAGGATGGTCTCGATCTCCTGACCTCGTGATCCACCCGCCTCGGCCTCCCAAAGTGCTGGGATTACAGGCTTGAGCCACCGCGCCTGGCCCACGAAGCAGTTTTTAAGGTTACGTGGCTTCGTTGGATAGCCAGTCACCACATATTATACAAAGTGGGCTCAGAGAATGTGAATACCCTGTTGCAATGAGCTTGCAATTTAAGTAAGACTCGGTATTTTCTTTTAAATGCAGCTTTCTTTCTGTTGGCAGTCTTAGAGCCTTCTGCTGTCACATCACTCGGTCTTTCCCCCTTTTCAAAGAAGCTTTCCAGTGACGTTTGTTTTTTACTCATTTTGGCTAGGGTTAGCCTGTGGGTTTACCAAAACTGTGCCTGAGACAAGTATGCAGTGCAGGAAAGAGGTGAGGACGAAAGTGGTAAATAAAATAATGGGAAGGCCATGCGTGGACTAAAATAAGTTTCAGAGTCTGACTTAAAGCCTGCCACCAGATGCAGCTTGTCCCTTGCCACTCACTGATAGGGTTTTGGTATGAGTCTGCATGCAATTGATTTATTATGATCTCTGTGCAGCCAAATCTCTCTGCCAATGTTAATCTGTATTTGCAGCCACTCCCCAGCACCAGTATCTCTGCCTCAGCTCCACTTCAGATAATCAGGCATTAGATTCTCATACGGAGTGCGTAAGCTATATCCCTCACATGTGCAGTTGACAATAGGGTTAATGCTCCTAATGAGTATTTTTTTTTTGAGATGGAGTCTTACTCTGTTGCCCAGGCTAGAATGCAGTGGCACGGTCTCGGGCCATTCTACCTCCCGAGTTCAAGAGATTCTCCTGTCTTAACTTCCAGAGTAGCTGGGATTACAGGAGTGTGCCACCATGCCTGGCTAATTTTTGTATTTTTAGTAGAGACAGGGTTTCACCATGTTGGCCAGGCTGGTCTCGAACTCCTGACCTCAGGTGATTCGCCCCACTTGGCCTTCCAAAGTGCTGGGATTACAAGTGTGAGCCACTGTGCCCAGCCTCCTGTGAGTATTTAATACCACTGCTGATCTGACAGGAGATGGAGCTCCAGTGGTAATACACAGAGCAGGAGGCCACTCACCTTCTGAGAACAATGAATAATTGAAGCTTGGTGATCTATTAGAGTGACAATACAATATTTAAAAATAAAATAGCCAAATGCAACAAAAGCCATTGGATATTTCTGGAAGTTTTGTATGTTTGTTATTGTTTATTTGTTTTTAAAAGTCAAGGACACAAGTCACCTAAGTAATTTTCTGTGCTAAAGCACAGACAATTAGGTGACATTAGAATCTGTCATCTGAGCACAAAAGGTAGACAGTAATCTTTACTACCTCTTGTGAAGATAAAATACAGTGGTTTACTCTATTATTTCATACCTGATAGTATGATGATGATCTGGAGAACTAATAAGATTATTTTTGATGTACTAGGTTTTAGAAAACAGTAATTTGTGCATTTTTTGTGAGATTTTCATAAGGAAATGGGTTTAATGTGATTTTCATTATGAAATGGTTAAAAGAAAGACTTCCACAGAGATTGACTACACTGATACCTGCCCCTCCATAATGTAGATGATGAACTTAGCTTTCAAAAACAGTTTTTTGTGATGAAAATAATGCATTCCTTCATTTGTCAAAAAAGAAACAAACAAGCAAACCAACTTATTGAGGCCCCACTTAGTGCCATTAGGTCCTTGGGATACAGCAATGTACAGGTCAGAAAGACCTCTGCTCTAAGTTTTCTTGTATTATATTGGGGAAGGAAACTGATAATAAATACAAAAACAAATAAACAAGATACAATTTTAGATGATAAGTTTATATGTTAGTGAGTAATTAGTTGTTTGCATAAAAAATTCTACCTTCCAAAATATCACTACAAATACTTTAGTGTTTCTCATTCTATTATGTGTATGAAAGCATATTAAATAAATGAGATACTATTATACAGTTTTGTAACCTACTTCTTTCAATTAACAATATACAATATTGCAAGCATTTTTTTCATGTTATTATACATTCTCCCACAAAACTGTTTATTTGGCTACATGGAACGTACTACTTTGAATGAATATAATATAATGTATTCACGTTAATCACCTAGATTATCCCTTATTTTTCCTCATTATAATCAAGGATATAATGAATATCCAGGTTAATAAATCTTGTGTACATCTATAATCGTTTCTTGAGAATAAATTTCTTGCACCAAAACTGTTGGCTCAAATGGTATTTAAATTTCAAAAATTGGGCCAGTCATGGTGACACATGCCTGTAATCCCAGCACTTTGGCATGCTGAGACTGGCAGATCGCATGACCCCGGGAGTTTGAGACCAACCTGGGCAACATGGTGAAACCTGTCTCTATAAAATATACAAAAGATTAGCCAGGCATGGTGGCATGCGCCTGTAGTCCCAGCAAACCTGGGAGGCTGAGGTAAGAGGACCACCTGAGCCCAGGAGGTCGGGGTTACAGTGACCCACGATTCTGCCAACGCACTCCAGCTTGGGTTGACAGAGCAAGATCCTGTCTCAAAAAAGAAAAAAAAATGAAAAATTAAAAATGTGATGTACTCTTTTAAATAGTTTTCCCAAAATGCTGTATAATTTAGCCTCCCTCTGACCGTCCATAAGGTCTTTGGTTCACCTCATCCTTAATAGCACTGGATAATATCTTTTTCCTCCCGACTTTATGGGAGAAAAAAACTCATTTTCATTTTGACATCTATTATTTTTCTTTCTCTTTTTTTGAAGATACAATTCATGCATCATGAAATTCACCATTTTAAGGTGTACAATTCAATGGTTTTCAGTATATTCCCAAAGTTGTGTAATAACCATCACCACTATCTAATTCCGGAACTTTTTTATAGGTCCCAAAGGAAATCCCATACTCATTAGCAGTCACTGCCCATTTCCCTCTCCTTCAGCCCTGGCAACCACTAAGCTGCTTTCTATTTCTATGGATTTGCCTATCCTAGGCATCTCATATAAATAGAATCATATAACACGTGGCTTTTTCTGTCTTTTTCCACTGAGCATAATGTTTTCAAGCTTCATCCACGTTGTAGCACGTATCAGTAATTCATTTCTGTTTATTGCCAAATAACATTTCATTTTATGGATATACCACATTTGATTTATCCATTCATCATTTGATGGACATTTGGCTTGTTTCCACATTTTGGTTATTATGAATAAAGCTGCTATGAACAGTTATGTACATGTTTTCATGTGAATATATGTTTCCAATTCTCTTGGCTACATACTTAGGAGTAGAATTGTTGGGTTGTCTGGGGACTCTGTTTAATTTTAGAGTTAACTGTCAGACTGCTTTTATACTGACTACATCATTTTACCTTTCCACCAGCAATGTTTGAGGGTTCCACTTTTACCATATCTTCAACGCTTGTTATTTTTTGTTGTTATTTCTTTCTTTTTTTTTTTTTTTTTTTGAGACGGAGTCTTGCTCTGTCACCCAGGCTGGAGTGCAGTGGCACGATCTCGGCTCACTGCAACCTCCGCCTCCCGGGTTCACGCCATTCTCCTGCCTCAGCCTCTCCGAGTAGCTGGGACTACAGGCGCCCGCCACCACGCCTGGCTAATTTTTTGTATTTTTAGTAGAGACGGGGTTTCACCGTGGTCTCGATCTCCTGACCTCGTGATCCGCCCGCCTCGGCCTCCCAAAGTGCTGGGATTACAAGCGTGAGCCACCGTGCCCGGCCTTGTTATTTCTCAATTATAGCTATCCTAGTGGGTGTAAAGTAGTATCTCATTGTTGTTTTGATTTGTATTTCTCTAATGTCTAATGATGTTGAGCCCCTTGTCATGTGCTTATTGGCTATTTGTATATTTTCTTTGGAGAAGTGTCTGTTCAAATCTTTTCCTATTTGAAAATTAGATTATTTGTTTGAATTGTAGGGAATGCAAATTATTTTACTGCGTGTAGCTGCTCCCCAAGTTTCTGGATGCCATTGTTAAAAAATATCAGGACTTAGATTTTATCCCCGTGCTCCTGGAATCCTCAGGTTTCTGTGACACAGAGTTCAAGTGAGAGTTCAATCATTCTAGGGACTACTCGGCAACCACAGTAGCACCTACAGAGATCATCTGGAGGGAGCGATTTTGTCTCAACAGATGGATTTTCAATGAAGATGAAACGAATCCATTTTGGAGAGAGATGTTAGAGAACTGATGGGGTTCAGGACATGCTACCCAAAAATAATGGTACCTTGGCACTTGAGAAAAGAGCAGAAGCAAGAGGGTTACTTTCACTTTCCCCAGATCTTCTCTTCTGAGGCAGGCCATGAGACCTTCATTCCAGAGGTGCCTTCCCTATACCTGGAGGAAACGGACATCCTTATCTCTGAAGACACAGGGACAGGTAGAATAATCTGAGCAAACAGGCCTTGCTAAGTAAGTCCCCTCAGTTTATTACCATTAGATCACAGATTTGTCCAATCATACTTCTCCATGACTTCCACTTCTTTATCAATCCTAGCCTTAAAAATACACAGGTTTCCCTGTTAACTTTGGGTCTTAACTTCTGAAGGCTCCTGTTTTGTGTAAAACTTACACAAATAAGTTAGTATGTTTTCCTCTTGTTAATGTGTCTTTTGTTACATGGGCTTCAGCCATAAATCTAGTAATGAATGGGGAAAATATTTTTTTGCTCCTCTATAGAACATATACCAACTGCAAGAAGAAAGAAGAATATGCCTGGTTTTGGGCCCGGCGCGGTGGCTCATGCGTGTAATCCCAGCACTTTGGGAGGCTGAGGGGGGCAGATCACCTGAGGTTGTGAGTTTGAGACCAGCCCGACCAACATGGAGAAACCCCGTCTCTACTAAAAATACAAAAAATTAGCCCTGCATGGTGTTGGCGCATGCCTGTAATCCCAGCTATTCGGGAGGCTAAAGTAGGAGACTCGCTTGAACGCAGGAGGTGGAGGTTGCAGTGAGCCGAGATTGTGCCATTGATCTCCAGTCCGGGCAACACGAGCAAAACTCTGTCTAAAAATAAAAATAAAACATAAAAATTAAAAAAAACAGTATGCCTGGTTTTAAAGCTTCAAAGAATTTACTCACTCTCCTGTATGTAACATTCTAGAAATGCATCTGGAGTTAAAGCCCTCTTGGAGACTTAAGAACAAATGCACTTACGCATGGCCTTTTGAAACCTAGTGTTTCTACAAGGAGGCACGTCCATACTTGCAACTCCTTCTAGAAGCTTCCCCAAATCTCCTGCCTCCTCACGCTGAGTTACCCCATGTCTGAAATGTCACAGCACTTAGTCTTACTCTTCTATGGCCTACTATCTACTGGTATTTGTGTTACTCATGCTACCCATCTTATCTCCCTCAGTGTGTGAGACCCTTCCGTCAGATTTGGCATCTCCCACACACTCAACATTATGTGTTGCTCACAGTAGGTACTCAATACATGCAAGTTTTCTGAATAGATATTTTGCTAATCATCTGTGACACCTGCTATATCCTACTGAAAATTACCAAAATGCAATTAACTTCAATTTTACATTTGGGATTTACAGAAAATAACTCTCTCTCCAAGAAATGAATAACAATTTAGCTAGTGCAAATGCCAGCTCCGAGTGAAGACATTAATGCGCTTCAATCGCGATAAGCATTTATCCTTATCCCCATCCTCATCTTTCTGCGTCGTCTAATTCAAGTTAGGTCAGTAAAGGAAACCTTTTCCTTTTAGCAACCCAATCTGCTCCCCTTCTCTGGCCTCCTTCACTTGTTTTCTTGGTAGACGACTTCAGCCTCTGTCCTTTAATTTTAAAGTTTATGCCCCATGTGTACCCCTCGTCTTTTGGTGATTTCGAGATTTTCAAAGCCTGCTCTGACACAGACTCTTCCTTGGATTCCAACTTCTCTACTTTGGGGTGGAAACGGCTTCTGCGTTTTGAAACGCTAGCGGGGAAAAAAATGGGGGAGAAAGTTGAGTTTAAACTTTTAAAAGTTGAGTCATGGCTGGTTGCGCAGCAAAAGCCCCGCAGTGTGGAGAAAGCCTAAACATGGTTTGGGTGGTGTGGGGGTTGGGCGGGGGTGACTTCTGGGGGATAAGGGGCGGTGGAGTCCCGGGACTGCCAAAGCCCTGCCACGGCCTCCGACGCGCGCCCCCCGCCACTCGCCTCTCCCCCGCCCCCGACTGAGGCCGGGCTCCCCCCGGACTGATGTCGCGCGCTTGCGTGTTGTGGCCGAACTGCCGGACTCAGAGGCCGGCCCCAGAAAACCCGAGCGAGTAGGGGGCGGCGCGCAGGAGGGAGGAGAGCTGGGGGCGCGGGAGGCTGGTGGGTGTCGGGGGTGGAGATGTAGAAGATGTGACGCCGCGGCCCGGCGGGTGCCAGATTAGCGGACGCGGTGCCCGCGGTTGCAACGGGATCCCGGGCGCTGCAGCTTGGGAGGCGGCTCTCCCCAGGCGGCGTCCGCGGAGACAACCATCCCTGAACCCCAGCTCCCGAGCCGCCGGCTAGCCGCGCACCGGGGGCCGGCGGACAGAAGAGCTGCCGAGCGGCTCGAGGCTGGGGGACCGCGAGCGCGGCCGCGCGCTGCCGGGCGGGAGGCTGGGGGGCCGGGGCCGGGGCCGTGCCCCGGAGCGGGTCGGAGGCCGGGGCCGGGGCCGGGGGACGGCGGCTCCCCGCGCGGCTCCAGCTGCTCGGGGTCCCCGGCCGGGCCCCGCAGGGACCATGGCAGCCGGGAGCATCACCACGTTGCCCGCCTTGCCGGAGGATGGCGGCAGCGGCGCCTTCCCGCCCGGCCACTTCAAGGACCCCAAGCGGCTGTACTGCAAAAACGGGGGTTTCTTCCTGCGCATCCACCCCGACGGCCGAGTTGACGGGGTCCGGGAGAAGAGCGACCCTCACAGTGAGTGCCGGCCCGCTGTCCCCGCCCCATTTCCATTTCCTGGGTTCTCGCCCGCTCTCTCCCCTCCAGCCTGCACCCTCCTCCCGGATCTTCACTGCGACCCTAGCGGTCCGTGTGGTTTCTGGCCGCGCGGCCCTCAGCGGTTTCGGGTTCACCACTCACCAACCTCCTTCCCGGGCTGCGGCGTAGGCCCGGGCGTCCCCCGGGCTTTGGGGTGTGCCAATTTGCCCTGTAAACCAGTACCCCCGGCCCGGAGCCGCGGCGCGCCGGGGCCTCGCGAACGGTCTCTCTTCCCGCAGACAACCTGTCGCGTTGGAGATGCCCGCGGCCCCACCATGCAGCTCTGGCCGCTTCTGTCTGCTGCGTGCTGTCCCGGGGACAAAGACAGGACGGACCGCAGCAGAACGAAACGGTCTTTACTGGAAAAACACCTTTCCAGAGTCCTGCCCTTAAATTCCGACTCGGGACGACCCGAGGCATATGGCACACTACTCTCACCCACTCTGTTTTATATTTTTCCGAATTGACGAAAGCTGAAAGAGCAAAAACAAAAACCAACCAGCCAACCAGCAAAAAATCCAGATGTTGTTAATAAAGTGCCATAGCTTTGTTTCACTAGTGAAAAGAAGTGCAAACACTTTAATCTTCCACCTGCAGTGACTAGCTTTGAGACCTTGAGCCGACGCTTAACCCCAGAGCCGGTTTCCTCATCCCTCACGTGGGGCTAATACATTACTACCTTGCAACAGGTTTGAGGATGAAATGAGAATTGCAGTTTTGCTTTCTGTAAGAAACAATGTTTGTGGTTCTAGAAAGAACACTGGCCTAAATAAGGAGTGCTTGGACTTTAGGAGATTCCCTAAGTCTGGAGTGGGGGCTGAAGATTTGCATTTCTAACATGTTCCCCGGGGATGCTGATCACATCACACTTTGAGAGCCACTGGTCTAGAGGAAAGAGAAAGAAAGGGGCATAAGATGAGCCGATTTACAACACTGATGGAATTGGAAGTGAAAGAGGACTAGAATATATTGTAACCTGTCCTCCTGTGAGTGTATGTAAACATGCGTTTTAAAACCTGTGTGTTATGGCGTTCCTTCCTTTATGGATTCCAGGTGGAGAATCTGATTCTGTCATTGCCTGAGAAAAGACCCACAGGGGTCCCAGCGCCACTCCCCTGTAGTTCTGCCTTTGTCTTGGGATGCTAATGGGATGTCATGAGGGGAGGTGGAGGGGGGGTGGAAGAGAAGAAAATTCTACAACCAAACATGAATTGGCAGAAGAATGGGAAATACACTTTTATATGAGCTGAGTCTTTATTGCTTCCGAAATAGCAACCTGCAAGAGAGGCAAGTCTTTAATTTTTTTCAGGCTTGCCGTAATTTAAAAATTTTATCAATCACTTAATCCCGTAAAACTGAAAAGATGCTTGTAACCTATTACATGGGTTAGTGCTATTTCTCTATTCTGGTAACTTGAGTATCTATTTCAAAAAATTATCTTTATGATTGACATTTGTTCTGCGGTTGTCTGCTACGCCATCTCAGCTGACAAGGGCAAAGTGCTGTGTGTCCCAATTGGTTTTATTCTTTTCTAGTATCACAAACTGTTTATTAAAAAGCATGTATTATGACCAGAAGACAGAAAAATTTCCCTTTAAATTAAGTTAATATTTGGGATTTCCCCTAATACTCTTTTTTTTCAGACTCTATTAGTTGCTGAATCATTTTTTCTTTGAAGATTTTGATACCCGATTCGCCTTAGAATCAAACTATATAGAGGTTAGTGGGTGGGTATAATTTTGAATTGCATACCACATTACCACCGTTGTAAAAACAACCGTTAACTTTTTCTTCCTAACTGCGAGTTGGGTTTTCATTTTTGTAATCTTACTTTAACTCTGGTTCTCAAATGGGAATGATTTTGCCTCCCAGGGGACATTTGACAATGCCTGGAGACATTTTTGGTTGCCGTAACCTGGAAGGGTGCTACTGGCATCTGGCAGGTAGAGGCCAGGGATGCTGCTAAACATCCTGCAATGCACATTATAATACCCTCAACAAAAACATTTTTGACCCCAAATGTCACTAGTGCTCAGGTTGAGAACTCTGCTAACTTTATAACTAGCTAAGGACAAGATATTAAAAGGGAAATATAGAATAACTCATCCAGACTTGTGGAGACTACGAATTTTTTTTAAATTTTTTATTTCTATAGGGTTTTAGGGACGAGGTGGTAGTTGGTTACATGAGTAAGTTCTTTAGTGGTGATTTGTGAAATTTTGGTGCACCCATCACCCAAGCAGTATACACTGAATCCAATTTGTAGTCCTGTCCCTCCCCAACTTCCCACTCTTTCTTCCCAAGTCCCCAAAGAGACTACTCTTTTTTTTTTTTTTTAAGGATACCTGTACCAGGCAATAGACTGACAAGAATACAAATCTAAAAATCACAAATTTCATCTATATGTAGCCCAACCTGGACATAAAGTTAAGTACAGTATATTATTTTCTCACATATTGAATGTTTACTGATAGTTGAGCAAACCACGAGGAGACCCCCCAAAACAAATAAAACTGACCAGGAAACATGGAGAAGAGTTAATAGTAGCCACAGTTTCCTACTACATTATGGCTCAGATTTCTAGACCTGTTTGAAAAGTTGAAAAATCCATGGTCTCATTCCTCAGGCTGTTTTGTCCAAAACAGTCTGAACATCTTTCACTGGAATTTTTTTTCCTTTGGCATGACACTTTGTGCCTACATGTTTTCTAAACTGCAGGTAACTTTTGAAAGGCCAAGTTCAACCATTATCAGATTTTAACATTTAGTATGGATTAAATTGTGAGTGCAATTTCTTCCCCAAAAGCTGGCCAGAAGGACTGGAGTTTGGGGAGGGATGCTTTGAAGACTGTGATATAAATGATGGGGTCCTGGAGAGGTGCAGGGGAAGAGGAGACAGAGTGGGGAGCTGTGAGGTAGGAAAGAGAGGAAAATTTTCTAAAAGAAGAGGTAAGGAGAAGATGACACAACACAAATGCTTCCAAGTTTTCAGTGTTGCTGAAGGTCAACTGTGCTTCACACCTGGGCATTCTCCTGAATTTGCACTCAAAAGGGCCCATTTTCTGGAGTTTTTCTCATAGTCCTGGAATAATCTTCATTTGACACGAGAGTCTTGATAAACACAAGATGTTAAAAGTTGTTGGAGAGTTTCTCTTTCTCCAGCATGTGCGCTGCACTCCTGCCTTCCTTTTGGCATCCTTTAACTTTTGGCAGGCCTCTTTCAACGCGGTGGGAATGGATAATATTAAGTATATACTCTAAAGTAGCAAGCTGTGTAAAAACATTCAGAAGAGAGAACACTTTATCCCAAGCAGCACATACAACATGTGGTAGAATATAGTAAGTGAAATGTATGCTGCTTATGTACACTTAGTATTCAATTTATTCCAGGTGCTCTTATTTAGAAAAAAAAAAAAAAAATGAGGGTAGTTAGAAGTACTGGATCTACTCTTGGGTTTCTCCCAGGAGGTGACTGCCTGTCTGCCACACTTCTTTGCTTCCAGGCTCCAGAGGACACTGAGACTTGGAAAGGCAGAGGGACCTGCCCACTCCAGTGTGGAGCAGGGGTGGCTTGTAGGTGGGCCTGACCCCTGGGCTCTTTGCTACTGCATGTGTTCCATGCAACCCCAAGCATAAAAACATGGACTTGTGAAATCAAAGGGAGGCTTCAGACCTTCTGGTTTACCCGTCTCTTTTTACAGAAGAGGATACTGAAGCTCAGAAAAGTCACCAATTACTCAAGTTCACTTGTGGGTTTCCTCTTTTGTTATCCTGAATGAGCTTCTTACCACCTGGCCCCTTGCCTTCTCTTCCTGCCATCCCTCAGCCTCAGTGCGCTCTTCCATTCCACCATAGAGTGTGCCCTGCTGGACCCCACTTTGGTTAGGTTTCCTCCATTTCAGGGTAGTGAGCTGCTAGCCCCTTTGAGGAGCTCTTACTAGTTTACAGGTGCCTCAGGTTGATTTCCTGGGGTTTTGGATAAAACCACCTTTCCATCTCTTCACTACTGCCTTTGGGGTAAATGGAACCATTGATTTAATAATACATGTACTAGATTCTCTCCCCCCACCTCTCTTTGGTAATATCTGGCAAGTGGATAGCAATAATTTTACTTAATGAACTTGATATTTACTCTAATAAATATTGGGTGCAGTAAACAAATGAAGTCAGAATCTAATAGCTCACTTAATCTTGGAAATCATGTAATCAGTACAGCAATGAAAGGACAATTCATGAGTCATAGATATTACCACACCTTAGGAGCCTTTTAAGATGAGTTTGATGCCAAGTGACTTCAGCCTAGAAAAGGCAATATCCCCTCATGACATGCCCTGAGGGGTTTCATTTGTTTATAAAATGACCGTTATGTAATTAGACTTTGACAATGGTGTAACAATTGGGTTCTAAGTATTCTCATTTTGATTTATGATGCCATTTTATGTGGAAGGACATGATTTTAAAGTTTAATTAGAAAATAAAATGTTACAGATGTAATGAACAAAACAAGAACCCTTCTTTAAATATCATAAGCATAAAATTGACTTTCTTCATCTACACACTGATTCTGAGAACTCATCATCAGTGATGTTGAAAAGACATTATAAGGTCTCACATTATTGGTACTACTATTTTAAAACCACGAGATGCCTGTACAAGCTGGTAATTACACATGTGCTGTAGTCTTTGCTTGTTTTTCCAATTCTAGTGTTTGTTGATTTTCCAAATACCCTGCTTGGGCCCCTTTGTCCCGTAGGACACGTCTGTAAGAAGGCTGGCATGGGATAAAAGTCTATGAAATGGAGGAAGGCAAATCTATATCTTTGGGGCACAAATGTTTTTCTTTTTCTTTTTTTCTTTTTGAGACAGAGTCTTACTCTGTCACCTAGGCTGGAGAACAGTGGCACGATCTCAGCTCACTGCAGCCTCTGCTTCCTGGGTTCAAGCAATTCTTCTGCTTCAGCTAGGATTACAGGCACCTGCCACCACACCCAGCTAATTTTTGCATTTTTAGTAGAGACGGGCTTTCACCATGTTTTCCAGGCTGGTCTCGAACTCCTGACCTCATGTGATCTGCCTGCCTCGGCCTCCCAAAGTGCTGTGATTACAGGCGTGAGCTACCGGGCCCAGCCTGGGGCACAAATCTTAACCTCATCAGGATATTCTGTCCAAACAAATGTATTTTGTTCTGTTTCATTTTTGAGTTTGTCCTTTTCTGTGCTCTGAAATTAGGATCTGGTCTAGTACTTAATTTGTATATTGTCAGTGCTCAATAAATAGTTAATGCTTGATTGTTTGCATAATAATTTGGAATAATGATTATCAGTGTAGAGTTTTAGCTGGATCATTAGAAAATGCACTTGTGGCACTGTGATTTTAAGTGTTTGCTTGTTGTATCCACTGTTCGGTTAGCTCTTGCTTTCTCTTTTCTCCCTTATTATTACAATGACAGCCAACGAGGCCTTTTAAGCTAAGTTATGTATAGCCACAGGAATTTAGGAGAGGAGGAAAAGAAAAGTGGTAACTTCCAGGGGAACTCGCCCTTTGAGCCATAGACTGTGGTTTTTAGAAGCCAGACCAGTCTCATTCTAAACCCCTTCAGAATATTTTTAGTTTGAAGAAATTGGAAAGGCCTGGAGGCAACAGACAGCCAATATTCAGTGTTTAATTTATGTCTCATCCAGCTGTCTTCTGTCACTCTTCCTGCACAAGGTGACTTTTGACTTGACCAGTGTATCTTTAATACTTATTCATTTAAAGAAATCTGTAATGGATGTGTGTGTGTGTGTATTTGTATTTTTAAAGAGCTATTGACTTCCGCACTTTAACCTCTAAGATCAATTATCCACTAAAATTCTGAAATGAAAAGTTCACAGATTTTCAAGGTATTTTGGAGATTTAAAAATTGAAGAGAAGCTATGTGAATATTAAGTATATGTTCCAGATATAATTGAACAATTGAAAGGAATGATCCTGGTTTAATTTATAATTAAGTTATACATTAATTTATAATGAAAACTTGTAATTAAGTGATAACTCAAATTAGCCAAGAAAAAAGTATTTTTTTAAAAGAAATTTGTACACAGTAGTAATGATCTGGCTGCATTCTGGGAACAGATTATTCTCTGTTCATAATTTAGGCACCTTAAGATGCTGGCACCTTAAGGTAGGAACCATGACTTCTTTATATAAATAAACATCATAAAAAACTCAGTACCTTTTACTCAGAGAGTGCTCACTAAATGTCAGCTGATGAGGAAAACATTCTCTGTGGAACTTGCTGTGAAATAACTACTCATGAGCCATATGCTGTATAAAGCTTGGTCAAAGTTTACAGTTTTCTTGGTGTCTTGACATGTATGTTTAGATACTTGGTCAATCTTTAAATGAAGATAATTATATATAGCAAAGTTATATTTGGGAAACATTTGGAAATTTTGGAGACTGGCTATTAGTTTTTCTTAGAATAATCTAGAGAAAGATGAATCATTTTTCAGGAACAATTGTTTAGAACTTTTATTGGGAATTCTGATTTCCTTAAAAGTATTTAAGATTTTTATCATGTACTATTGTTGTAGGATAATCCTGGTTCTTGTCACACGCCCAGGAAAGATTAGGCTCGCAGACACTTTGGAGGGTAAGGGGTTACGGAATTTATTGGTCAGAAAGGAAAAAGGAAAAACAACACAGCAAAGCAATAGGGGTTCGTATTAACAGGCCCCCATCTCACAGATTGATTCCCAGGTTACCACCCCAACAGGAGAGGCCAGTCTCCTCCCTGCAAAGGGCATGAACTTCCGTGGCTCCACCCCATTCTCCCAGTGTGCAGGCCAGTTGGAGGTTCTCCAGGGACCACTTTATACTTGGCTGTCCTGTCTCACTATGCGATATAAAACTTTGTCAGGTATGCTGTGCATTGTTTTTCATTCTTATTTTCTTTTGTGAATAATATCTTGGAATCAGTACTTTCTTCTACATCATCTCCTTTTCTTTTTTTTGAACTCTTTTAAATTCTAGATTCTGCCCTCAGTATTCCACTTAAATCATTCTTATGAGAGCACCAGTAGTCTTCCAGTTTAATCATGTGGCCTTTTCCAGTTTTTCATGCCACTCTGACATGTGGCAGTATTGTCTGCCTCTGACCTCTTGATAATTCCTTGGCTTCTATTACATCACATCAACCTGGTTCTCCTTTTGAAACTGCCTTTGCAAAAGTTATATCTGAGAAAATTATGACACTGCCAGAGATATGATCTAGCCCACTCCCCTCCTCTTGCCTTTAGCTTTCAAGCTGCCTTAATCATTTCTGGGCTTAGGCCCAGATAACTTTGGGAGATAGTTTAAAGGATAATAGGACTTTCCCAAAACTCAACCGCCTTTATAAAGCTGATGAAAGGCCTTCAGGCTTGGGGGGAGGACAGGAATCTGAGTTGTGCTAAGGTGTAGACATATTAATAGATTGCCAGCCATTCCTGCAGATAACACCACTATTGTAGATTGGCCTTTTGAGATATCTTTTCAGATTTTTTGCATGTCTGACACCCATGGCTCCAGCTGGACCTGCTGAACCACTCCTGTGGCCCCACCCAGGAATGGTTCTGCTAAAGAGGACAACTTTGACCCCCTATGATTTCATCTTCAGCCCAACGAATTATCAGTAAGCACCCATTGCATAGCAATCCTCACCCTTTCCCCCAAACTGCTGTTGAAAAACTCCTATCCCATGAGCTGTGGATGAGATTGGTTTGAGTACTAACTCCATCTCCCATGTGGCTTTGCCGGCCTTATGTTTGTTAAACTCTTTCTTTACTGCAATGCTGTAGTCTTTCCTTGTGCAGCGGGCTGGAAGAACTCCTCAGGCGGTTATACTTTCGCCCTTCCAACTGTCTTTTTTTCCACTTTCTTCTGTTTTTTTTGCATTTGTATTCCCCAAGGTTTTGTTTTTAGCCTTCTACTCTTCTTTCTGTGTACTTGTATTCTTTCAGCAGATCATGTATTGTCTCTGTCTCTGTCTTGATTCCCCATCTCAATTTCCCACTGCTTGGAGGACAGACACACTGCCATAGCTTCAACTTAACATACATAAAACAGAACTTAACACAATTTTCTCAAACTAGCACCCTTTCCTCCTGAATTTCTGCTTGTAGTGAATTATTATTCTTGTCTCCAAAGCTAGACACCATGGAATTGTCTCTGATGCCTTTCTCTACTTCTTTCATCTATATATCTCTCTAAAATGTTTCCCAGCCATAGTGATTTCCTTGCCCTGCCTCTTGATTTAATGACCTCTACTCTCCTACAATTTTAAGCACTAACCAGACCTACCTGGCTTTCCTTCTTAAACATGACCTACCTTATTTCTTACTGTTTACCATCCATACCCTCCTGATGCTGCAGTGCTCTGTGCTTTAATTATAGTCTCTGTAATGTGTCATAACGATTACTGTCACAATGATTGGCCTTTCTTCATGTGACTCTTGTTTTTGAAAAATCCTTCTTTTTCTTATCAATTTCTCTCTCACAACTCCTCCCATCCTCACCTTTCTCTGGAAAAATCCTTTAAGATCCAGCCCAACAGACTTCTTTGTGAAACTTTCCTCTACCTTCCCAGGGAGAATTAATGGTTTTTACTGTTTTCCCATATACTTGGTACATAGTCTGAACACAGAACTTCATGTTTTCTGTAATAGTTAGTGGTTTATGCATCTGGCTTCTGCACTGGGACTGTGAACTCTTTGTAGGCAAGCACTGGATCCCATTTGCTGCATCTATCCTCACACACAGTGGCCACTCAAAGAATGTTTGTTAAATTGAAGATGTACTCAATAAATTAGCCAAGTCTCTTAACTTCCTTTCTGACCTTCCCTTCACATCTCCTGTCTTCATTGTCATCTTAGCCTTTAACCAGGCAGTTTTCCTTAAGCTGAAATGTCCTGTCTGTCCTCGTACCTTATCCCAGTTCCAGTCATGCCTTGGGCCTTATTTCTTTCACATCATCCTGTATCCATCTTTCCTTTTCTGTGTACTATCTAAAAATTCTCTCTAATAGCTTGTTGTATTTTAATTTCATGTCCCCCAGTTTTACTGGAAATTCCTAGCAGGCAAGAAATTTTTATTTTTAAAAAATCCAGACCACATTGCCCAGTGGTTCTTTACTCTTTTCTATTCTGAGGGTCTGAGGCTGAATTTACTCATCCCAGGGTCCCTTTGGCTTCATTGCTGAATGAGTGACCAACCTGAGTCCCATGAAAAGGTTCACTCTATATTTGTTGAATGGGCAACAACTTCAAATAAGTATAAATATTATAGTATGAGGCATATAAAATGGTAAGTTGAATACAGCAGCACTGTAGTTCTTTTCTGCAAACACCTTTAACATTATTCAAGGGAAGCAATAAAGGTAAAGCATAGTCATTTGTTGGATCACTTTTTATTTTGGAAACTTTTCAACTGTTAAGTAACATTAATATTTCTAGCCAACATTAATGCTCAGTTCCAGAACTGGTTATAGTTCTCTAATTAAGGAATGCAGACCTGGGAATTCATACCTGATTCAGACACTTCAATCCTTAACGTCAGTGTGTCTCTCTCTTACTCAGGTCTAAAGCCAGTGAATCATTGTAAAAGTTAGGAATGGGGACCGTCTGGTACTATTGTTAATATTTTGGGCTGTGATGAAATGGCCTGGATAGTTTCATCTGAAAATTTATTCAGATTTATGAGCCAGTATTCATCACAACAATCTGAAAAACTCTTAAGAGGATAGAAATTCTATGACAAAGTGAGTCACAGTCTTTGTGATGTGATGTCTGCAAGGGTGGGTGGGAGAAATTACTGAATGACCAGTCTCATTCTACTCCTTTCTAAGCTGAATCATTTTGTAAATAGAAAACAATTCATAAGTTTTTAAGTGACCTTACATAAATAGGAAATGGAAGAGATTAAAACGGTCAAATAATGCTTCCATTTAAAAAATTACTTTTGGAAACATATCACTTGATAAACACTTTGCTTTTGAATTCGAAATGCAAATAATCTTCTACTGCCTGCTATATATCTTTTAATCCAATACTTGCTGCATGTCTTCTTTATGTATTCTTACTTTTTCTATTAATTATGTTACTTTTCTTGCCTAGATTTTTTTTTTATTCTACCAAATGTCATTTGACCTTTCTTCTTATAGCTATTTCTAGTGTTGGCTCATTTGGAGATGGGGTGTGTGTGTTTGTGTGTTGGGGAGAGGTGTCATTTACTCACTGGCTGGATGACTACTTGAATTGGATGGGGACTCAAGAGAAAAAGGTCCCTTTGATTTTGGAAATTCTGATTCTGGGATGGTATCGTCTTGCATTTTGCATTGTGGGTCCTCTTCTGTTAACTTTTCATCTAAGCTTTTCTCCAAGTCATATTTTACCTTTAAATGTAAGACTTATTAACATTATTTCCTTATCTTCTTTGGGGTAAGGCATTTATTTAAAAAAAGCTAAGTGAAAAGAGAAATATTCTATTTTGAATGTGTTTCTAAGTGTTAGTTTTCCTTACATATTTATATGTATCTACATTACTCTAAACTCAATAATGGAAGTATAATTCAAGTGAGATTGGGAAGACAATTTTGTTAACCGTTTTAGTGGAGGGTACTAATGTATAAAGAAGACATAGACAGAAGGTGTTGGATTGAAAAATAACAAATGACAGAGACACCCTCAGCTGTTAAAGGGTGAGAAAAGTAAAGCATAGATTATTTTTTGGAGGGTGGTATGAAAGCCCTGAAGTATTCATGGGATCTGTCCAGCTCTGTCCAGACAATGAGGGAGACTGCCATGGTGACTAGGCAGAGTCCCTCTGCTCTGTGGTAGAGGAAGTGTCAGGTGTTTGGCCTTTTCCACTGTACTATGTTCCTAGGACCTTGGTATTTACCAAGTACTTATTGAATGAATGAGTGAATGAAATTTTTGAGAACATGCTCTATGCCAGCTTTACAAATAATATCTGTTTAATCTTAAATACAAACTTATGAAGCAGATATCATTATCTTCATTTTACAAGTAAGAAAATAGTTTTTTTCCTATTGGCTTTTCAAAACATGATCTCTTTGTCCATAGCAACTGGTGATTGTGCATTCTAGACTTCTTAGTGTTTAGAATACAAGTTCATGGCCAGAATTCTGCATGGACAAACTAGCAGAAATTTGAACAGAAATAATGACTTAAGCAAATAATTTAAACTCTTTCAGAGGCTTTGCCATGTCCAGCAAAGTTGAAGTCTATGCCATCTATTCCTCTGCCACTTTGTCTACTCCACTCTCCTTTGTTTAAGAAAGACTTCTGTCATGATTTAGTATGAGATAATTCTTCTTTAGTATTTAAGGGCTTCTTAAGATTTTTGAGTGGCATATACAAAAATAGAGTAGGATGTAATTAAGAATGAATACCATACAGCCATGCACTGCATCATGATGCTTCGGTTAATTGCAGACCTCATGTATGATGGTGGTCCCATACGATTATAGTACTGTATTTTAACTGTACCTTTTCTTTTTTTTTTTTTGAGACGGAGTCTCGCTCTGTAGCCCAGGCTGGAGTGCAGTGGCGCAATCTTGGCTCACTGCAAGCTTCGCCTCCCAGGTTCACGCCATTCTCCTGCCTCAGCCTCTCCGAGTAGCTGGGACTACAGGCGCCCGCCACCACACCCGGCTAATTTTTTGTATTTTTTTAGTAGAGACGGGGTTTCACCGTGGTCTCGATCTCCTGACCTCGTGATCCGCCCGCCTCGGCCTCCCAAAGTGCTGGGATTACAAGCGTGAGCCACCGCGCCCGGCCAACTGTACCTTTTCTATGTTTAGGTAACACAAATACTTAGCACCATGTTACAGTTGCCTACAGTATTCAGTACAGTAATGTGCTGTACAGGTTTGCAGCCTGGGAGCAATAAGCTATACCATCATCTAGGATTGTGTAAGTACACTCTGTGATGTTCACACAATGATGAAATTACCTAAGGATGCATTTCTCAGAATGTATCCCCATAGTTAAGTGACACATGATCATGTAACACAGTGGTATTTGTGTATTTAAGCATATCTAAATATTGAAAAGGTACAGTAAAAATATGACATTATAGTCTTATGGGACCACTGTCATAAAGATAACTAAAAGGATGTTTTCAAAGTATAGTTAGGCTCTTTCAAAAAAAATCGAGGGTATCTTTTCAGTATTTAAGGACATGTGGTGTAAGATTTTAAAACAACAACAACAACAACAACAACAACAAAAGCAGATGGGCTTGGGTTTAATTTTCTTCATTCAGTGAGATTGTCCATTAATCAACAATTTTCTGAGTGTCTACTATGTGAGGGAATAAAGACCAAGATAGATAAAGAGATATCAAGAAAGCATGTAGCAAGACACGTCCAGAAAAGTGTCTAAAAATTACACTCCTCTTTCCTTTTTTGACTCTCCTGTATTTTCAAATGGTATCACCATCTTCCTTGCCAACCAGGCCCAGGTGTTGGAGTGAATTTCTACTATGTCGTTTTCCCCACTCCTCACTTCTCTTCTCAGGCCCTGTCCATTTCAGTTCTGCAGCACATTCACACCTGTGCTGGTCTCTACAATCTTGCTGCAGCTCGTCTGGTTCTAACCCTGACTACTGCAACTGCTGTCTAACTGATCTCATCTGTGTTAGTTTGCTAAGGCTGCCATAACAAACATACCACAGTCTGGGTGGCTTGAACAATAGAAATGTATCTTCTTATAGTTCTGGAGACCAGAAGTCCAAGATCAGGTGTTGGCAGGTTTAGTTTCTTCTGAGGCCCCTCTCCTTGGCTTGTCGATGGCCACTCTCTAGCTGCCTCTTCACAAGATCTTTCCACTGTGCTTGCGTCTCTGTTGTCTCTTTGTATGTCCAGGTTTCCTCTTCTTATAAAGACCTCAGTCAGATTGGATGGGGGCTCACCCTAACGGCTTCATTTTAACATAATCACATCTTTAGAGGCCCATCTGCAAACAGGACCACATGCAGAGATACTGAGATTAGAGTTTCAACATGAGTTCGGGGAACACAATTCAGCCCATAGTAGTGCATAATAAAGGATGTTATTCTTTGCCAGAGTGAGTTAATTACTCTGTCTAGTTGTTCAGCAGTTGGACATTGTTTTTTCCTGAAGAGGAACTCTGATCATGTTACTCCTCAGAAAAACATTTTAGGCTCTCCTGGGCCCTTGCTTCCAAAACGCAAAAGAAAAGAAGGAATAATGGTCATGCCAAAAAAGGCCATAGCCATGGGCAGCCTATTTGTGGCAGGAACTGTGCCCGAAGCATGGCCAAGTACAAGGCTATTAAGAAGTTTGTCATTTGAAACATAGTAGAGGCTGCAACTATCAGGTACGTTTCCAAAGCGAGTGTCTTTGACACCTCCGTGCTTCTCAAGTTGTATGTGAAGCTACATTACTGTGTCAGTTGTGCCATTCACAGCAAGGTAGTCAGGAATCGATCTTGTGAAGCCTGCATGAACCAAATACTCCGATCCTGATTTAGACCTGTGGGTGCTGCCCCACGACCTCCACTAAAGCCCAGGTAAAGAGCTGAGTCCTTAAGGTCTGAAGAAAAACTATCCTCTGGAAAAAAATAAAATGAAAATTGTATTTAAAAAAAGAGAAAAACATCGTGGACTTGATAGAGTTCAATCCCCTCGTACGCACATTGCCCCCAGAGCTTACAGATGTTGCAAGTCTGTAAAAATCAGAAAACATAGGAAAGTTACCAGCAGATGTGTGGTTGTCATGGATATAAAAAAGTGGGATACAGGGTGTTTTTGGAAACTCTAGGTAAGTAGTAAGCTTGATACAGATCTCTGAAAAAAATTCCAAGAGGCTTGAGAATACTGAAAAAGAAGATAACAGAGTAAATAGTAACTAGGGTGCTACAATGGGAGAGTAGTAATATATACATAGCCTTTGTGTGTTAATTTCCATGGACTATTTGACTGAATTTCTCATAGCAACCTTCTGTAAAAGATGTGCATTTTCTTCAAGAGAGTCTAGAGTTTTTCATATTTAGGACTCTTAGGCCAGGGTCCAACAGCCTGTTATTTATGAATAAATTTTATTGACACACGGCCACCCTCATTTGTTTAAACATTGTCTGTGGCCACTTTCACACTACAATGGCAGATACCCCTCAAGGTGTAAAATATTTACTCTCTGGCCTTTTACCACAGAAAATGTGCTGACCCCTGGCTTAGGCCATAGTTTTCATGAGGAGTGGACACGTGGACACTCCTCAGTCATGGTATTTCTGCTATTCCACACTATTACATTTAATACTAATTTCCTGACACTTGATGTCAGAAACTGTATACTATTGTCTATGGCTTTTACGGATATTCCTCCAGCCTTTGGACAGGAATTGTTATTTCCAGGCTGATCTCTTATTTAAAAATGTATTTATTAATGATTTAATATCACTTTTAATAAACTGGAATTATGCTTTTCCTCTAAAAGAAAAAAAAAGGTGATATAGATGTATTATCACAATCTAAAATTATTTTAATAGACAGCTGATCCTGTTTTCCAATTACTAGTAAAATGTCATGCTTTAGATGATTATTCTAAACCAAAGTTATGTTTTTTGCTAGACCCTTCACCCAACTTTTAACAGCAAAGTAACTGATTCCCGCATAGCAGGAAAATTCACTTAGTTATTTCCATATATATTTTGCAACTCAACTAATTTTTCTTGGAAGATACTGCAGGAAGTTACATTATTCAAAGTTAGATATTCTCTGTTTTAATGAAATTTTAAAAAATTAACAGTTTGGATATTCGGTTATACCTATTTTCCTCACTTAAATTATTTTTGTCTATGCTTAATGATGTAGAACTATAGAGCTTTTATGTTAAATAATTCTGGAGAATATTGGCTCTGCCCATGGGTATCATTCCAGAAGTGGATGAATGTTCCTGTTGGATTCGTTTCTTTTCCTAGAAGAAGCCTAATGCCCATGATGGTTGACAGTTAAAGCACACAGTTCTGCTCTCTAGGTAGGACAGACAGCAGAACCTTTCTAAAGACCTGCTGGGGGAAATACTATTTATGGAAGCCTGCCTCAATGATGTATGGAGTGCATCTTTCCTCCAGATTGAGAGTTTTAACATGGAGGTTCATGGATTTGCTTTAGGTTTCCCTTAAAAATAGATGCAAAATGCTAGGTATCAGGTTGTTTTTCTGAGGAGAGGGTACATAGCATTTTGTCAGATTCTCAAAGGTTATCTGTGGTCCAAAATGTTAAGGACAGTATCACTAGAAACACTAAAATATGTCTTTTAGTTAATCTGACATCTGGGAGAGAACCAATTTGAACCACATGACAGTGAAAATGCATTTACTGAATTGTGTGTTGGGGTGAACCTTTAGTTTATGGTGAGTGATTTTATGAGAAACATCTCTATGAAGCTCGTCTCTGTGTATAATTAACAGAAACATTAAAGAAATGCTGAGGGCTGCTGTTGATCTCATTACATAGTGTCCATTCTGAGGTCCTTAGGAGAAATTTCTCTTTGGTAACTATGTCGGGTCTAGTTATGCTTTTCCTTAGCAGCCAGTTTATTTTTATCTTATGGTCTCTGGGAAATTTCTTATTGCTGCTGGCTACTAGAAAGCCAAATATATGGCCTGCTTCTAGCAAGTATAATAATCTCACTCCTGGCTTCACCAGTTTTAAACCCTTCATTTGTATTTGCCTTATTAAAAAGCCATTTTTAAAGTTTTTTGTTTTGGTATATTGTCAATATCTTTGTAACTCACCTTAAATATTACTTGGGATCAAACACATTATACCTCAATAAAAATAATATATTGATTAATTTGTTATTTTTAACCACAAAGCACCACTATATTATACAGAGCATTGGGTGCTGGAGATTAAAAAGTCAAGGCCCTTGTCCCTTAAAATGTGTTTTGTTTGGCACGACAAGAAAGAGATATAAATCAATAAGGGCAATAAAATGTTATGCCTGCTTTGCTTGTGGTGTTTCCCATGGGACAGTGAGATCATAGCAAGGATAGCAGTAAGTTCTAATGGGGAAGTCATAAAAGGCTTCAAACAGGAGTGACACTGAACAGAATGTTTGGAATCAAGTAGGTGTTTGCCAGGCAGACAGGGCGGGGAAGGGCAGGAAGGCCAAGGAGGCAGGGCCAGGTTTGGCATGTTTTGGGAACCAAAAGAAGTTTGGAATGGCAAGAAGTAAGGCCTGCTAGCTAGGCAGGGACTGGATTATGATGGGCCTTGCAAGCCATACTGAACAATTGGTCTTTATCCTAGAAGTGGTGGGGAGTCAATGGAGGGTTTTAATCAGAGAATAAGAGGATTAAATTTGGGCTCTGATGAGATCACTCTGGCGGGTGTGTGTAATAGATTGGAGGGTGTGAAGCTGGCGGCAGGGAGTACAGTTAGGAAATGATTTCAGTTATCCAACTGAGAAATGTAAATCTCTCTCAGACCATTTTCCTGAACATAGTAAGTGATGTATGGGCATATCTTCAAAGAAGATATTGTGGGTTTGGTTCTAGACCACTGCAATAAAGTGAATATCACAATAAAGTGAGCCACATAAACTTTTTGGTTTCTTTTTTTTTTTTTTTTTTTTTTTTTTT